>NC_031995.1:96890922-96955003 GCF_001879085.1 Nicotiana attenuata | reverse complement strand
ATAGCATAGGCTCAACACAGATCTAAGGCAAATAAACAAAGAAAGAACCTCGAATAGTTTAGGGTTTCTGAGAAACCCTAGAAATGAGAAGGCATGGAAAGGGTCTGGTCTCGAACAGATCTGAGCCATAGCTAGGCTCTTAAAGCTCGAACACACAGGGACATGGCCGGAGAAGCCATAGAACCACATATCTACAACGGATCTGAACGGACTTTATCGAGGTCAGGCCTCGAAATCTCGAACAACCACGGTTTGGGGGAAAGGAAGGTAAGCACAGGATGTCCATGGCCGGAGAAACCATGGACTCCGATGAGATTGCTCGGAGAAGACGGCGGAGGCGATTAGGGTTTCAAGTGCTAGGGAGCGTTTGAGAGAAGGAGAGAGTTTGGGGGCGGCTATCTGAGAGAAAATGAGGGTTAGGGGTTAGGTCGTTTGAAATTAAAAAGGAAAGGGTTATTTGTGGCCGTTGATCAAAAAGATCAACGGCCTGGATTTAAAGGGATCCTGGGCGGGTTTAGTTTAATGGGTCAGGGGTTGGGTTAAATTGGAATTGGGCTGGCCCAATTGGGCATTAGGATTGGGGTCAATTGGGTTTAAAGTTGAAATTGAGGCTATAATTGAAATGAAATGTGGCCAAAATTGAAATAGCCAGTTTTTCCCCTGTTATTTTATAAAAATAGTGAAAATAATTTTAAAAGAAAATTGAAGATGCTGAACCAATTAATAATACATATGTATTAATTTAAAAATAATAGAACTAATTTTACAATTATAAAACACTATTAATCATAAAATAGGCTATAATTGCCTTTATATGCAATTAGCTTTAAAAATACCAAACAAATTTGTAAAAATATACAAAAAATTACCTTAATTATTTGGCGTAAATATGAGAATAAAATAAGTTATCCACCAAAATGATAATTTTGGGAATAATTATTGGATTTTTTACTGTTAAAATAGACAATAAATTGATTTAAAATAAGGAAAAATACCAAAACTCTTGGGAACGCTTATATATGCATGTATATGCTATTTTGAGGATATTTTGATTACATAAAATACTTAGGGAGAAATTGGGTATCAACACACGTCTAAATCATACTGACCAAACAAGCAACTCCGAAACAAATGGAGCGCACCAACATCTTCCACTGAGCTGATAGCCTACTTGGAGGACTCTCGACCTGTCTATCGGGACCTGCGGGCATGAAATGTAGCGTCCCCAGACAAAAGGGACGTCAGTAAAAATAATGTACCGAGTATGTAAGGAATGAGAATCAGTAAACAATAGACATAAGAGAAACAAGGAGTAAAAGACTCGACATGTAAGTCTGAATAACTCTGTAAATTATGAAATACTCATAGTGCCATGCATATATGTATGGATGTCATGTCGTGCATAGGTACATGTGTTTATAACATCATCAAGTCTTTGAGGGCATCCCATCACATCATCTCGGCCACTGTGGGCAAAATCATCAACGTATACCAAGTGATCAGGTGGTGGTGCGTATATAACGTCGTAACCTTTTCCCATATCCCATATACATATATTTATTACATATATACGCATATATAACGCCATCTGGTCATGGGTCAATTGAAATGAATGCAATGCATGAGAAAAACATCTTTCGGAGTGTCATAAGACCATTATACCTTTGAATAATATCATGAAATAAACTTTATCAATTTACGTATTTTCTGAGACCCATGAACATACGATAGAATAATAAGACATATGGAGAATTAAGAACATAGGCACTTCTAGTACTTTTATGAATATAGACATTTTGTCACGACCCGGATTTTCCCACCCTCGGGAGTCGTGATGGCGCCTACTAATAGGAGCTAGGCAAGCCAATCATCAATTACCTCTTTTAGCGAACATCAACAATATTAACAATAATAAAGCGTTTAACAATAAAGCGAAAGTCTCAAATAAAATTTACTAAAAGAAACGCGGAAGTTTGACAATCCTCTACCCAAGACTGGTGTCACAATACTCACGAACGTCTAGAGAATACTAAATACAAGGTTTGAATGAATCATAAAACTGTCTGCTACGGTGCAACGATAACAAACTGAATAAAACAGAAAGGACTCCGGGCCTGCGGACGTCAGCAAGGCTACCTCGAATGTCCCTGGACTGGAAACTCGCTCCCAGAATGCTACTGCTACTCAAATGCTGCTCCAACACCTGATCTGTGCAAAAAGATGCACAGAGTGTAGTATCAGCACAACCGACCCCATGCGCTGGTAAGTGCCTGGCCTAACCCCGGAGAAGTAGTGACGAGGCTAGACCGGACTACCCAACAAACTTGAGCAGTTCAAATATATACATATGCATAGAAGAGAATACAGAAATTTAACAAGTCAAGAGGGAGGGGAGCATGTTGTAGGGGCTGTAGCAATTTAGAATACAAGGTCAATAAATAAGGAATGAAACAGTACAACTACAAAGTCAACGAGAGTGATAATCAAAACATGGCACGGAATGTCCCTTCGTGCATTACTAATCAAAATATGGCACGGAATGTCCCTTCGTGCATTAATAATCAAAACATGGCACGGAATGTTCCTTCGTGCATTAATAATCAAAACATGGCACGGAATGTTCCTTCGTGCAATAATAATCAAAACATGGCACGGAATGTTCCTTCGTGCATTAATAATCAAAACATGGTACGGAATGTCCCTTCGTGCAATAATAATCAAAACATGGCACGGAATGTTCCTTCGTGCATTAATAATCAAAACATGGCACGGAATGTTCCTTCGTGCATTAATAATCAAAACATGGCACGGAATGTTCCTTCGTGCAATAATAATCAAAACATGGCACGGAATGTTCCTTCGTGCATTAATAATCAAAACATGGCACGGAATGTTCCTTCGTGCAGTAATATATTCTCAACACAATTCGTGCACGGCATCAAACTTCGTGCTTTATCACTCTTCCTCACCCAAGCAACAATCATAAACAATGGGGCGAGGGGATAGACAAACAGTATTAGAAGTCCCGGCAAGGGAAAACACAAGTAACAAGCTAAATCCCGGCAAGGGAACAATCACATTTCTTTCTCTTTCTTTCATTTCTTACTCAACAATTACTTTAGCATTCGAGCCAACGCTCCAAAGAGTTCACAAGTCATAATTCTTTCTCATACCGTTCACATTATATAGAAATCATCAGAGTCACAACAAAATCAAGATAAACACAACTAAGGACTCACGGTCATGCTAGACACCAGTGTATAGATACTCGTCACCATGCCTATACACCGTACTCAACAATTAGCAATTAGCAAAACAATACTCTAATCCTATTCCCTCAAGCCGAAGTTAGATCAAACACTTACTTCGGATGCTCCAAACTCAACTCAAGCCTCTAGTATCGCTTTACCCCTCGAATTCGGCTCCAACTCAGTCAAATCTATGAAATAATGACTTTACAATATTAATAATAGCTAAACAAACTAAACCCAATACTTAAATATGAATTTCCAAGCTCTCTTCTAAAAATTCCAAAATCGCTCCCGGGCCCGCTTGGTCAAAACACGAGGTTCGAACCAATTCCATGTTACCCATCCCCCCACGAGCCCGAATATACAATTTGTTTTCAAATTCGACCCCAAAACGAGGTCTAAATTCAAGAAAATCGAAAAGCCCTAACACTACCCATTTCCCCCAATTTCAACCCTAGATTACATGTTCTAGGCCTAGGATTTCATTGGATGATGATAGAAAATGAAGAAAATGAGTTAGGTAATACTTACCCAAGAATATTTGGTGAAGAAATGCTCCAAGGATCGTTACAAGGCTGTGGAGAAGAAAGGTTTTCGTGAAATGGGGAAAAATCCCGAAATGGGTTCTGTTTTGGGTATTTAAAATCGCTGGACAAATTTGCCTTTCGCGTTCGCGACATGGGGGTCGCGTTCGCGAAGAAGGGGGCTGGGAAGCACCGCGTTCGCGACAGGGGGAGTGCGAACGCGTAGAGTAAATGGCTGGGGTCTGGGATCTGGGCCTACGCGAACGCGTGAGGAGACACGCGAACGCGTTGAAGGAAGCAGCAAAGCTTCGCGATCGCGATGGCCAGAACGCGAACGTGAAGGAGAAAAGGGAGCAAGGCTATGCGAACGCGGGAGGGCTAGTGCGAANCCAGGCCCAAACGGCTGTCTGCAATTAAACCTTTCAGTCCAGGCCCATAATTGGCCTGCCCTTTGGGCGTATCTGATTAATAGTTTTTTATGAGGGTTGAGGCCCAACATGATAAGGATCTGTTTTCAAGAAGGGCACATGGACCCAAGTACAATAATTCTTAAATAATGTTAAAATAGGACTTTTTCTTTTATTGATAGAGACGAAGCCCAATAGAAAATCATAGCCGTTTTAGGATTGACCTTTAAATAAATGATGAGACGAGCCTCGCCAAATAAAAATATAAATTGCGGGGCCCTCAATAAATGCTATAAAAATACTTAGAATTCGGGTGAACCGTTTAGCGAATTTCACGGTTTTCCCCAAAGATAATAAACGTGTAGTTGCTTTAGGCGCGTATTTTAATAATATTACCTTCCTAAAAGTGGGTGGACATTTATGTGACCCAAATCCAAATCTCAACGAAGTCGAAATGTGTTAACAATCACGGGCGCACTGGTGCGACGTGGTTCAAGATGCATTTTCACGACGTTGCAATTCTTATAAAAAATAAAAAATAATAAAAGCGATTTACTAATAAAAGCACATGAGTTTGGACATGTTTTGAAATCAGATAAAATCAAATACAATAGTTGAGCGACCGTGCTAGAACCACGGAACCCGGGAATGCCTAACACCTTCTCCCGGGTTAACAGAATTCCTTACTCGGATTTCTGGTTCGCGGACTGTTAACAGAGTCATAATTTCCTCAGATCGGGATTCAACCGGTGACTTGGGACACCATTAATCTCCCAAGTGGCGACTCTGAATATTAATAATAAATCTCGTTCCGATTGTCCTTTAATTAGAAAAACTCCTTTACGCCCTCACAGGTGTAGGAAAAAAGAGGTGTGACAATGAGCAACAGTTCCCTTAGCAATTGGGGTACCCTGAGAAGTTTCCTCTCTTTCAATCTCCTTTCTAGCACTTGTGTTTTCCATTTTTCCTTTGTTCTTGTTCCGGACAGGACTTGGAGGAGGAGGCGGTGGAGGGCCCTTGGATCTTGTGGAGTATGCTGATGGTGCCAGAATGCACGAACTAACCTTTGGGGAGGGGAATAAGAAATAAAAGAAAAACAAAAAAGGTAACAAGTTAGTGCGGGTTTGGAGAAAAAATGTTGCAATATTTAAACACATTGTGCGAGAATATAAATCGCGTCCTAATTTTTGGTGCCTCGTTGTGCCCGAGGTAGGCCTAGAGACAAATAGTTTTGGAGAACTTATAATGCTAAATGCCTCATTTTATTGATAAAAACGACTCTAAATAACGGAAAATGAAATGTCACTATTGGCCATTGGCCTTATTACATCATTAAAAATAAAGAATAAACAACTACTAACTACTTGGTCTCAGAAGGACCTTCCCCAGATTTGGCATCTTTGTCTCCATCGAACAGCTCCACCAGCTCGCGCTGTCCTAGCATCAAATAGGCTCGGGCTAGATGTTCGCCTGCATTTCCCTCAGCGTTTTGACAATCTTCAATCCTTTTGATGAACTTTCCTTCCAGCTCCACTAGACCCCGCTCCAAATACCCTAGCCGATTGTTGGCGCTGACAGCCATTTCTTTCCATTCCTCTATCAATTTCTGATGGGCTTCTTGTATTTCCCGATGCTCACTTTCACACTCTCGAATCCTTTTGCGTAGTTTATTGTACTTAACCCGTGCTTCAACGTGCTCATCAATAATTCTCTGACCCTGAACAAACTCGGGGTGACCCATGTCATTGTCTTCTAACCAACCCAAATAGTGCGGCACACAACCGGTGTGATACCTGTCTGGATCAATGGATTCTTTTCTCCAAAACGATCTTGCTATGCCACAAACGCTGAGCTTGGCACCTGTGGGGGCTGTCATCATCTTGAAAATCGGCCTTGAGGTGACTCGTCTTAGCAACCTTGGTATGATTTGTTTTCTCCCCGCTTGCCTCATGGCTCGGAGAGGAATGCAAGGATAAGTTCCTCTCAAACCAATCAGTATGAGAAATGGTGCATCTCGGGACCGAACAATGAACTCATCTGTGGGGAACCATTCAAACATCCACTGAACCTGGTCTTCTTTCAGATTTTCAAATAATTCTACCCATCCTCTTGCGTCCTCTGGCTGTGCGAACATTTTAGGCATATAGTTCATACGCCTTGGCTGGTGGAAGGCTATATGGTCATCCCAATCCCTGCGTAAGATCTCTTGTCGGTATCCCCCTTTCTGGAGGTGTTCCGTGAACCATATCTGAAGTAACAAGTTGCAACCTTCAAAGTGACTGCCTTGTTGTTGACAGTTGCTCAAGGCGTGGTATATCTCCGCAATGATCATGGGTATTATGCTGAAAGTCTGCCCACCAATCCCTTCCATCAAAGTTTTGGTTACCATGGCTAGTCTGGTGTGAATTCTAGCCTTCTTCATAGGGAACACGATCATCCCCAAAAAGCAGAACATAAAGACAAAGACCCTTCTATGGACATGCCCCAAAGAGGTGATAGCAAATTCATCTGAATGAATGCGATATGACTTGCTATGGCCGTACCTCTCGTATAGATAGTCAAATGGGATATAGGAGTCTTTCAAACATGTTAGGTCTAGATTCTTTTCAAACCCATCATCTTATGAAAACTCCTTCCTTTGCGATTCTCGGGCATGAGCAAACCTGGCGTCTCCCAAGGAATCCCGGCTAAACCCCCTATCTCTTCAAGTAAAGGAGTCATTTCGAGGTCACCGAAGCGGAACACAGACTTGTCACTATCCCAGAACAATGTTGCAGCTTCTATCATTCTGTTGTTGGGTTGAATTCCTAGGAGGGAAGGCAGATTCCCCAAGTATTTGCGGACAAGTGTTTGATCACTAGAATGGAGGTCATTCCACCAACTCAGCAGCCTCGGATGAATGTTGGTCACCATGCCAAATCTGGGGATCTCGTGCCTCATTTTCTGCAAAACAGAGTGTTAGGCCCTTACCCCCGCCAGACTCGACTATTTAAATCAATAATTGGCATAGCAAGCACTTAAGTTCTCCAAATAAATGCACAGAATGTGGAGGCGTCCGTTTGGGTTTCAGGGAAACCCGATGGATTTTGGACAAGGCTATCTTAATGAGTCATTATGTGGACAACATAACTGACTCGGCTAAATTTGACCATGATGCATGTACAATTTAATCAGAATGAGGTTTCTATTGGGTATTAGACAAGGTACCCTTGAGCGGACAACTCAAGAGGGAAAGGCANGAACCAATTCCATGTTACCCATTCCCCCACGAGCCCGAATATACAATTTGTTTTCAAATTCGACCCCAAAACGAGGTCTAAATTCAAGAAAATCGAAAAGCCCTAACACTACCCATTTCCCCCAATTTCAACCCTAGATTACATGTTCTAGGCCTAGGATTTCATTGGATGATGATAGAAAATGAAGAAAATGAGTTAGGTAATACTTACCCAAGAATATTTGGTGAAGAAATGCTCCAAGGATCGTTACAAGGCTGTGGAGAAGAAAGGTTTTCGTGAAATGGGGAAAAATCCCGAAATGGGTTCTGTTTTGGGTATTTAAAATCGCTGGACAAATTTGCCTTTCGCGTTCGCGACATGGGGGTCGCGTTCGCGAAGAAGGGGGCTGGGAAGCACCGCGTTCGCGACAGGGGGAGTGCGAACGCGTAGAGTAAATGGCTGGGGTCTGGGATCTGGGCCTACGCGAACGCGTGAGGAGACAAGCGAACGCGTTGAAGGAAGCAGCAAAGCTTCGCGATCGCGATGGCCAGAACGCGAACGCGAAGGAGAAAAGGGAGCAAGGCTATGCGAACGCGGGAGGGCTAGTGCGAACGCGATGAAGAAAATCCCTGTGTAAAAATTGCAGAAAATCTGCTAACTCCCTAAGTCCAAAACTACCCCGAAAACCTCCGAAAACACTCCCGAGCCCTCGGGGCTCCTAACCAATCACACACACTAACTCGACAACATCTTACGGACTTAACCATGCGATTAAATCGCCAAAATAACATCAAAAACGAGGAATCAAACCTCAAAATCATCACTTTTTTCATCAAACTTCATAAACTTCAAATTTTAGATATTTGTGTCCGAGACACGTCAAATGATGTCCGATTTCAACCAAATTTCACAGAAAGCGCTTAAACCATATATAAGACTTGTACCGGGCGTCGGAACCAAAATACGAGCCCGATACCACAGTCTTTTAATCAATTTTCATTTCAAATTTTCATATAAATTTTAGAAAAACAATTTCACAGAAAAATTCATTTCTCGGGCTCTGGACCTCGGAATTCGACTCCGGGAATATGCCCGAGTCCCATATTTTTCTACGGACCCTCCAGGACCATCAAATCACGGGTCCGGGTCCGTTTACCAAAAATGTTTACCAAAGTCAACTTTAATCATAATAATATCAAAATTCATAAATTTTTACACATAATTCATATTTAAGCTTTTCGGCTACACGCCCGGACTTCGCACGCAAATCGAGGCGAGTAAAAATAAGGTTTTCAAGGCCTCGGAAGCACGGGATGAATGAGAAAACAGGTGATGACCCTTTGGGTCGTCACACATTTATGGAAGTTGTGCATTTACTCATTTCGTTTGTGTCGTATAAATCATGCCAAAAGAAAAGAAGGGATAGCCTTAACATACCTGAGCCGATTCTCTTGACAATCCCTCTAACACACTACAATTGCGACAAAACTCGTGACGGCAAGATCAGAGTAGGGAAAATTCGTATGATATTCTTGAGAAAGATTATGCCGGGCTTCTTTAGAGTCACGTTGCTAAGATGCTTAAGGAATTTTATCACTTGAATTCTTGAATCCTTTGCGTGAATATCCGCTGCCTACTTACCCTCTCTTGAATTAGAAAGGTCAATTGAATCAAAATCCGTATGAATTCTTGAAGGCTTTAATGTTATGACTAAGCCACCTATTGATTAAATATGCTACCTTTCCATTCAATTGTAAGAGTCATAATTTGGACACGACCTTGCTGCCACGTGATGTCCTTTAGTATTTATCCAAAAGACCTTAATTAACCATCCACCAACACCCTAATCATTTTATTAATTCCCTATTAATTCAATATTTAACCAATTACCCACATAATTAAGAATTATATCAAATTACTTAAAATACTACTCACTTGACACACTTTATAAACCTTACTATCATGGCCATGTGGTACCTTGTATGGTACTAGTCTATAAATACCGGGTATTTTAACTCGGGCCGTATTTTATCCCAAAATGTCAAAGTTCGACAAAATTCATTTTCTTCGATTTGCTTACCCCCTCACCTTCACGAATTTAATCGTCACTTGTTTGAGATAGCATAATGCTTATAATTTCAAAATAATCCCATTCCCTCACTTACGTTGATTAACTTACAACAAAACTTTAACATACGAAAATGCGAGATGTAATATCTCATTTTGGAGCTCCCATCAATTTACTTATGACGTACTTTTACGTATGAAAACATGAGGTGTAACATCGCGGCCGGCCGGCGATAAAACACCGGTGGAGCCATGCCTTGAGGAGTGCGTTCCCGAGGATGTGTGTGATCTTACTTCCGACTTTAAAGTCAAGAAAACTTCTTCTATCCCCAGCCGGTGCGAGCCGATCTCAAGATACATATGCTCGATAACTGAGGGTGACCTTGAGCAGGTTAAGAAAGACTATAATTGGGAGAAGAAAGAGGTGGTGATTCCGACTCTCGAGGAAGATATTACTACCCACGTGAAAGGGTTTCTAAGTGTTTACACTTACCTTTCACGCTGGGCCCTGTCGATCCCGTCACCATCGACTTCTGACGCCAATACCAAATAACCCTAGGTCAGATCCACCCTTCCTTTTGGTGGATTGTCATTTTGTTTCGATTTTTTGCGAGCAAAAAAGAAGTCCCGCCTTTCACCCTTGACCACCTCATCAGGATGTATAGGCCCCGTCTTTTTCGAGGTGGGTTGATAAAGCTTCAGCGTCGGGCCACCAAGGTATTGTTCTCGAGCATAGATGAGGATAAGGATCGAGGGTGGATGGGTCGGTTCGTTCGAGTGAAGACTTCCGACCTAATTTCGGCCGAGAAGATGCCATTTCCCGAGAAATGGAGTATGAAGCGTAAGTTCAATCCCTCATTTAGCTTCTATTTACTATCTTGTTTCCTTTATTTCCCCTCATTGACATCTTCTTCTATGGTGTAGCGGTCGCTTGGATACCTGGTGCGATTTCGAACCTTGAAAGCTGGTTTCGGACCCTAGCTTTGACCTCCTCGTACGTTGAACGCTCATGGCGCAATCTAGCAAGGGGCCGATGGGAGGCAAAATTACGGTAAGCCTTTTGTCTTTACGTATCTGATGGTCTTAATATGTTTCCCTCTTATACTCACTTTACTTCCTTTCATACAGGCCTCGGGAAAGATGCTGTCATGAGGCCCCCATCCTGGGAAGAGGAGGTTCAGCCCCCGGTCTCGAAGCCGTCGAAGGAGAAAAAAAGAAAAAGGGTCTCGCCCTCCGATACTCCGAAGCCCAAGAAGAGGAAGGCTCGCAGGTCGAAGAAAGACACTGCCGTCTTGCTGGATCATGTAGCTCAACGACTAAGTGAGGAAGAAGAGGAAAATAAAGATGTTGACTTCGAGCTAGTAGCTCGAACGAGGAGGAGCGCCGAGGCCCCAAAGGCAGCTGAGCTGGTGATGATCGAGGGGGTTCAACTTCGAACCGAGGAGACCTTGGAAGATGGCCCGAGAAAAGTCTCCGAGTCATCGGAGGATGAAGATGACTCCCGACGTGATGAGCAATCAGCGAATGTGCCTGAAGGGACCGGTTCCGAGGCCCTTCGAGTTGCTCAATCAGGTCGCTCCGCTCTTTCTGAGTTGTTTCCAATTCAACTCGAAGAGACTTTGGGGTGGAAGAAAAACATGGACCGCCTTGCCTCGGAGAAAAATACTGCTCGACCCCAACTTTCATCGGCCGAACGTCAACTCCAAAGCATGAAGGAGGAATGCTCGGCCCGAGCCAAGAAAATTGAGGAGCTCGTGGATCGGTTGGCCGCCAAACTTGCAAAGACCACATCTGAGGCAGAGAAAGTAAAGGCTGAAGTGGAGGCGATCGTGGCCGTCTATCGAGCTGATGTTGAAGCTTCTCAAATTCGAGCAAAGGAAGTGGCTGACACTGCTCAGACTCGATCATACTAGGCTGCCGAGCATGCCAAATACCAGTCTGGAAGAGAGACTCTCGAGGAGATTCATTCTTGTGGCTTTGACCTTGCTGTTGATATTGAGAACGCGAAAGTGCTCGAGGCCGAAGCCAAAGTGTTGCTCTCTTCTGATGATAATGATTCCGGGAGCGCGAGTGGATCCGAGAGTGGAGGGGAATCTAATGAGGAAGGCGCAGCTCCCGAAGAAAATTAGGAACTTTGGATTTTTTCCTTTTTTTGAACTTTTTGTGTAGGATCCTGACCAATCCATGTAAATATTTTCATATATATAAAACGTTTCCTTTCTTATCTCGACTTTTGCCTTGTGAAAATTCTGATTTGCTTTTCGCCTTATGACAATTTTGATACACTTTATATCTTGTGAGGATTTTGACTCACTTCGTGCCTTGCTAAAATTTTGTTTGAGAATCCGAAACTTAGGCAACTTGACCGGAGTCAGACTAATATAGTCTCTATAATCGAGTGAGTACTTGCTCGAACTCGAAGTAGAAAAGCCCTTAGGTTTTAGTTGAGTGAGGGTGGATTCTCGAACTCAAAAAATATAATGGCCCTTAGGCTCTTGAATTGGGCCGATATGGCCTCAAAAGAGTGGCTTTTTCCCTTTTCGGCTTAAAAAGTTTAATCGTATAAACATTTATCATGCCTTACCACGAAGTAAGTCTGCACCCGTTGGGTTTTTCCGGGGTTTAGTGTTATCCAAAGCCTTTGTTTTTTTTGTGTCTTAGCACAATTTTATTCAGTGCTAAATTGTTCAAAGGTTTGAACAGTTCGATACCCCTTAGGGTTCTTCGAGGGCTGTTGTTGTTGAAACCCTTTGGTTATTTTGTCGATGGTAGCCTTTTTAACCGGTTTATAAAAGTATTCAAATGTGTGTTTTCATTACGGTATTCGAACGTCTCCGAACCGTGTTAGTTTGGTCGTAGCCTTAGGATTTGCCTTTTGGGCTTATTTTCCAATTATACTTCGATCTTGTTCGAAGTGTCAGTCCTCGAGTGGGGCGGCTTTGGCCTAAAAAATTGAGGATTGCCTTTTTAAGGTCTTATGGTCTCGAAGTTCAATAATTCGAGCATGTCAATTTTTGGACTGCGGTCGCTGAATACGGGGTTGATTGCTCGAGCTTTAGCTACGATTGGCACTTGAGCCAGTTTCCGTAATAGAGCATAAGTATGAAATTGTAAAGTAGAAACTTCACTAAGGCATGGAATATCTGGTAAGGAAAAAATACTTTTTTCAATAGATCATTCATGCATACATGTTTTGCCATTAGGGCTCGAGTAATCTACATGGGCACGATTCATTCGACCGTTTGGTCCTTTACAAAATTTACCTATCGAGACCCTGTCGACACGAAGTATTTTCCTTGAAAATATAACATCCGAGGGTAAGGCCCCAATATTTGAGGTTGATTGTAAAGAAGCCTTGGATACTGTTAAATTGCTCTAAGTTAGCACAAACAATGGTTGCCTCGTTAAAAACCTTTCCGGAAAAACCGATTTGGGGTAAAAACCGGTCAAAGGAAAAAGAGTGCAACGCGTGCTTTCAGACCTAAGGACTTTCATTTTTGGATAGAACTTTGATGCCTTCGATTGAACACCTGCAACAAGTTAGTATAAAATACAAATGAAAAAGGAGAAGGTCATACCTTAGCAATAATATCATTTGAGGAGTGATATGTTTCAATTATTTGGCAATTGTTCGCCGTTCATCGTGCCAAGTTTGTAAGATCCTTTTCCGACAATGTTAAGGACCTGATATGGTCCCTCCCAGTTTGGACCGAGCTTTCCCTCAGTTGGGTCTCGAGTGTTGATGGTGACTTTCCTCAGAACTATGTTCCCAATTTTGGAATGTCGAAGATTGGCTCTTCGATTGTAATATCTTTCAATTCGTTGTTTCTGGGCGTCCATTCGAACAAGGGCGGCTTCCCGTTTTTCATCTAGCAATTCGAGGCTTGTATTCATGGCCTCTTGATTTGACTTTTCAGTCGTGTATCGAAACCTGACGCTAGGTTCCCCAACTTCGATCAGGATCAGAGCTTAGGTGCCATATACTAAGGAGAACGGTGTTGCCCTCGTACTGGATTTTGTCGTTGTTCGATATGCCCAAAGGACTTAGGGAAAAATTTCTCTCCATTTTCCCTTAGCATCGTTCAACCTTTTCTTTAGATTCTGAATGATGGTCTTGTTTGTCGATTTGGCCTGTTCGTTCCCACTAGGATGATATGGCGTCGACAAGATCCTTTTTATCTATTGATCTTTGAGGAACTTTGTTATTTTTCTTCCGATGAATTGTTTTCCATTGTCGCATACCATCTCGGCGGGTATCCCGAATCGACATATGATGTGATCCCAAATGAAGTCTCTAACTTCTTTTTCTCTGACTTTCTTGCAATCCTGTGCTTCAACCCACTTAGAAAAATAGTCAGTCATAAATAAACTGGATTTAGCATTACCTGGGACTGATGGTAGAGGGCCGACGATATCCATTCCCTATTTCATGAACGGCCATGGGGATAGGACTGAATGAAGTTGCTCTCCGGGTTGGTGGATCATCGGTGCATGTCTCTGGCATTTGTCGCATTTTCGAACGAACTCCTTGGTATCTTTTTCCATATTGGCCTAATAGTACCCCGCTCTGATGACTTTGTGAACCAGTGATTCGGCACCGGAATGGTTCCCGCAAGTACCCTCGCAAATTTTTTGTAGGACGTAGTCAGTGTCTCCCGGAACCAAACATATTGCCAACGGTCCATCGAACATCCTTCTGTATAATGTTCCGTCTTCGGCCAATGTGAATCGTGCATCCTTTGTTTGCAGAGTCCTTGATTCCTTAGGGTCCGATGGAAGCTTCCCGTTTTTTAGATACTCGATATATTTGTTCCTCCAATCCCAAGTTAGGCTTGTGGAGTTTATTTCGGTGTGGCCTTCTTCGACTACTAACTTTGAAAGTTGTATGACAGTCCCCGAGCTAATTTCATTATCTTCGATTGATGACCCCAAATTTGCAAGGGCATCGGCCTTGCTGTTCTGTTCTTGAGGTACATGTTGTAGGGTCCATTCTTTAAACCGGTATAGGGTTACCTGCAGTTTATCCAAGTACCTCTGCATTCGATCTTCATAAACCTCGAAGGCCCCGTTGACTTAGTTAACCACAAGTAGGGAGTCACACTTGGCCTCGATGACCTCTTCTCCCAAGCTTTTAGCTAGCTTGAGACCTGCAATCATGGCCTCATACTCGGCCTCATTGTTAGTCAACTTAGGGGTTTTGATAGATTGTCTAATTGTACTGCCTGTGGGTTGTTTCAAAATGATGCCTAGACCGAACTCTTCACATTTGAAGCGCCATTTTTGAAAAGGGTCCACACCCCCGAAATGTACCCGTTTTTAACAAAAGTTCTTTTTCGACCTCGGGTACGAGGGCCGGCGTGAAGTCGGCCACGAAGTCTGCTAAGATTTGAGACTTGATGGCCGTTTAGGGTTGATACTCGATATCATACCCACTGATTTTGACGGCCCATTTAGCCAATCGGCCTGAGAGTTCGGGCTTGTGTAGAATATTACAAAGAGGATAGGTGGTCACCACACAAATTGGGTGGCACTGAAAATATGGTTTTAATTTCCTAGAGGCGCTTATTAGAGCAAGCGCTAATTTTCTGAGTGTGGGTACCGGGTCTCTGTTTCACCAAAAGTTTGACGAACATAGTAAACAGGAAATTGTGTATCTTGCTCTTCTCGAACTAGGACACTTACCGCAACTTTCGAGACTGCTAAATATAAGTAGAGCTGCTCATCCGCTTTCGGAGTATGAAGCAATGGTGGGATCGAAAGATACCGTTTTAACTCTTCCAACGCCTGTTGGCCTTCCGTGGTCCAAGCGAAATTGTTCTTCTTTTTTAGCAGTGAGAAGAACCGGTGACTTCGATCTGAGGACCTCAAGATAAACGGCCTAAGGAGGCTATCAACCCTGTTAATCTTTGTACGACCTTAATGTTATCCACGACCGTGATGTCTTCGATCACCTTGATTTTATTATGGTTGATCTTGATCCCCCGATTTGACACCATAAAGCCGAGGAACTTGCCCGAACCGACCCCGAATGCACATTTCTCAGGATTGAGCTTCATGTTATATTTTCTCAATATGTTAAAAGTTTCCTACAAATGTTTTAAATGGTCCTCTGTGCGCAGGGACTTAACAAGCATATCATCAATATATACCTCCATTGATTTACCTATTTGTTCTTCAAACATTCGATTCATTAGGCGTTGGTAAGTAGCACCAGTGTTTTTTAGCCCAAACGGCATTACATTATAACAATAGGTGCCATACTTAGTAATGAATGAAGTCTTTTCCTGATCCTCAGGATTCATCTGGATTTGATTTTACCGGGAGTAAGCGTCGAGAAAACTAAGGATCTCGTGGCCGGCCATGGCATCGATCATGCGATCGATATTCGGCAGAGGAAAAGAGTCTTTGGGACATGCTTTCTTTAAATCCTTATAATCTACTCACCTTCTAAGTTTGTTCCCCTTCTTGGGGACTACATTTACATTTGGGAACCATTCAGAATATTTTACTTCCCGAATGGATCCTATTTTGAGAAGTTTGGTTACCTCGTCCTTGATGAATGCATTTTTTTACCTCAGACTGGGGCCTTCTCTTTTGTTTCACCGGTCTGAACTTCGGGTCCAGGCTCAATCAATGTGTTGTGATCTCCGGCTGGATTCCTGTCATATCCAGGTGGGACCAGGAAAAACAATCCATGTTATTTAAAAGTAATTGAACGAGCTTCTCCCTGAGCTCGGGAGTTAACCCTGTGCCTAGATATACCTTTCGATCGGGAAGATGCTCGATCAGTACGATTTGTTCCAGCTCCTCGACCGTTGACTTTGTTGTATCAAAATCATCGGGGGTCATGAAGGTTCGAGGTATCATAAAATCTTCATCCTTGAAGATCTCTTGCTCCTCCGATGGGGCCGAGGCCGGTACTTGTGGTTGCTATTTGACTTCCTGTTTTCCCTTTGGCTCCGATCCCTTTGCTGATGAAAGCGCCGATATTGTTACTACTTCACCAATCGCAAATATCTCTTTGGCAGCGGGTTGTTCGTCGTACACTATTTTGATTCCTTCTGACGTTGGGAATTTCAAGACTTGATGAAGCGTTGAAGGTACTGTCCTCATATTATGAATCCAAGGTCTTCCAAGCAGCGCGTTGTATCTCATGTCACCTCCGATTACATGGAACTTCATTTCTTGGATAGTCTCGGCCACATTTACTGCAATATAATTTCCCCTTTGGTGGTTTCACTTGCCATGTTGAAGCCATTGAGTACTCAAGTTGCAAGCACGATTTGATCCTGAAGGCTGAGCTATCTACGACCCTTGATCGAATAATGTTTGCCGAGCTACCTAGATAAATCAACACACGTTTAACTTGAATTTTATTCATAAGGATGGATATTACCAGCGTGTCGTTGTGAGGCTGCTCGATCCTTTCTGCATCCTCATTATTGAAAGACAAGGTATTTTCTGGTAAATAGTCCCGGATACGTTTCTCTCTTGTGATTGTTACGTTGGTTCGTTTAAATATCGAGCCTTGAGGAATATCGACTCTACCAACGATCATATGAATCACGTGTTATGGTTCCTCCTGTTCATTTTTCCTGTTTGCATCCCTGTCTCTAAAGTGATTTTTAGCTCGGTCACTCAGGAACTCTCGAAGGTGACCCTCGTTGAACAAATGGGCTACCTCCTCCCTTAACTGTCTGCAGTCTTCGGTTCTGTGACCATGGGTTCCATGGTATTTGCACATTTGATTAGGGTTCCTTTGAGGTGGATCGTTCTGTAGGGGTCTGGGCCACCTAGTATCCTTGATTCGTCCAATGGTGATACAATACCCGATGTATCGACGCTAAAGTTGTATTCTTATAACTGCGGCGCTTCTTTAGGCTCAACATGTTAATCGAATCCACTCCTACTCATAAGCCCTCGGGAGTTCTGTCATCGATCATTCCTTTGATCATTTCGAACGAGATTACGTCCCGGTCCGTTATTTCTACGATCTGCATCGTATGGTTGGTACTGATCCCTGTTTGATCGGGGCTCTCTGTCGATGTCCTTTTGAACTCTGCCATCGGATCTATTTGGGTAGACGGAACCGGAAGGGGCTCCTAACTGATCATCCTCGACCCTGATCTTTGACTGGTATCGATTATGTACATCGGCCCAGGTCACAGCTGGATATTCAAATAAATTCTACTTTAGTTGTCGTGACGCAACCGAACTTCACTCGTTCAAACCTTGATTGAAGGCTTGGACAGCCCAATCATCAGTGACCGAGGGTAGGTCCATGCGTTCCATCTGGAACCGAGATACGAATTCCCTTAGCATTTTATTTTCCTTTTGCCTCACTTTGAAGAGGTCCGACTTCCTAGTCGCGACCTTTATTGCTTTTACGAATGAATCAGCAAGCATAGCAAAGGAATCAATGGAATTGGGCGGCAAATTTTGGTACCAAATCATTGCCTCCTTCGATAAAGTTTCTCCAAATTTCTTGAACAAAACAGATTCAATTTCGTCATCTTCTAAGTCATTTCCTTTTATTGCACATGTATAAGAAGTGACATGCTCATTAGGATCAGTAGTTCCATTGTATTTGGGAATTTCTGGCATGCAGAACTTCTTTGGAATGGGCTTCGAAGCCGCACTTGGGGGAAAAGGCTTCTGCACAAACTTTTTCGAGTCCAAACCTTTTAGAATCGGGGGTGCCCCCGGTATTTGGTCAACCCTTGAATTGTACGTTTCTACCTTCTTGTCATTAGCCTCGATTTTCTTTTCTCCCGATTCGATTTGTTTAGTGAGCTCCTCGAGCATCTTCATAATGGCGGGGTCAGTTCCCGATCCACTATCGTTCAATTTATCCGGTACAGGTTCGACCCTATGAATAACTTCCTGTGATGCATCGAGTTCGATTCTAATTGATGCTCGATTCTGATTTTGGAGTTGCGCTATCGCAGCTTTCTGAGTCTGCAACATTTCAAATATCATTCAAAGGCTAATCCCGCCTTCTTCACCACTCTGTGTGTTCTGATCGGCTGCCCGGGCGTCTCTGCGGACGCTATTTTCAGGGTCGGCGCCTAAATTTCCATGAATCGCAACACGAGAACTGACATCGACTGGGTCTATGGCCGGTGGTCTATCGGGATTGACTGGAGGTACTCCGTTTCCCGGGGCGACTACGTGCTCGTTCTCGCCATGAAGACCAAGGCCGGCGTCTGTGTGAGTGGGTGCTGTTTGACAGTTTGACATGTTTATTCCTGAAATCAATGACACTTACGAGAACAAGCGTAAAGCAGTGTGTGTTATGAGGATTAACACTAGGCAATCATTATTATCCTTAGCCCCACGGTGGGCGCCAAACTGTTTACCCTAAAAATTGGATAGCAATTAAACTTATAATGTGATTTTAAGGATACGTGATTTCACCTAATACCAATTGATAAATGCAAAGAGTAATAATAGAAATTAACAATAATATAAGGCAAACCAGTGTTTGAACTGAGCCCTCGAGCTTGAATACCCTCGAGCTAGTCGTGCATGAACAGTTAAAATGCAACAAGCTGATAAATAAGAGAATGTAAATTAAAGAGAGAATATTCTTTTGCTTTTATCTGCGTGAATGTAAGATGGTTACAAGATGATTAGGACCCTCTTTATAAAGTAGAGGAATCCTATTTATGGTACAATTCTAATTACGGAAGTAAATCCCATGATTAACTAAGTAACCGTCCTTGATTTGATCTGTTCCGAGATTTACGCTATGATCTTGGCCAGTCGCGGATACCTCGCCTTTCTTTTATTTTGCTTTGCTTGATGTCTGTCTCCTTTGGTCTCAATCGCTACTGGCCTCGATCTTCGATAAGTGCCTCGGTTCTCGAACTCGGTGCTTTGTCCTCGTACCTCTCTCTGGTCCGTTGCGAGACCGACCAGCTTCGACGCAATTCCTTACCCTCAATCAAATAGTAAAATCGGGTAGGCCCGGTTTTAACCGTGTACTAGCCCTTTTCTTAATTTACTTGATTAATGAGACTGATCACCGGTAATTGTTACTTAATATTTACTTGTTTGGATATCTAAAAGCCAACAAATTCTGAATCAGATCTAATCTTGTAATTTAATCCGAATAAGGCAATGCCTAATCCTATACGCAAAGAACGAAGAAGTAACACTTCAAATATTTAGAATTTATTTTCTTTTTCCACTGGTAATCATATAAATTGTATAGAATGCATTAATGCTTTACCCACACGGAGTCTGGAACCAAAATAACACAAAAAACTACAAAAGAACACTAATAATGTGAATAAACAAAGAGAGCATATATATATATATATATATATATATATATATATATATATATATATATATATATATATATATAGGGCTGGGCTAAAATCCCGAGTTAACGATCGTTAACCTTTTTTATTTTTTATTTTTTTATGCTAATAAATTCTGAATCGGATCTTATTGTATGTGATTTAATTTAATGCAAAGGAGCCAATGCCTAATCCAGTAAATGACGCAAAGAACGAAGACGTAACACTTGAAAAAAATTGAGTTTAATTTTATTTTTCAGCTGGTAATCATATAAATTGAATATAGTTTCTTTTTTCGCATTAATGCTTTACACACACATACACACACAAGGACAAAATTCAATCCTACTAAAATTGTCTGTCTTCTTCTATCTTCCTCTTCCCCACAATTTGCGGGCGTACACGCAACCAAAGTTTTACAGCAGGAAAAAAAAAATCAACATTTAGTCTAATTTTTAATATATATGACATCAATAGATTCACCTTTGTCATATATTTCATACATCACACTAGATAGATATTATATTCATGGAATACGATTTACTTTCAAGATGCCTTGGCCGACTTCCAATCAACAACGGGTAAATCTATAGGACATACACGCACACATACTTCAGAAGCAATGCATTTTCAAATTCAAAGTGGATTCGGCCTTGGAAATGTTCCGATGTGATCAATTTTTCGTAGGGGTATTGAATAGTTACAGGTAAACGATTTGCGTGGGACAGGGTAATCATGAAACCTTGGCCGATGTATCCGTCGGCTCGTATTGTTTGTTGACCATAATTTATGAATTCGGTTATCATAGGGAGCATATTTCTAGTCTTAGGGTACACGCTTTGCGCGTGTACCTCATCTCTATGAATATAAAATTTTAAAAAGTTATGTAATTATTATATTAAAACTTTGTGTTTGTGTTATAATAGAAAAAAGTATAAGTTTAAGAATAATGATTTTTGATCATATTTAACTTATTTAATATAAAGGAAGAAACTCTACCCCATAGAAGTCCTCAATCATCTTAGTAATATATCAAGCTTAAAATTTATTCCAATATTATGATTTTATTACCTCAATTTCACATGTTATCATGCTTCCTTTTTAATTTCGGTAAGAACACATAATCCTCCAACGCTCAAGAATTTTTCTTAAGCTCACTGTCATTAGAAAATCAATCTTTTATTAAAAATTTAGTGAGTGCAAAATAATACATTAGGAAGTCCTTTTTCATCTCAAATGGTTGTCGAATGAGCAGATGATTGGTTGTCGAAGTTTTTCGCGGTCATTTTTTTCACGGATTATTTCTTGTTGGTAAGTTGTTGAGATTTGGGATTTCCGACATATATGGCCGTCAGGATTCAGCATAATTTCAATAGTGTGTATTTTAATGCATATAAAAATAATTTAAATTAACTTCACTAATAAAATAGAAAATTAAAGCGACAGAGTATTAAGTCATTGAAGAGATCTCATTCCCAAAACCAGCACATATGAGGTCTTAACTTTAGGAAGAAAAGGAAGGACCTTTTTCACTTTGAAAAAGTCATAAGAGGTAACATTGTTGATTATTTCTAGAAATTTAATTATGCAAGAGTTCATACGTATTATATGTTTCTTTAAGAAGAAGGCTTATTTCCAAGAGGGAGGATTCATGCAGAATATACACATAAAAAGTAAAAAATTCTACAAGGAAATCTCACAAAGTAACCTTCTATAGCCAATAGAATAGAACAAAAAGGAATCTCAAAGATAAAAGTGCTCAAAATTGTTATTATTATTTTTTAACAAATTAATTTGATCATATCCATTTAACATTAATTTCAACCTTGTTTTCGTATCTATATATAGAGTCCTAAGCTAAAAAGAATTAAAAATCCACTTTTAGTTTTTGGATGCCTTGTTATCGTCTCTCTTGTTGCCTTCACTAATGTTGAGTTAATATTTTACAAAGATAATGATTAAAACAAAATAGGGAGTTGTTATTCTTTTGAACGAATGCAAAAAAAAAAAAAAAAAAAAAAAAAAAAAACTCATTTAAGATACATTTTACTTTTAAATATTTCATCCTTGTAGCTTCATGTTTGTATTAACGATAATGATATAATCAATGTTGTTCTATTTTAATTTCTTTCTTCGCCGATATTTTTCTTATGGAAACAAAACTTATGCATTATAAGAATTTTATCAACTTGAATATATTTTTTTATATATATGATTAATTTGAAACTGAATCGCACTAAATTCTTTTACTTTTAGTTAGTTTAAGAAATTCAACTATTTGTTTTTAATATTAAAGAAATTGATTTATTTTTTGTCAAATTCTTAGTATTGGGTCATCCAAAATTTTAAATATTTAACTTTAATTATAGTTGTTCGATAATAATAATATTTTTAAGGGTAAACAAATTCATCTGACATTTCTGTTTTAGATCTTTGTGTTTGTAGAAGTTATTTACTTTTGTCAACCACTTCTCTCTATCTCTCTGTTAAATTCTTAACAAATCAGCATTGTTAACATTGCATTAGTTATTTCATATTTGGACAAATCTTCATATTCCTTATTATCTTTCTTAGTTTCGCGAGGGATATACATTTATAAACCTTGAGGTTTAGACTTTCATAATCACTGTGTAATAGGAGACGAAGAGAAAATTGATTGGTTGGTATAGATACAACTTAGGTAAGTATTTTAGAAAGATTTTTAAAGTCAAAAATATTAGGCAAGAGATTTATATAGAATAAAATCTTGATTTTGAGTATTTAAATATTAGAAATTTTACATAGTTTAAATAAAGAAAGATTATGATCAAATTCAATGCCCTAAATATTAGGATTTTAAATTCCTAATTGTTGAGAAAATAACTAAGTTCATTAATTTGTCTAATGTGAAATATTTAAGGGGTAAAAAAAGGTAGATAGAAATTAATTATATTGTATCTTAATATAGTATAAATATAAATATAAATATAAATATAGATAGATAGAAAACTAAAAAAATGTGTTCATGAAAAATAAAAGATCAAGATACTAACTGATCCAGACTATTGTCTTATCCTTTTTTTTGCCCACTACTACAATTCTGACCTCTTTAATAGGGTTATCAAATGATGAATCTTCTATATACTGATGTTAAAATTTTACTGATGAACTTTAAAATCTTCTACTTAATAAATTTTTATTTCTTGAGATCAAAATGTTCGTAGTTAATATCCTACTAACTAATGTTCTTATTCTTTTTAAACTACGAATGTTTTGACCTATTTAATAGGATATTAATTAATGGGTCTTACTTATGATCTTATTTTTCCCCCTTTTAACCTACGAAATGTTGTGCCTCTTTGTTTGAGTATTAGGGATACTAATTAAAGGAGTTTCCTACATCTTGTCTCTCTTCTTAATTGCTTATTCTTTTTCCTACGGTAATTTTTTTTTTTAAAGAAGTATTTTATTTGTATTTACAATTTTATCCAATATAGAGTGTATTTACGAAGGGTAAAAAAGGCTAACGATATTTCGCTAATGGCTTTCGTGCTTTTAATATAGTATAGATAGATAGATAGATAGATGTAAATATAGATATAGATATAGATAGATAGATTTAGAAGAAGAAAAAGAAAAAACAATAGTATGACTTTATAGTGTAAATTTTAATATACTTTTCACAATATACAAGTTTCCGTACAAGAACACTTAAAGATCTCTCTATTTTGAAGACAATAATCAATGAGTTGACATTTAAAGACAATAAAGCATCAATATAAGGCTAGGAGAGTAAGGAGATTAATGCTATTCTTAAGGTATTTGTATAGGGTCAAATTTGACCCTCAGTATCTCTACGCCAGTGGGTACGCCCAATGAGTGTACGCCGACCAACGTAGCGGGTATGATTCGACCGTGAGGACAAAAGCGACATCGTTTAGAACTCAGCGTCCACGATAGGGAGACGTTACCTATTTTTGTAACTTTTTGATTCTTTCGAGGAAGGTCTCCTATTATATAAAGGAGACCTCCACATTGTAAAAGGGGGATCTGATTAATACAACTCTCTCATTTTTCTGGCTTTCTCTCTCTATCTCTACCTCTAACGAAAATATCTTATTGGTAAACATTATCACTTTGCAATATCAGATCTACAACAATATTATCATCTTTGCATCTCTAGGCTTATTATATTTGATTACGATTTACCCCTTTTCTATTTTTGATTGTTTTATCGCTTACAAAGTATATCGTTAACTTTTGAGCCAAACAGGAAAGCCTATAACCCAAGCAATAAAAAGAATATACAATATCTTAGAGAATTCAAAATTTATATCTTTAGTGATAAACTATTAAGTATTGAAATAAACTAAACTCAAATATAAGTTATATAGAGACGATTCATATAATTGACATTGACTAATTTTTACTGTGTGTTACTATTGTTGTTTTTCTCTAGCAAGTTTCTTTAAAGCAATATAATATACTTAACAACGTGTAGATTAAAAAAGGTAATACTACCAACAATATTAACAAATTTAGAGACAATGTGAACTAATATTGATTTAGAGAGTAACTGTCACAACCCAATTTACCTATGTTGTGATGACACCTTATACTCTGACCCGCTAACCGAACTAATTATAACCATGGGAGTCTACATAGTAGAAATGGCATGGGGTAGCCACTATTTAAGGTGATATTTATTTTTTATCCAACAATTCTAATGTTGAGCAAAAATAGTCACTACCCTATTAAAATTAATATGAAAAGACATTTTTACCCTTTCTTTCCTTGCTTTTCTTCCCAAAACCCTCGCTTCTCTCTCTGCGTGCCTTCTCCATAATCCAAAATGAATGTTTGTCTTCCTCACCATCGAGTAAATTTGATCTTTTGTTACACTGTTTGAGATCGTAATTCATTTGGTAGAGATCCAATTATCCAAAGGTTTGTAGTAATATATGGCAGTTCTAATTTCTAAATAATCCCAAAACGATTGACTCTAGGCAAAATATATCTTGTCAAAAAGTTAACTACCATGTGTAGTAATATTACGTTATGTTACTTTGAAATTTATGTAACATGTTCTTTGCATCAAAAAACAAAGAACAGTTCTTTATCTCATTGCTTTCCCTCATGAGCCTTTGAAGTCCGAATGTTATCACCCAAATATACTTCTGTGTCACCAGTCCACACATTGCTTTCCTCATGCATTCTTCATGATAGCAGATAATGCTGGGATGTGTGGTAACAAGTTCAAAAGTTAAGGACACTTGGTCATGAACTTAGACTAACAAGCTCAAAAGTTAAGGACAATAGGTCCTGAACTTACAGTTACATGTTCAAAAGTTAAGGACAATAGGTCCTTAACTTTGATTTTCAAGTTCAAAAGTTAAGGACAGACAGTCCTTAACTTACAGTTACACGTTCAAAAGTTAAGGACAAGCAGTCCTTAACTTACAGTTACAAGTTCAAAAGTTAAGGACAATAGGTCCTTAACTTTGATTTTCAAGTTCAAAAGTTAAGGACAGACAGTCCTTAACTTACAGTTACGCGTTCAAAAGTTAAGGACAAGCAGTACTTAACTTACAGTTACAAGTTCAAAAGTTAAGGACAATAGGTCCTTAACTTTGACTTACAAGTTCAAAAGTTAAGGACGCTTGGTCTTGAAGTTTGAGTTCCAAGTTCAAAAGTTAAGGACATGTAGCCTTGAAGTCCTGAACTTAGAGTTTCAAGTTCAAAAGTTAAGGACATGTAGTCCTGAAGTCCTGAACTTAGAGTTACAGGTTAAAAAGTTAAGGCATGTAGTCTTGAAGTCCTGAACTTAGAGTTTCAAGTTCAAAAGTTAAGGACATGTAGTCCTGAAGTTAAGGACATGAGCAGAAGGGTATTTTCGTCCGGGCAGTTAAAGTTTATTAAACCAGTGGCTAAAGACTAAAGACATTTAAAACACTGGCTTTAAAATAAAGACAGGAGTTATTAGTGGCTATTTGTGTACATCGCCCGTCTACATATAAGGGTGTAGGGTTCTCTTAATGGTGTGAGGCCTTTTGAGAAAAACCGTGCGGGCTTGGCCCAAAGCTGACAGTATCACACAATGTTAAAAGTATCTTTGGGCCGTTTTAGCCCAACAGCTGGTATCAGAGTCCAGGTTCAGCGGGACGAGTATGGAGATGGCAAAGTGATGGTGCGGGGGGTGCGCACACAACAAGAAGGTAGTTGCGGGCTTCGCTTGCCATAATACTCTAATAATGTGGGTGACACACAATGAATCTCGCAAATTGATCCGTGGATCGTGACAATGGGCCACATGGAACTTAGTTCGAGGGGGAGATTGTTGGGTATGCGAACAAAGTCCCACATTCGTAGCTGAAAAGATTGGGAGTCTACATATAAGGGTGTAGGGATCTCTTAATGGTGTGAGGCCTTTTGGTAAAAACCGTGCGGGCTTGGCCCAAAACGGACATTATCACACCATGTTAAGAGTATCTTTGGGCCGTTTTAGCCCAACAACAATCAAATAACATAAATGATAAAGTCTAACAGTCATATCATAGATAAGATAGTAATAATCACTTGCATTATAAGGTTGATCTAAATAAAATACTTATAGCAATCATAATATTGAACAGTAAAGTAGACAACATATTATACCGCACTTATTAAAAACATGAAATTTGAAACAAAAATAGCTAGTTGGTATATACTTATTTTAAAGTGGAGAATAGATTGAAATAAAACTGGAAAGTACATGAAAATTTATTCTACTATATATAGAATAATGTCATACTCAATCAAAAGTCAGCATCCCCAGCTTTTATTGTTAAATTGACTCGAAATGATAAAGATTAGTCAAACTTTGGAGGCAAGTGATGTCTATTCGCCTGTATTAGGGAACGTTCCACTCTCAAGACGGGATTTTAAGGTCAAATTCAAATTAGTCGAACTCCAATATAAACACCGAATATTGGATAAAAACCAAAAAAGGATATCTATTAGTGAGGATAATGGTCATACGCCTGTTGCTTCAGAGTAACAATTATAAATTACCCTCATTTCTGATAATGTCTACTTATCTGTGATAGGATCCCAAATGTACAGTAAAATCTTGACCTATCATTTGTTCGTTTTCATCAAGTCAAGTATTTGGTTAAGTTGATCTTATTATGTTTCCACGTGTCCTAAACTAACAATGAATTTAGGTGATTTTTATGTCCAGCATCGTAATTTTATCGAGGTATACCTCTTACCTCAATCATGTATTATTATGTGACCCTGTCTAAAAAGAAAGAAAGGAAAAAGGAAAGAAGGAATTCGAATGTGACTATGAATTGAAATGAGCATGTATGACAAGAGAGGATTGCTTAAGTGATAAGTATCCTCCTCTAACTTTGGGGTTGTGAGTTCGAGTCATCAAAATTAGATTTGGGCCAATGTATGAACCGAGTTACTTAGTATGGGCCAGAATGGACGAACTATGATATGGGCCGCCAATTAAAATGAGTTGGCCCATCAAGAAACTTAATCACAGAAATGAGGGGCATTTGCATCTATACCCGCTTTTTCTGTCACGTTTTAACTTGTGCCCGCTTTGCAAAAAAAATTGCAAGCATACCCGCTTTTTCGCATAATTTCAGCATATGGGGCTGAAGTAGCAAAGGCAATCACGCAAAACTTCAGCACTCTAGTAGCCGGGCCTGAAGTTCAGCTCTAGAGCTGAAGTTTTTGTTTTGTAACTGGCGAACTTCAGCTCTAGAGCTGAAGTTTTTGTTTTATAAGTGTCGAACTTCAGCTCTAGAGCTGAAGTTTTTGTTCGTAACTGGTGAACTTCAGCTCTAGAGCTGAAGTTTTTAAAACCCTTGAGTATGTACTGCTGAAGTTTCTATTTTTGGGGGAGGAACCCATACCTTCTGTAGGGATATATACATGACCAGTACTGCAGAAAAATCATTGATTAACTGCTATAATCATTGTTTAAGGATACAAATGCTATAGTAGACTCCTGAATCAACAAACGACCAGATTTTCATGAATCCTCTTCAGCAATGAGATGAATAAGTTTTATCGTCGCATGAATCAGCAGAATAGTTGATAGCAAGTCAAAATCACAAAAAGGTTTTCTTACGTTACAATTATTTTAATTATGTATAGTAAGATGGCTTCTGAGGAATTGAGTGAAGCCACAGAAGGAGAGATATTGTTACATCAATGTTAAGTTCCAGAGAGATATGGAGATCACTGGAGAAGGAGGAGGAGAAAGGGGGCTGAAGTTGTTTAAAAAGTGGGTACAAGTTAAAAGTTTTTTAAAAAATAGGTATAGGTTAAATGGGGGCGACCAAATAGGGCGCCCCGTGCAATTTTTACCAGAAATTAGAAGGGGATGGTCTTGGCGGACTATCTCCATTTTTTGTGGTCATAGAAAAATGTCCACTTTTTTATTTGAACACCATATATAGTTCTTTAATTTTTAAAGTTTGAAATTCTTGTTTGATGGTGGAAAATAAAAGCTAATGATCGATTATTGTTAAAATCATTTGAATGTTGATAATTTGTGCTTAAACATTTAGTTTAGACATAGATTTTGTTAATTTACTGTAAAAATCTCAAAACTTTATTGTTGGATCTTTTTTTTTTTTTGTTGAAACCAGTTTCACCTCAGGCTATATTGACCTGTAGGTGCTGGGGGTTGGCATTGACCCCTACCTCGTATATTAATATCCAAAAAGTGAACACATGAAGGAGGGGATATGTAACGACCCGGCGGTCGTTTTAAGAATTAACGCCCCGATCCTCTATTAACTGCTTTTCCCGTATTTGTTTCTGCTATTGTGAGTTGCCGGGAGGATTCGTTATGAGTTTCGGAGTGTTTTGGGACACTTAATCCCTAAATGAGAGTTTAAGCTTTAGAATTTGGACCGTAGTCGGAACAGCGTGAAGACGGCATCGGAATGGAATTCCGTCGATTTTGTTAGCTCCGTTGAGTGATTTCGGGTTTAGGGGCGTATTTGGATTATGTTTTGGAGGTCCGTAGATTATTTAGGCTTGAAATGCCAAAAGTTGAATTTTGAAGTTCCGGATCGTAGTGAAATTTTGATATCGGGGTCGGAATCCGATTCCGAGAGTTGGAATAGCTTTGTAGTGTTGAATGTGACTTGTGTACAAATTTAGGGGTCAATCGGACTTGGTTTGGTTGGTTTTATCATCGGGTGTAAGATTCTTGAAATTTCAAGTTCCTTAGGCTTGGATTGGAGGGTGATTCGTGAATTTAGCGTTGTTTGATGTGATTCGAGAGTTTAATTGAGTCCGTATGATGTTTTAGGATTGATTGGTATGTTTGATTGAGGTCCCGGGGGCCTCGGGTGAGCTTCGGATGCTTTACGGAGGTGATTTTGAACTTAGGCAAAAATCTGAAGGTTGCTGCTTCTGGTATTTTCACACCTGCAGTGAGGAGCCCGCAGATGCGAGGAAGTAGGCCGTAGGTGCGATTTGGTCACTGACGGCCAGTGACCGCAGATGTGGTTATAGGACCGCAGAAGCAGACCGCATCCGCGGAGAAAGGAGCGCAGGTGCGGTTTCTGCCCGTTGAATGAAATCTCGCAGGTGCGAGTCCCCACACCCAGAAGCGGGACCGTAGGTGCGGTCCCATGACCGCAGAAGCGGAAATCACCGGGCAGATATAAAAAATTCGAGGGTTTGAGATTTCATAACACAAAAATCGAATTGGAGCTCGGTGGGAGACGATTTTTCGAGGGTTTTTGAAGGAGAATCATTGGGTAACGATTTCTATCTCGATTTTGATCTTGGTACTATAATCTATTGTTGTTTTCCTCTTCTAATTAAGAATTTGGGGGATAAAAGTTTGGAAATGAGAGGAAAGTTCCCCAAATGAGAATCCGAGTTTTGAGTGAGATTTTGACGTCGGATTTTGATGATTTTTTGTTCGAGTGTGCTCGTGAGTGATCGGGTGTTCAGAATTTGTAAATTTTACCCGATTCCGAGGGGTGGGCCCGGGGGACTTTTTGGGGCGATTTTCTTAATTTCGCGTGTTAGCTTCGAATTTATTAGTTAAATAAGTTACTTAAAGTTATATTTACATTATGCAATTTATTTGATTAGATTTGGGCCACTCGGAGTTGGATACTCGTGGCAAGAGCGTGGTTTCGGATTAATTTTGAGCTGGTTCGAGGTAAGTGGCTTGTCTAACCTTGTGTGGGGAAACTCCCCTTAGGGTTGGTATTGTTGTTATATGAATGCCGTGTACGTGAGGTGACGAGTGCGTACACGGGCTAATTATTGGGAAAAACCCATTTTCATTAAGTAAATATTTATGTTTTCTTGAAATTTAGCAATACTTGTACTTGAAGCCTCTTGTTTAGTTTAGGAAAAGCATGCTTATGTGATCTAGTTGGCTTACCTGCTTTAATTGCTTACTTGTATTTTGTGCAGCATGTTTAGAGTAGAATTTCTGTTTATTCTCGAATAGAACTGTAGACTCTTTCTTGATACTGCTGTGTGTTTACCTGGGGACTACGGGACGTTATCCGGGAGATCCCCCTGCATGTTTACTTTGGGACTACAGATTGGTATTCCGGGAGTGTCCCCTGCATAACTATGAATTGGACTACGGGACGGTATCCCGGGAGATCCTCTGGATATTTACATTTGGGACTACAGGACGATATCCTGGGATATCCCCTGTTGCCATCTCTGTGCGCGAGTTACATTCTTTCTGTGATTTTATTTCGTTATCGACTGTTATTATTTTTATTATCTTGTCGCATTTTATACTGCTTATTCTTGCGTTATATATGTACCCAATAGGGCCCTAACCTTCCCCGTTACTACTCAACCGAGGTTAGGCTTGGCACTTACTGGGTACCGCCGTGGTGTACTCATGCCCTTTCCTGCACATGTTTTTCGTGTGCAGACCCAGGTTCTTCGGCTCAGCCATACTATCAGTGAGGCGAGGCGATCTTCAGAGACTTCGAGGTATATCTTCCGCGTCCGCAGATCGAGGAGTCACTCTCTACTCTCTTTTTTTTAGCTATAGACCTTCTGTACTTTCTTTGGTTAGACATTCTGGAGTTAGAACGCTATGTAGTATCTACAGCTTGTAATTTCATGAGATTCCGGGTTTTGAGGGTTTTGTTTTAGTTTGAGAGTGTGTATTGTATATGCCGAGCGGCATTTCAAACTCTTTTATTATGCTTTAAATCGTAACTTGCCAGTTTCGCATCTTATTTTCTTTTTCCGCAATTTGTTAGGCTTACCTAGTCGTATAGACTAGGTACCGTCACGACACGGAGGGAGAACTTGGGTCGTGATAGCATATGGGACCTTACCTCCTCAAGTTGTACATGTGAATTGGGCATTTTCAACTCATTTACACTTTTAAGCTCAAAAAGAAAAAGAAAAAAGAAACGAACTAGTGTCTCTGTACCTATAATAACCAAGAAGTTTTGGTCCTAGTATTAATACTACAACTAGGGTTACATCATGTACCAATAAGTTAGCATGGGGAAAGCTCGTCCCATTACACTGTAACATCATATACATTAAGAAGCAAGAGGAAATATGAAACTATGTTTAGCTTTCCTGTTTTTTTAAAGAAGGTATTCTTGCTTTGTTTAAATTGTATGGACCTTTTGCCTCTGCTGGCATATTCTCCTTCCTGTTATAGATTTCTAGGGAGTTGAATTGTTGCATGGTTGCGTCATGTTTAGCTAACGCATCAACTACTTGGTTAGCTTTCCTATAACAATGTGAATCCTGATGTTCTGCTTAACTATAACCTTTTTCATTGATTTGACTGCATATTCAAGACTCCATGGAATATTGTTGGATCTTAAAAAGTGTCACGATCTTAAACTCGGACCCGGTCGTGATGGCGCCTCTCGTGAAGACAAGGCCAGCCGACACATTTTCAATTCAATTTAAGCAATTAAAATAATAAATACTAAGTCTTTAACAGAATTAAAGTCCCAAAATAAAGGTTAACAGTATAATTTGCCGAATTTAAAACCAACACAGCCCGACATCGGGATGTCACCAGTCATGAGCATCTAAAACAATACTACAAGTCTGAAAGTCTACACCACTACTACATAACTGAATCAGAAAGGAAATAAGATATAGGGAGATTGCACTGGGCTGCGAATCGCCGGGCAGCTACCTAGTAAATCTCCAAAAATCTGCTGGACAGCTCTTAACCCTCGCTAGCAAGACCTGTAGCGCCCGAATCTGCACACAGGGGTGCAGGGAGTAAAGTGAGTACTCCAACTCAGTGAGTAATAACATTAAATGAAGACTGAGCGATATAAAATCACGTTAAACACAACCTTAAGCTATAAGAGGCAGAACAAAATCAATAAACATAATCAAACAGTGAAATCTCATGAAACACCTTTTAAGCAGTCAAACAATATATAGGAAAGACAACTAGAAATGATAAACACATAAGAACTGCCCCTCGGGCAAAGTAACAACAGAATCGGCCCCTCGGGCAAAATCACAGAACAATACCAACCCCTCGGGCTATATCTCATATCTCAATGGGTACCCGCACTCACTGGGGGTGTACATACTCCGGGAGGGGGCCCTTACGGCCCTAGCGCAATATCAAGCCATCTCGTGGCATTATAAACAGGCTCTCAACCTTATATCAATCTCAAGCCACCTCGTGACGTACAATCTCAGGCCCTCGGCCTTATTATCATAATCAGTATATCACCGTTGCGGCGTGCAGCCCGTCCCAAACGTAACCTCACAATACAGGCCCTAGGCCTTACTCAGTCAGAATCTCATAAGCCCCTCAAGCAACAGTAAACATGCTGTTCAGCTCAAAATATCTTTAAAAATATCATTTAAAGTGTTTAAAATAGAGTAACATGGCTGAGTTTTGAAAGCAGTAAAATATGGCATGACTGAGCACAAGTATGAAATCAAACAGTGAGAAAAAGTGTCAGTAAAGATGCCCTAAGGGTCCAAACAGTAGGCACGAAGCCCAAATATGGCATTTAGCCCAAAACATAATAATATCAAACAATTAGCTATCAAATACGCAGTAAAATAGTCATTCGGGATGGACTAAGTCACAATCCCCAACGGTGCACGCCCCCACGCTCGTCATCTAGCGTGTGCGTCACCTCAACATAGCCGAACGGTGTGTAATCCGGGGTTCCATACCACCCTCAGGACAGCATTTAAAATTATTACTCACCTCAATCCGGCTAAAAAATCTAGCTCGCAATACCTTTGCCCCTAGAATCGGCCTCTGGATGCTCCGAATCTACCAAAATCAGAACGTAATCATCAAAATATGCTAAAGGGACAAAGCCTACTCGAAAACAATCGAAAAACAACACAATTTCCGAAATTACCAAAACCCGACCCCCAGGCCCACGTCTTGGAATTCGATAAATTTTACGTTATTAGATTCCTTATCTCCCACCGAGTTCATACATATCAAAAGTTCCAAAATCCGACCACAGATGGTCTTCCAAATCCTCAATCAAAGGCCTAAGTTTCTAAGCCCTAGTTCCTCCATTTTTGGCTTAATTTCCATTAATCTCAGCCCTAATCCGTGAATTAATACAATAAGAACGAGTTTTAGGTTCAAATTCCTTACCTCAATGAAGCTCCCTCGAAATCCTTCTTCAAAAATCGCTCACAACTCCCAAAATCGCTTTTAAAAATGGTGAAACCCTCCGAAAATCGCTAAGGAAATAACTTATATGTTCTGGTCCAGGGATTTCGCATCTGCGACAAAAATTCCGCTTTTGCGGTACCGCATTTGCGGTCTTTGAACCGCTTCTGCGGTTTTCACTTATCCTCCAGCTTTCCGCATCTGCGATGCAACAGCCGCACCTGCGCCATCGTAGGTGCGGTTCACCAACCGCTTCTGCGATTTCTATCTCCCTCACATTCTTCCGCTTCTGCGGCCTTCCTCCTCGCATCAGCGGCATCACACCTGCGGTCCCCAATCCGCAGGTGCGGAAATACTAGAAGCAGAAAATCTGCAGCTTCTTCAAAAATTCCAAACTCTCCGTCAACCACCCGAAACCACCCCGAGGCCCCCCGGGACCTCAACCAACAGCACAAAAACGTCATATACTGCTATTAAAACTTATACCAACCTTCAAAACACCTCAAACAACATCAAAAACACCAAAACACATCGAATTCAAGCCTAAGGTTCTAAAATCTTCCGCATTCCGCTTTTGATCAAAAAGTATAGCAAACCACGTCCGAATGACCTGAAATTTTGCACACACATCCCAAATGACATAACAAGCTACTGCAACTTCCGGAATTCCATTCCGACCCCTATATCACAGTCTCACCTATCAACCGAAAAATGCCAAAACTCAATTTCGCCAATTCAAGCCTAAATCTACTCCGGACCTCCAAAACACATTCCGATCACACTCCTAAGTCCCAAATCATCTCCCGAAGCTATCCAAACCATCGAAACTCACATTCGAGCCCTCTAACACATAAGTCAACATCCGATTGACTTTCCAACTTAAGCTTTCTTAAAAGAGACTAAGTATCTCAAACCTTCTCAAAACCTTTCCGAACCCGAGCCAACCAACCCGATCACCTATAGAACCAATAAACAAAGCAAATAGAAGCAGAAATGAGGAAAATGGAGCGGTAACTCATGAGACGACCGGTCGGGTCGTCACAGAAAGTGTTGAAGAAGACAAAGTGAGTCTTTTGATTTAGTGTTATTCGACTAAATTAATGATTGAGAATATTTATGTTAGTATTTGGAAGCTTTGTTTTAAATTTGAGGTCATTTAGAGTAGATTTTTGATGGTTTGATCGAATTTGAAGTTGCAAATTCGAAAAACACTTCATTAAAACAACCTAGAAAAAGTATGCCAATCCAATAGACTTCGATGGACAACTTAACAGATAGGCATACAAAATATAGCATCAATTCTACTAACACGGTAGAACAATCTCAAAAAAGTAGAAGTATGACAATCTGGTATATTTCAATGAACAACTTAACAGATAGGTAGAACAATAATTGGGGATGTTCAAAACCGAACTGAAACCGTTAACCGAAACCGAACCGATAACTTATTGGTATCGGATTATCGGGGTAATGGATGGTGAACGGATTGAGATTTTATAATTAGCGGCTTAATGGTTTGGGGGCGGATTACTCAATTTTCTTATCGAGTAAATCGTTAACCCGTTAAGAATTTTTATATTACACTTTTACCCCTATGTATATAAAGTACTATTGAAATCCTAAATGGCTAAATCCCTAATTTCTATTTTCAAATTCTCAATTGATTGCAGCCACCAGAGGCAGAGAAGTTGTTAGTATCTTCTCTCTCTTGAACTGAGAACTGAGAAGTCGAAAAATCGAAATCTCAATGATTAATACGTGTATGTCTGTATGAGTAGTCTTGATGGTATTAAATTTTTTGTTAATACGTGTATGACAGTATGAGTAGTCTTTAGATGGTATTAAATGTTTTGTATTGATTTGAAACTATTTGGTATTGACTGAATGATTGTTCAAAAAATTTCTATTTGGTTTAGCCGATAGCCGCCCGATAACTGTCCGATTATTGTTAATCTGATATCAATCCGTCCGTTGTCTTATTGGATGGCTAGCGGATTACTACATTTATAATCCGATAACCGTTAATAAATCATTAAGCGTAATTATCCCGATAAGCACCCCTAACAATAATAGCATCAATTCTACCGGATTGATAGAGAAATCCTGAAGAGCAAAAGTATAACAATCTGGTAAACTTCGATGTACAATTTAATGTGATAGAACCCCTTAAGAGCTTGTGCTGGTCCGGGATCATTTTCTAAATAATGCAAATTTTGGGGACATTTTGCTAAAATCACCCTCAAAAAGTTCCTTCTGTGTCAATCACACGACAAATCATAACTACCTTTCAATATGAGTTGACGCAAATAAGCTAGTTTAAATTTAGACATGTTAAACAGATAGAATCATTAATAAATCATGATCGAATTATCAAAAGTTAAGTCAAGATAAATTAATAGCATGTCACCAATCAGACGGGCCTTACATACAAAATATGTATTTTTGTCTATTATTTGTGAGCGACTATACAATATCATTTTTCCTATTTTTGAATTCAGTAATATAGCTTAAGCTAACTCAAATCTTTTGAACAGGTTTACTTGGGTAACACTCATGTCACTCACACCCATGAAAGTTTTGAGAAGTAGACAAGTTACATTTTCAAGTCAAAATTTAGTCTCTACATTCAAGAAAATATAATTTTCTCTTAAATAATTTTAGTGGCAAAGTAAATATCAGACATAAGATACATGAACTTGTATCATATACTAACGCCTCCTTTAATTAACGATTTTTGTGTTTAGTTTTTGTTCAATTCTATGTCCAAATACAATCACCTTCTTAACCTAATTCAAAAATAAGAGTAAAGCAAGAGAGATTCAACGCACCTTATGAAAAAAAAAAACAATTTGAACAAAACGAAGAAAATTCAATATAATCTGAAGGAATCCTACAAATTAATTAACGACTCTCAATCTCGTAGTTGTTAAAATTCATATCAATATCTGATAATTACCAGAAATTACAATAACCGAAACAATTTCTTTAATTTCAGCAGCATTTACGAAGACGATAAAACAGACAAAGGGATTAAACAAAATCATGATATTCTTGTTCACGATGTTTCACGACGTTGACCTCCATTAATGTTACTGTCCCATTTTCGTGGATGCAATGAATTCGATATGCTTGCATTGATTCCAGAATCCCAATAAATTATCTTTTCTCACCTAATTTATTAAGGATTTAATTACTTACCGTGCAAATAATTTTTTATGCAATTAGTAGTGTTATGCGGAAGCTAACACAACATATTTTTGACGACGATAAATCGGACAACAAAACAGATACATATCAAAAGAGACATAAATATTTAGCATGATTAGATCAATTTAAGCATAGATGAACAATCCACTATACAACAACAACAACAACAAACCTTGTGTAATCCCACAAGTGGGATCTGGGGAGGGTAGAGTGTACGCAGACCTTACCCTACCTTCACGAAGGCAGAGAAGTTATTTCCAGTAAACCCTCGACTCAAGAAAGGTAAAAGAAGGGCAACAACAAGCACACCAATGAGAAAACCGAAGTAAAAATACAAAACTAACTGTAGGTACTGTAATCAGAAAGCCGAAACGAAAGCAACAATAAGTAACAACAAAAGTCAAGGGATACGACAATATACAAAGGACACTAAGTCATGTATTTGAGCTACCGTTACAGACTCGGCTACCTATCCTAACTCTTTACCTTCATTCTTAACCTTCATACCTTCCTATCCATAGTCATGTTCTCAGTAAGTTGGAGCAACGCCATATCCTGCCTAATCACCTCTCCCCAATACTTTTTTGGCACTCATTTACCTCTTCTCAGGCCCTCCAGGGCCAACCTCTCGCACCTCCTCACCGGAGCATCTGTGCCTCTCCTCTTCATACGCACGAACCATCTAAGTCTCGCCTCCCACATCTTGTTCTCCACAGGGGCCACGCCTACCTTGTCCCGGATAATTTCATTTATAATTCTATCTAACCAGTATGCCTGCACATCAATCTCAACATATTCATTTCAGCCATCTTCATCTAGTAGACATGGAAGTTCTTGACTGGCCAACACTCCGCCCCATACAATATAGTCGGTCTGACTACTGCTCTATAGAACTTACCTTTAAGTTTTGGTGGCACATTTTTATCACACAAAATACCGGAAGCGAGCTTCTATTTCATCCATCGCTCCCCCCTCCCCATACGATGTGAAACATCCTTGTCGATCTCCCTATTCCCTTGTATAACTGACCTAAGGTATTTAAAAGTTTCTCTCCTAGGGATGACTTGAGAATCAAGCCTCACATCTTCATCCACTATTTGAGTCTCATCACTGAACTTGCACTCCAAGTATTCTATTTTAGTCCTGCTTAACTTGAAACCTTTAGACTCCTGTGTCTGCCTCCAAACCTCTAACCACTCGTTAATACCGTATCGCATCTCGTCAATCAGTACAATGTCATCTGCAAATAACACGCATCATGGCACCTCCCCTTGAATGTGGCACGTCAGTGCGTCGATTGCCAAGGCAAAAAGAAATGGGCTGAGGGCTGACCCATGGTGCAAACCCATCATAATTGGGAAGTGTTCCGAGTCCCCTCTCACGGTCCTCACTCGAGTCTTAGCTCCATCATACATATCCTTAATAGCCCTAATGTATACAACAGGAACACCTCTAGCCTACAAACATCGCCACAGAACCTCCCTCGGTACTTTATTGTAAGTCTTCTCTAAGTCGATGAACACCAAATGTAAATCACTCTTCGTCTCTCTATATTACTCCATCAACTCCTAACAAGATGAATAGCTTCTATAGTCGAACGTCCCGGAATAAATCCTACTTGGTTTTCAGAAATAGTCACAATCCTCCTTTACCTTAGCTACACCATCCTCTTCCAGACTTTCATAGTATGGCTTAGTAACTTGATATCCCAGTAGTTGTTGCAGCTTTGGACATCACTCTTGTTCTTATACAACGGGAGCATTGTACTCCATCTCCATTCATCGGGCATCTTTTTCGTCCTAAAAATAACATTAAATAACCTAGTGAGCCACTCCAAGTACGCTCTACCCACGCTCTTCCAAAATTCTATCGGGATCTCGTCTGGACCTCTCTCCCTGCTCATCTTACGCGTAGCCCCCTCAACCTCTGCGACTCTTATGAGCCAACAATACCCCAAGTCCCGACTACTCTCGGAGTGTTCTAAGTCACCTAGCTCAATGCTCCTACTCCCCCCCCCCCCCCATACTTCGTTCAAGAGTTTATGAAAGTAAGTCTGTCATCTACGTCGAATTGTGCCTCATCCAACAAAACTCTGCCTTCCTTGTTCATGCACTTCACTTGGTCCAGGTCACGGGCCTTCCTTTCTCGTACCTTGTCTAGTCTGTACAACTTCTTATCCCCTTCTTTACCTCCAAGTTCTTCATATAAGTGTTCGGACGCAACAGTTTTGGTCGCTATAACCGCTAACTTCGCGTCCTTCTTAGCTATCTTATACCCCTACCTATTCGTCCTTTTTTCCTCCTCGTCCATGCTCTCCGACAGTTGCAAACATGCTGCTTCTTGGCTTCCACTTTGCCATGAACCTCAATACTCCACCACCAATCCCCTTTGCATCCACCAGGCGAGCCCTTCGAGACCCCCCAATACCTCTCTAGCAGCCTTACTAATGCAATTCGCAGTCACGGTCCACATACTACTCGGGTCCTCACTACTCCTCCATGCTCCCATAGCCAGCAACTTATCCCCGGCTCCTATGCTCTGTCTAGTCAAAGCTCCCGACTTGATCCTAGGTAGACCAAACACATCCCTCTTTCTTCGCTTCCTCTGCTGAGTCGTAAGGTTCTCACTCGGGATGACCTTGCAGTCTGCGCACAAACCTTTATCAGACTTCCTGAAGAGTAGATAATCAATCTGGGTCTTAGTCACCGAACTCTGAAAGGTGGCCAAGTGCTCCTCCTTCTTCGAAAAACTTGAGCTAGCTATCACCAAATCAAAAGCCATGAGCAATCCACATAAATATTAAATAAAAAAAAAGAATATAAAAATCGAGAGAACAACCTCACAAAGAGGTACGCAGAAGTAACATGCTAATATTTATCTCATACATTCTCCACTTAAGCAGGACTCTCAAACCCATTTGGGCTACATTGTGAATTGAATGTTCATCTCTGCGTGTGGATGTAGGTCACTTGACTGAATCATGTTAAATATTTGTGTCTCTTTTGGTATATTTCTCTTTTGTTATTTAATATATGGTCGTTTAATATATAGTTTATTAACTTTCGCATGACACCCGATTATTGTAATCCTAATGCGACTTAACATATTGTAGCTTGCCCTTTTTTCAGGTTAGCTAGTTTTCATGTATGAATAGTTGCGTTTAATACCCTTTAGAAATTACATGTATGGTAGTATAAAATATTATCACACCATCACTATATAAGAGTTAACCCTTTGTGAAATTGCTTAACCGAAGAAACCCTTGTCCAAATTTGCTTTTTCATTCTTTTTCACAAATATTTACTAATCCTTTCCTCTTTCTCTTTTTTTTTTTCTCTCTCTCTGTGGATTTTTTTGAGAGAAATTTGTTCTTGAAATATAATTTTGTTGTAAGTTTCAACTACGGTAACTTATCAAGTAGCCACGATATTTTTTTAATTTTTCAAAGTCATTTATAATTGAACATACTGTTTGACTATTAAGATATGCTTTGAATCTCCTGTCTCTATCCATAACTGGAAAACGGAAATTTAACCGTTGCTATTTCCTCAAAAGTATATCAATTTCAACGTATTAGCTTTAAAATTTGTCCTTTTAGTTGTTTGATAATAAGTTTGACATTCTTCAATCTACCTATGCATTTTTACACCAAAAAAGGAAAACAAAATGGAAAAAGGAAAAGTATTCAAAACAACCGAATATCTTCTAGAAGTAGATTAGTAACAACAGTAATTTTGCATGCGTAGTAAAAGGAAAAAAAAAAAAAAAAAAGGAACAAAAGTTTAAATTAAGGACAAAATAGATTTTTAATGTTTTTAGAACACTTTAATAAAATCAATGCAATATTTAGACAATAACACATTGATTTTGCATGTGTTGTATAGAAATGGCTATCTTATATAACCAAATCATTATGTTAATTTCATTGAAACTTCTCTTTTCATATTTCTCATTCGCTATAGCTATTCATAGTCAACCCCATTCATCAATTTTTTAAAGTACTATGCCAAATTAAACAATCCATGAGATTTGAGATGCAATCTAATGATTGTAATTTCACCTCGTACAACTTGATATATGATTTTAATTTCAACAAATTAAAGGTCCTCTTTTATATATATATATATTATTTGCTATAATTATTCACGATTAATCCAGCTCAAAATTAAAATATAATCCGAGTTAAATTACACGATTCATTGAGATCTGAATTGTAGTCTAATGATTACAATTTCACCTTATACATATTAGATGCTATAGGATTCTAAATTCATCAAAAAGTCCTCTTTTTGATAAATTAAAGGTCCCTGAATATATGATTCTAATTTTAACAAATTAAAGGTCCTTTTTTCACATATCTTGTTCGCTATAACTATTTACGATTGATCTAACTCATAATTAAAATATAATCAAAGATCAAATTATACGATTCATTAAATTTGAGTTGTAGTCTAATGATTATAATTGCATATTATAGATACCAGATATTATATGATTTTAAATTCATGAAAAAAGTCAGTGTTTTTGATGAATTAAAGATCCTTAGATATATGATATTCTATTTTCAACAAATTAAAGGTTATATTTCTCATATCTTGTTCGCTATAACTATTCAAGATTGATCTAACTCAACTTAAAAGTATAATTTGAGATCAAATTATACGATTTATTAAGATCTGAGCTGTAGTCTAATGATTACAATTTCACCTTATACATACTAGAGATATACTATATGGTTTTAAATTTATCAAAAGTTCCCTCTTTTCGCATATCTTATTCGCTATAACTGTTCAGGATTAATCTAGCTCAGAATTAAAGTATAATCAAAGATCAAATTATACAATTCATTAAGATCTGAGTTGTAGTCTGATGATTATAATTTCACCTTATACATTATAGATATAACTATAAGTATATATTAATCACTATAACTATTCAGGATTGGTTACGATAAACAAGATTAAAAAAAAAAAAAATAAGATCACATTATTAAATCTATGAAAATAATTAAATGAACAAAGAATCCCAATGTAAATGGATAATAATGCATCTTCAATTCTTCACTACACCTGCCTATATATATACATAGTCAACAACCACTTTTCTGCATATCTACACTACACCAACTTCTCTTCTCACCTCCATTAATATTTCTTTGCTTTTTCACTCTTTCATTCATTCTTTCTGAGACCAACAAAATGTCTGCAGAAAGAGGAAATCGCCACCAAAGGAGGCCATCTCAGAGTTTTAATTTTGTATTGCCGGAGAATTTCTCGTTAGCTGATCCTCTGGCGGCTGAGAATGGCGGCGAGCAAAATAAGGTTGTTCCGCCGCCGGCGAATTCGAAACCTGGTCTCGGCCGTACTGCTAGCGGTGTTTCGCTGCCGCCGTTGCCGGTGGAGTCGTCGGAGAAGGAAGGAACATCCCATGCAGGGCGGCGACAAGGATGAAAAAAGACAATTGTTTATGAAAAACTATATTCAGATTTAATATCTGAGTTACTTTATGTTTTCTATGAATCTATGAATCGTTTTTATTAGTATTATTTCTTTTTTTGGTTCCTACATTTCTTGCTACCTTAAAATGTTACTCCATTTATGTTAATTATGATCAAATACATGGAAATTTTCTAAAGTTGTCATGGCTTTTCATTTAGTGGTATCTATTCAAGAGCCTCTGATTGCTAAAGTTAGGGGTAGATTAAAAAAAACTCAGTAGTTTTTGCTTAAACCTTATTTTTGTATTAGAAAATTCATCAAATATATAAAAATAGTTAATTATAATGAACTCAATAACTAATACGAGTTATAGATTCAATGGTATATTCGAAACCCATAAATTTTAACTTTTTGACTCCGCTTTTGACTAATATTATGACTATATTCGTCAAACTATAAAAATTATTTCTAGATAAATAGTAAAAAGTTGATGGTGAGACAAACATGTCAAACAGTAATTACATTCAATTACATAGAATTCCAATTCCTAAGTGGCTTTTTAAACATGCTCTTAGTGTGAATGCTCAACAGCGGCGGAGCCACAAGTCTAGTTACGGGTTCAGCAGAACCAAGCAGCTTAAGATCAAAATTTGTATTTGTATTAAGAAATCTATTTAATATGTGTAAATAATTTATCTCGGACTCAATAACAATTTCAGAATTCATATATTCAAAATTCTGATTCCGCCTTTGATCCCCAACAAGGATCAAGGAGTTTCTTAGGATGAATGTAGTGTTAGTAGAGATGTATGGTATGATAATTAATACTACATGTTATTGATTTGGTTTCTTTATGATTAGTTTATTGCCTGTTTGTTTAGGCATGTATCTAGATCGAAGTCACATTTTCTGTAGAGTTGACTTGTGAAGCATTTATAACTCTTATGGTTAGTTGACTTTTTATTTAATTTGATATCTTATGGTTCTATGTAAAAGAATCTTGACTTGGGCCAAATTTATTAGGCTGCCTATTTTAGTTAAATATGTAAGATCATTTCATGACTAGGATAAGCAGTTTCTATGGGCTGCCCATATTTAGCCCATGTGTTTTCTTCTCACTTTCAGCAACACATGTTTCTTTTACTGATGGCTGAATGATCTACGACCCCTTAAATTTGCACCAATTTTTCAAGTCGATTATTGAAAATATTAGTTTCTCATTTTGACACCTTTACTTCACAAAAATATACACTAATAAACCCAAATACACTCTTTTTCATGTGCATTATGCGCACTTTAGCCATATCATCTAAACAAATGTCACATAAGCATGATCAACATTTTTTAATTGTATTTATGTGCAAGAGAAGTATTAAGATGGAAAACTCGTAAGTTTGGTAGTCGACTTAAAAAATAAGTACAAGTTTAGGGGATTGTTGGGCCATTTTGCCTTTCATAAACACAAGGTTATGAACGAAGGCATTCGGAAAAAGGTGGTAGTGGCCCTCGTGGAGGCTAAGATGCTGGATGCGAGGCTGAGATGGTTCGGACATGTGAAGAGGAGAAGCACAATGCACAGATGCCCCAGTTAGGAGGTGTGAGAGGTTGGCCTTGGTGGTACGAGAAAAGGTAGAGGTAAACCAAAGAAGTATTGTGGAGAGAGGTGATTAGGCAGGATGTGGAATATAACTGGAGGCTGGAGCTTTACCGAGGACATGATCCTTGATAGGAGGGTGTGGAGGTCGAGAATTAGTAGAAAATTAGTAGATAACCGAGCGTTTTTCCTTTTTCTTCCCGTACATGCAATTTTAGTTTTAGTATGGTATCCTTTTATTCTTATATTGCTATTACTTCCTACTATTTGATTGTTATCTTTTGCTTCAGTTTTTTTAGTATTTTGATGTTGTTATTGCTTGTTGTCACTGCGATCTGTTCATCTTCTCTTTAGCCGATGATCTAATGGTAACAACCTCTCTGCCCCGTTTGTGATTTAGCAGGAAAATAAATGGTTACGTTTTTCTTTAGAATTTTTTAGGAAAGTCATTTTCGGAGATGCGATGAGTGAACTGTATAATGTGGTCCTCCTAACATGCATTGCTGGAATTACGAAGCCTTAGCCAAAAGGCATTCATGATCTATCCACAATATCACTACTTTTTAATTTTCAGGAATCATATTTATATGTGAAGAAAATTTAAAATATGTACAAGTAATGAAGTAGGTATTAGTTTGTGATAAAAAAAACCAAAATTTAAATATTTCTTTTCTTTTTGTAATATTTAGGGAACATTTTATTGATTTTCTAACACTGTTATTAAATAAAATTTGGAAAATATATATATATACTTGTTTCCTTTTTAGTTTGAAATCTCTACGAGTTATCTAGCATTCATCCAAAAATATGTAAATAAATAATTTCGGAAAGTCAACAAAAAGAAAAACAAACATTTTAAAAATGAGTATGTGTACATGTCAAAATTATGAGATGTGATAAAATCGGATAACAATTAAATTTATAAGTGATTTTTAAGCATATGTAATTTCACCTAGCACCAATTGATAAATATGATGATTAATAGTAAAAATTAACAACAAAGTAAAGCAAACCAGAATTAAAATGCAAATCAGCCTTCGCGCTAGGTCGCCCTCGAACTGAGTGGGAATAGAGTTACGAAATAAACTGATGAACAGGAAAGTGTATAAGAGAAAAAGAGTATTGTATTGCTCTAATATGCGAGAATGAGATGGTTACAAATAATTGGAACCCCCCTTTATATACTAGAGGTTCCACTTATGGTACAATTCTAATTACAGAAGGAAATCCCATAATTAGCTAGACAACCGTTCTTGATTTGATCCGTTCCGAGATTTCCGACATGCCTTTCCGTTATTAGGCTATCTTTGGTCTTGCCCGATGTCTATCATGTTCGGTCTCGATCATTACTGGTCTCGATAGGTACTTTGAACCCCGAACTCGGTACCTTATCCTTATGTCTAGGTCTGATATATTAGGGGGCCGATCCTCGATCCATCCCCCTGGTCTCAGTTAACAGTAAAATCGGGTGCACCCGATTTTTACCGTATACATAATTATTGGAATTTTTGCGAGTGATATGATCCCAAATAGTAGTAAGAACAACCCGATGCATAAAATATTTTGGATTCACGCATGGTTCGAGGAAGAGCCGTACCCCAGGGGACGTGATGTAGATAATCTACCATAATGTAAGTATTAATGGTTGTTTCTGTGGCTTGAACCCGTAACCTATAGGTTACACGAAGACAACTTTACAATTGCTCCGAGGCTTTGATCCCAAGTAATAGTATTTTGCACATATAGTGTGTATAAGATTAATAACTTCTTTAATTTTCATTTGGGACAATAATGTTATTACTTACTATGGAGTGAAATTACAAATAAAAATAACCCAACATGCTAAGCAAATAAATTAGTAATTACGAAGATTAGCTATATATATAACGTATCATCAACCTACAAAAATAACTATGTAAAGTCAACTTGGTATATTTTAGTTGTACTTGATCAAAATCTATCTGATTAATTTTCTTTAATTAGGGGATACAACAAATTTCAACTATGTTCTTTCTGAATATGTACATTATTAATTCGGAACTTTCTCCGTTTATAATATAAGAATTTGACGAGAATATATCATACAGGATATTTGAATTCGACACCAATAATATTTCTTTATATTCCATTCGCCCAAAAAAAAGATAGTTTTTTTTGCACATTTCGTATAAAGAAAAAAAAGCTTCATCATAAAATATTGTAATGAAATGGATAAAATTCCTTTATTTTGAGTTTGAACCACGAGAATAAAAAAACTCATGGTAGGGAGCATCCTCTTCTTCATTTTTTTCCTTCAATCTGTTCTCCGTGAAATCTATTTCAGTAGAGCGTATGATATCGATAGCCCGAGGTAAAGCGCTCAATGGGCTAGGGTGACCTCATTTCGCCTTGCCAACCTAGGGAAATTCCATAAACATGCCTAGATCGCTTGTACATACGGACGTTTTAGGTGCCAAAATTCTAAAACGAGTAAAGTAGGACAAAAGTATCTCCAAGAACTTCTACCTTTTGTTATGCATTCACGAATAAATATAAAATTTCTAAATATATAGAGGACTCACAATTAATTGGTTGAAATGTTACGAGGTTGTATATAATCCAATGTATGGTGATATGACTTTCATACCGACTATATTTACATTTGTGAATTTGAATTTAGTTAAATCTATAAATTTAAATCATCAGATGATTATAAAAGAAAAAAAAAATTCACTTTTTTTTGTCTCCTTTGACCAAAAAAATCACTAGTAGTGCTAGGGAATGTACTACTAACTTTTTGAAGATTTTAATTTCACTAGTTTATCTCCAAGTGGACACAATAAATAAATGGAGCAAAAATAAAAATAAAAAATAAAAAGTTCAAATCAGGTAGCGTGGGATTAACGCTGAGAAAGGCAAGGAAAGATTCTACATGGACCCCATTTTGTTGTCGCATTACTTTCCAATTTGTTACTCAATTGACACTTTCCCAACAGAAAAAGAGAACAAAAATAATCATCTAATTAATCTTTAGCTTTACTATGCTTTTCAAGCGAAGCCGTGTTCTACAAAAATATACTCCAATTCTATATAAATCCAGCAAAATCTCACAAGTCACAAGCTAAATTTGGAAGTAGTGTATATATAAACCTTACATTTATCTTGTGCATGTAAAAAAAATTAGTTTCGATAAATGAATGGCGAATTTAGGAATTTCTCCAAGGGTGTTCAAATTTAAAAGAAGTGAAAAAAAGTTCCGACAAAGGATATTCAATATGTGTTATATATCTCTAAAACGTAATATTTTACCTATGTACACTATGCAATTTTTCAATGAAGGGTTGTCAATTAACCACCCTTATGACCATGTGCTTCGCCACTGCAATAAATCCCCGGCTTAGGTCAGCATAGTCGCAACAATAAAGCAAGAAAAATATAGTAATAAAAGATCATGAAAAAAACTATAACAACACTGAGATAGTAACAAAATTGTAGTAGAAGCAACATCAAATAGTGATAGACATCCAAGAATATGACAATAAGATAATATTATAAGGTGAGGAAGCAAGCTCTATTACCTACTAATCTTCCATCCTAATTTTCGACCTTCCCAACTTTCTATCAAGGGTCTTGTTCTCAATAAGCTAAAGATGTACAAGTCCTGCTTAATAACCTCTTCCTAATACTTCTTGGCCTTCCTCTACCTCTCTCCAGACCTTTCACAATAAATAAAAGTACCAAAGATTTTACAATGAAAAAGTTTTGAATAAAAGTATCATTTTAAACTAATTATAGGTTATTATACTTTATAACTTTTCAATCTTAGACAAATTAGGTAGACGTAAGCGCTTAAAAAAAACGTGTATTTACCTTCATTTATAGCCCGTCTGGCCAAGCTGTAAAAATCAGCCTATTTTGAGAAGTGTTTTTCTCAAAAGTACTTTTGGTGAGAAGCAGTTTGTATTTGACTAACTAATTTGAAAAGCACTTTTAAGCAACAATTAGTGTTTAGCCAGGCTTTTAAAAACTGCTTCTAATAGCATGTTTGGCCAAGCTGCAAAAATCAGCTTATTTTGAGAAGTGTTTTTTTCAAAAGTACTTTTGTTGCAGAAATGCAGGGTAAGACTGCGTACAATAGACCCTTGTGGTCCGGCCTTTCCCTGGACCCTGCGCATGGCGGGAGCTTAGTGCACCGGCTGCCCTTTTTTTTGTGAAAATCAGTTTGTGTTTGGCTAACTAATTTGAAAACCACTTCTGAGCAGCAATTAATGTTTGACCAAACTTTTATAAAGTGCCTCTAGGTGTATTTTTCTAAAAAGTGCTTTTGGAGAGAAGCTTTTATAAAGTGCCTCAAAAGCAAATTTTTTTTCTTCCAAAAACATGACCAAAAACTTTAACTTTGAAAAAAGTATTATTTTTTTTTGAAAAAAATTGCTTCTAGAATTAGAGAAGTTTTGCCAAAAAAAGTCAATGTGGGACACAAAATAATTCAAATCAACAAACAAAATTAACCAATATAGTTAAGTATTTTGTAATAACACAGAACCCGATCAAATGGCGTCGTTACGTCCTTCAGCTAAGCTTAAGCCGACGGCTATACTTAGAGAATACGCGGCGCCAAGTCATTAAAAATTCCCATGCACTCACACAACTAGGAGAAGTGTACGACAACCACACAATAAAATTCCCTTTCCATTGAAGCCACCTTATTAAGAACGAGAGGCGCTCCTCTAGCTTTACATTCACAGAACACCGCGTTCTTGAGCCTTGAGCTTTAGCCCTTCAATCTCTCTTCCAATTTCCCCCAATTTTCAACTTCCGATACAATCAAAATGGTGAGTCAAATTTCATTCCCTTTTTGCTTTTCTTGCAGATATTAATTTCACTGTTATTTTTCTTCTTTTGTGTGTGTGTGTATGTGTGTTTGAGTAGAAAATTTTTGTTAATGTGTTTAGTGTTTGATTTGTGATTGATCTAATAAGATAAGCTATCTCGTTTTAGGCTAAAAAGTGATCTTTATGTAGTTTCTGTGTTTTCTTGGTGTGTGTGTGTGTGTGTGTGTTTAAGTAGGGAAGATTTTGTTAAGAGGTTTAGTTTTTGATCTGTGATTAATCTCATAAGATAATCTATATGGGTTTTTGGCTTAAACAGTGATCTTTATGGAATTTTTGTGCTTCTTGGGGTTGGTGTGTGTGTGTGTGTGTGTGTAGAAAGATTTAGTTAATGGGTTTAGTTTTGATCTGTGATTGATGTGATAAGATAAGCTATGTGTGCTTTAGCTAAAAAAGTGATATTTTTTGGAAATTTTATGTTTTCTTGTTTTGTTTTTTTCTTGGTGTGTGTGTGTGTGTGTGTGTGTGTGTGTTTTAGTAGAAAGATTGTGTAATGGGTTTAGTTTTTGATGTGTGATTGATCTGATAAGATTAGCTATATGGGTGTTGGCTAAAAACCTGATCTTTTTGAAATTTTTTGTGATCACTTCAGCTTGATGGGTATTTGATTAGAGCTGGTAGTGTTGTAATTGAAATTTCTGGTTAAATTTTATTTGGGTTCAGCTCAGAACTCAGAAATGGTTTGATATGTTGTTATGCCGTGGATCTAATGTGTTTTGATAGTTTCTTGATCTACTGAGTGCTGACTTTGTTAGAATTTGATGCTTTTCTTATCTTTGCGGATTATGGAGTTCTATTCTTCGATCTAATCCATGTTTAGAATCCTTCTATTAACTTGGCTGCTGTGTATTGGAGGAATATATGAATAAGAATGGACTCTGATTAACTCAATCGGACCAGTAAAAGAGATCATATAAAAAAAAGGCAGTCCGATACACTGAGCTCCCGCTATGGGCAGGGTCCAGGGAAGGGCCGGACCACAAGGATGAATTGTACGCAATCTTACACTGCATTTATGCAGAAGGCTGTTTACATGACTCGAATCCGTGACCTCCTGTTCACATGACAACAACTTTACCAATTACGCCAAGGCTCTCCTTGATTGATCAATAGAGAACAATGAAGATTTATTGTGATGGTCCCTTTTGATTGAATTAGATGAGAAGTATTGAACTGTTTTGCTTCAAAATCTTGTGATTGATTAAATATTTGTACAAGTTCTAACACAATATGAGGATTTCTGATTATGGTATAGGCTAATGCAGCATCTGGGATGGCTGTGCACGATGACTGCAAGTTAAGGTTCTTGGAGCTGAAAGCGAAAAGGACTCACCGCTTTATTGTTTTTAAGATAGAGGAGAAACAAAAGCAGGTTGTGGTTGAAAAGGTTGGTGAGCCAACCGAAAGCTACGAGGATTTCGCTGCAAGTCTTCCTGATAATGAATGTAGATATGCTGTCTACGATTTTGACTTTGTCACTGCAGAGAATTGCCAGAAAAGCAGGATCTTTTTCATTGCATGGTATTTTTGATGTTCATAAGCATTTTAAACTACAACAACAACAACAAAATATACCCAGTGTAATCCCATATTGTGGGGTCTGGGGAGGGTAAAGTGTACGCAGACCTTACCCCTACCTTGTGGGGGTAGCGAGGCTGTTTCCGAAAGACCCTCGGCTCAAGAAAAACAATTCATAAGCATTTTAAACTAAATTGTTAAATTGCCTTGTTGTCTGAATGTGGTTTTTTCTCTTCAATTCAAGGTCCCCTGACACGTCGAGGGTGAGAAGCAAGATGATCTATGCCAGTTCAAAGGACAGATTCAAGAGAGAGCTCGACGGAATTCAGGTTGAGTTGCAAGCAACTGATCCAACTGAAATGGGACTTGATGTCATTAAGAGCCGCGCCAACTAGATATCGATGGATAGGTATCAGATGGACCTTATAAGTGAGAAAACTCCTAATGCAATCATCTTTACTTATGGAAATATTTATAGTGTGACAGATACTTGGCCAGAGATGATATGGGCTGCCAAGTGCTACAGTTGTATGTACTATTTAATGAACAAGTATTATGGTGTTTGGTATATGATGTAATTTGTTACTTGAGAATTTATTCTTCTGAGTGTTTCACTGGTAGCATGATTTACAAGCTAATATGTATCCATTTATGAGGGATAGGCTATGTTGCGCGGACTCTCCAAAATAATGCCGCACCCGTGTCGGATTCTCCAAAAATACACTGCTTTTGGAGAATCCGACACGCACCCGGCGATACTTTCGGAGAGTCCGAGCAACATAAGGGATAGGATACAATTTAGATTGCTTTTCAATATTTGATTTGACACTTTGCCCTATGATTCTTGTTTTGGAATGGATACAAGCAAGCTGATTGCTGTTCTAACTTAATTGAAGTTGAGAAGCTGTCAAGAATAAGCTGTGAGAATTTTAGAGTGTTTCCGAATAAGAGAATTGATCTTATTTCTCAGCACAATGATATAAGGGGAGTGCTTGATCACTCTTTTATTCAACAGGCTATTCTAGTGCCTTGCTATGTTGTGCAAACACTTTGTCAAGTTATTTTTTTTAATGTAGTAAATATAATATTATTAATGCAGAAACAGCTGCAAGTTAGCCATGCAAGTTCTTATTGTCTTACTATTCTGTACAGGGCGGAAGGAGATTCACCCGAACCTCCTTAGTCGGGAAATTGTACATATAAGGCAAAATTCGGTTTGTACCTTTATATATTATACTTTGAATCCCCTTAACATAGTCCAAAAGCATACTTCAGTAGTCATGGGGTTCAAAACCTTCGTAAGGTCATTGATTCAATTCCCATGGTCACAACCTCTTTTAATTTTTGTAACTTTTTCCTTTTTTTGACCCCCTCACTGGAATTCTGCTTCTGCCACTAATAGCTAGGCTTGGTCTTGGATTAAAAAAAAATAGTCTAGCCTGGTTTTTATTTTGTGATATCTTAAAATACTTAAAAATTATTTGATTATCATCAAATATGATTTCTATAGCCATTAAATATTTTTAAATTCATCTAACCATTTAATATAAGAATTCTCTTCTTATATACTTGTCACATTCTGCTTCTCGAGAGTTAATTTAACTAATCTTTGAAGTTAAATTAAATCAGATAATCTTAATATTTTAAAATTAAAAATTTAAAAACTATACAAAAAATACTAGTATAATTTATAATTCTTCTAATATCAATATGATAGAATATATATATATATATATATATATATATATATATATATATATATATATATATATATATATATATAAGTTAAAGAACAGAACTTGATAACTAAATGGGGCTGGAGCGAGTATTACAACAAGAACAACAATACCCAGTAAAATCCCACATAAATAGTGGGGTCTGAGATGGTAATGTGTACGCAGACCTTATCCCTGCCCCGATAGGACATAGAGGGAGTATTATTTTCTAAAATCAGTCGAGTCGTTGTTAACGTCCAAACCAACTGTAACAAACAGATATTAAGAAAATCATTAAAACGAAAGAGTAGTTACTTTTATCCCTTTAGCTGCGTTGGTTCTCAAAACGCACCATTCATTCTACTGCCCCAGTTGAAATTGAATTCACCACCATTTCTTATCGCTTTGTGAGCAGCTCAAAGTGTCTTCTTAACTGTGCTTTACTTGAATTGGTACACGCATGCTACCTGTTTGTTGAATTGCTTCAATGGCTTTCTCTTTCTCTTCCTTCCTCAAGTGTCACCCATGGCCTCAGTCTCAAAATCTACCAAACCCCATTCCATTTTCTCCTTCTTTCCATTCTCCTAAACCCGTTTCTCTCCCATTTTCAACACGCCAAGAACGTGTTCCTTCAGTTTTAGCCTCCAATTCATCTTCTGTTTCAACTGTTTTTCCTTCCAAAGCAAAAGAACTCTTACCTGAGTTCACCCCAAAGCAGCTTCTTGAAATCCTTCGTAAAGAAAATGACGAAACTTCAGCTTTTCACCTCTTTGAATGGGCTTCTAAGCAACCCCATTTTACACCAACTTTGTCTATATATGAGGAGATTCTTAGGAAGCTTGGAAATGTGGGGTCTTTCGATTCGATGAGGCGAGTATTGGATGATATGAAGAAATTGCAGGTTGAATTTGTTGAAGGTACTTTCTTTATCTTTATTGAAAGTTATGCAAAGTTTGATTTATATGATGAAGCTATTGGGGTTCTTGATATGATGTGGAAAGATTTTGGTATGAAGCCTGGAACTTTTAGTTACAATTTGTTGTTGAATGTTCTTGTTGATGGGAATAAGTTAAAACTTGTTGAAAATGTGCATAGTAGGATGTTGGATGAAGGGGTAAAGGCGGATGTATCGACTTTTAATATATTGATTAAAGCTTTATGTAAAACACATCAAATTAGGCCAGCTATTTTGATGATGGAGGAAATGCCTGTCCATGGTTTGGTGCCGGATGAGAAGACGTTTACGACAATAATGCAAGGTTATATTGAGGAAGGTAATTTAGATGGTGCATTGAGAATTAGGGATCAAATGGTGGCAGCTAAATGTCCTGCAAGTAATATTACTGTGAACCTTTTGATTCACGGGTACTGTAAAGAAGGCAGGATTGACGAAGCTCTTAATTTTGTGCAAGACATGTGTAGTCGAGGGTTTTCTCCGGACCAATTTACCTTTAACACTTTGATAAACGGTTTATGCAAAGCAGGGCATGCTGTCCAAGCCTTGGATATTTTGGATTTAATGCTTCAAGACGGGTTTGACCCCGATGTATATACTTATAATATTTTGATTTCTGGACTTGGTGAAGTGGGTGAAGTCCAAGAGGCTATTGAGCTTCTCAATCAGATGCTTGTAAGGGACTGCTCGCCTAATACAGTCACTTATAACACCATTATTAGTGCGTTGTGCAGGGAGAACCAAGTCCAAGAAGCTACTGAGTTTGCTCGTGTTCTTACAAGCAAGGGATTCTTACCTGACGTTTGCACTTTCAATTCTCTCATACAAGGTCTCTGCTTCACCGGCAAGTTCAACGTTGCAATGGAACTGTTTGAAGAAATGAAAAACAAAGGGTGCGAGCCAGACGAATTTACTTACAATATCCTAATTGATTGTCTCTGTGCCAAACGGAGACTAGGTGAAGCTATGAACCTTCTCAAAGATATGGAGTCAAGTGGCTGCGCAAGAAGTGTGATAACATACAATACTTTGATAGATGGCTTCTGCAAGGGCAAGAAAATTGAAGAAGCAGAAGAGATCTTCGACCAAATGGAACTACATGGGATTTCAAGAAACTTGGTCACCTATAACACTCTCATTGATGGTCTTTGTAAGAGCAGGCGGGTTGAGGAGGCTGCTCAGCTTATGGACCAGATGATACTGGAAGGACTAATGCCTGATAAATTCACATTTAATTCCATTCTTTCTCACTTCTGCAGAGCAGGTGATATAAAAAAGGCAGCAGACATTGTGCAAACCATGACATCAAATGGGTGTGAACCAGACATTGTTACGTACGGGACCCTAATCCAGGGACTATGTAAAGCAGGTAGGGTTGAGGTTGCAAGCAGGCTCCTCAGAAGCATTCAAATGAAAGGAATGGTTTTGACCCCACAGGCCTATAATCCTGTAATTCAGGCACTCTTCAGACGGTGGAGAACCAAGGAAGCCGTAAGACTCTTCAGAGAAATGGAGGAAACGGCTAATCCTCCTGATGCTTTTTCTTATAAGATTGTTTTCCGTGGTATTTCTTCTGGTGGGGGACCCATTCAAGAAGCTGTTGATTTTTCTATTGAGATGATGGAAAAAGGACACATTCCTGAATTCTCCTCATTCTACAATCTTGCTGAAGGACTGTATTCTTTGTCTATGGAAGGTACACTAATTAAGCTTGTTGGCATGATCATGAAGAAAGCAAACTTCTCAGACAGTGAGGTTACCATGATTAAGGGTTTCCTGAAAATCCGGAAATACCAAGATGCACTGGCTACTCTTGACCGTGTCTTAAATAGCAGAAATCCCAAAAGGACATACTGGGATTAAGAAATGATCCAAAGTAGAGGTCCAGAAACTAAGGAATCAAACTGTATCAGTTGCTTGCTATGATAGTAATCAGTGGCTAAATTTGTCCACTCAGTTTACGGGAATCAATGGGTTCCTATATTGGCCATCTCTGAAATAATCTCTTTAATGAGTTACAAGTCAAATAATGTGGACACTTCCAAGCTTCATGCAGTTCTCTAGTAGGCTTAAATAATGTATTCATATATTTTCCTTTTGACATTCCAATTTGAGCAAATATTTGCTAAGGTTGTCGCTGACCTCTGCTCTTAGATACATGGAACACAGAATTCTAACCGTATCAAAGCCATCTTACTAAGTTAATGCCGGAAATGGTGGTTTCTCTTGATCAGCATGATACAGATCATGTACATGTTATATGCTTCTTTAAAGTTTCTGAAGCTGTTTCTCAATGAAATTGTTATCTTTTTATCTACATATCCTTTTCCAGGGCTGTAAAGCTCACTCCAATGAGATTCGTGTTCTCCTTCCTTATAAAGCATGAAAATTTCAAGGCAAGAAATGCCAAAATCATTCTGATAAAGAAGAACTTTATATAGGGGCAGCTATTAGCTGGTAATTACCTGAAAACATAACATAGTAGAATCATCCTAGTAACTATAAGTTTCTTGTGTGTATCCATTTTTACCTGAACATTTTATGGCGAAATATGAAGCACATGCATATTGGAGGACATAATCAATCCGTCTCCAGATTCTCATTCCCTACTTTCAGTTCAATCAAGGACGAGGGTAAAGCTAGGTAGCTTGGGGGAAAAAACCTGCATGGTTGCAAGCATGTTTTCTCTGTCATCCTGAAATTCAATTCAATTAAAGTTATAACGGACGAATGTACTAAGCCCTAATTCAGAAGGTATGTCTTGTTCTCCTCATTTTTTGTTTGTTCGTTTTTTCATTATATTAACTTCAAGTTCTGTGATCATTTTATTAGTATTGCAAATTCATTAAGATTCACTAGTACAAGCTTGTTTCCTCAGACAAGTTGGATAAGTTTTAAGCTCCAAGTGGCTGCATTTGCCTAAAGGGGAAAGTCAGTCTTCCACGAGTCCTTGCATCATGCTGACCAGATTGTGCTTTACTTCAGTTGTTCAGGCCGGTAAATAGTTTTCCTCTTTTTCAAATTTTACTTGTCTTTCAGTCAATATCATCCTGACCTTTATGAAACCTTTGATGACTTGTCTGAGACATGTTTGCAGGATTAGTTATTTTTGAAACCAATAGGTGTTGTTATCTTGACATGGGAATCTTATCGCTCTTGACTGCTCACGAAGGTGATTATAGTGCCTATAAAAAAGTGTGCATAAACGATCTTGATTCATAGATGTATGGATAGTTAACTTTGAAGTAAATTAATGAAGTCTGCTGGGAAATATGCCCACTCCTTTTCCTTTAATACTGTATTGTGCGAGCACCCAAGGGTGTGGCCTAGTGGTCAATGAAGTGGGTGAAAATCATGAGGTCTCAGGTTCAAATCCTAGCGAAGGCAAAAAATACTAGGTGATTTTTTCTCATCTATCCAAGCCTTGGTGGATAGAGTTACCTGGTACCTGTTGTTGGTGGAGATGGCAGATATCCCGTAGAATTAGTTTAAGTGCGTGCAAGCTGATCTGGAAACCACAGTTATAAAAAAAAAAAAATACTGCATTGTGTTGGAAATTTTGAGTTACGGTCATATGAGCTCGTTTTCAGAGATATGGTAGGGAATCTGAAGGTCTTCCAAGTTCAAAGTCTTTTGCCAGACTTAGTCATTGCTGTAGTCAACAGCTTCTTTCACAATTTTAGGTACTATGTGAGAGAATATATTTCTTGTCCCTCAATATCATCCAAATGCATGAACATGGGATCAGAGACACATTGGACCAGTAATATGTTTCAATCCGAAGCAGTAACATTGTTCATTCTCATAAATGCTAGGGGTGGCAAACGAGCCGGCGGGGGCGGGTCGAATATGGGCAGGTAAAAAAAGGGTAATGCAATCGGGTAAGTTATTTGACCCCACCCATATTTAATATGGATAGAAAATGGGTTAATCGACGGATAATATGGATATTCATATTATTTATGGCTTCTCGAATATGATCACTTTTGGGAAAATTCCTAGTCTCCAAAACTTGAGGAAACTCCAGTTTGAGTCTTTTACAATATAAAAGTTAAACTCATTCGTTATCTATTTCTAAGCGGATAATATGGTTCTTATTCATATTTGACATGTTTTAAAAAAGTTTATTATCCAACCCATTTCTTGATGGATAATTATTTTTTTAATTCATTTTGCCACAATTAGTCCCCGGAAATCTGGCGTTAGTAAGTTGGAGTTAGTTTGTGTTTAGGTGCTTAAAGTTTTGATCTTCAGAATGGAGCCCCACCTGAGTTCTGTGTTTTTTTGGCAAAAGAAACTTTCATATATGTTTATCTTAAAAAAACGGATAACAATTACATTTGTAAGTGGTTTTAAGGATATGTGGATTAATTCAATACAAGCAGTAAATTGCGTTAGATTAAACAGATAAAGGACGTGATAAATTGCCAAACCACTTAAAGGGGGGATGATTCTGGACTCAACGACAGCCTTAATGAAATGCTCGCCCTCGATCTCGGACTCCCAATAACGAAGCACTGTAAGAACTTTGAATAACAGAGAAAATTAGAGTGTATTTTTCTTGATATGCATGTTACAGTGTGTCTAACGGATAATCAGACCCCCCCCCCCCTCATATAGTAGGGGAGTTCCACTCTAAGTACAATTTCGTAAAAGGTAAAATTCTTCCGTTTAACTAATCATCGGATTTTCGCCAGTGCGTGCCGAGATTCATGCCGTGATACCCGGCTGGTCACGGATATCAGGCCTTTTGTTAGTCGTGCTCGGCTGCCCGATAATGCTCTCTGAAGTCTTTTAGGATTAGGACTCTGATAAGTTGGTATTTTACCAACTTATCTCCTCTTAATACTTAATCCTTTGTATAATTTTATTGAGAAACTAAGGCATTTTGTTGATGTTTATTGGTATATTTCAGGTGTCAAGTGATTTAGGGATGATTGTGAAGAAACCGCGTGAAAACAAGTCAAAAAGGAGCTAAAATGGAAAAGTAAAGTCTGCCCAGTTTTTACACTGTGCGATCGCATAATTCTTAATGTAATCGCATAAGCTTAAGCCTATGAAACAGTGCGAACGTGTATGAACACTTGCGAACGCATAAGGCAAAGTCCAGTCAGCAGCTGGTCAACATACCTGTGCGAACGCAGGGCAGCTTATGCGATCGCATACCTCAGGGAATTCATTCTCCGCGGTCGCATATCTTTAGTTGCGAACGCACAGCGTACTTTTTGGTCAGGTGCTGGGCAGTTTTGACATTTTACGTTTTTATCCCCAAACCATTTTTATACACGACCTGGCAAATCTTTGGGCAAAAAAAATCTTTTGACATATTTTCAGTTCTAAAGACTAGAGAGAACAAGTTTTGGAAGCTAGGGTTTGCACACACACTTGGGTTTTGAAGATTTGAAGCTTGTGGTTAAGAATTTCTTACCTATTTATGTTTATTTCTTCATTTCCTTGCTTTGTATTGTATATCTAAGTGTGTAGTATTTTATCCAACACTTGAATCTTGTTTATGGGAATATTAATATTTAAAAGTGTGGATTAAATACCTTGTTGTGCTTATGTATCGAATGATTTTTATCCTTTTATGAAGTGAGTTATTGTTACTTTAATTATTCTTGTTCTTTTATGTTTCCAAAGGGATTAGTTAACCCTAGGACTCGCCCATTAACTCTGAATTAATTTTGGAAAAGATTATTTGGGGTTGGGAAAGATTAATTAACAAGAACTTGAGGCGTTAACCCTCATTTTATAGATTCTACCTAGGGATAGGATTGAACTACTTATAGCCATATTCGGGGGTGCTTAATCTCTTAATTTTTTTAGGGATAATTCAATTAGGAAGTCTTGTTAGTCTTTGGAAGAAGCTAATATAGAATTATTGCCCGTGGCTAATTAACATAAACTCGCTCATATTTGTAAAATCGTGAAATACATTGGATCGTTACTTGAGTGTAATTCCCGATGCATCCATACTTGTAGCCATTGATCATTTTACTTGCTTTCTAGGTTAGTTTACATTTCCGCATTTAGGTATAGATATTTTCTAAAATCAGTTCTAAGTGTTTGGCATTGCATAACAAGTGATAATTCTCTTACATTCCTAATCGCCTACATATTGTTCTCTGTGAGATTCGACCTCGACTCATAGTTGGGTAAATTATATTGCATGCGACCGTATCCATTTACTTTTTAGTAGTGGATTTGGACGTCATCAAAATTGGCGCCGTTGCCGGGGAACAATTTGGCGTAATTTAGATTGTTTGCGAAATAAGCGTAAGTGCTTTGGTCAAAATTTGTGAATACTTGTGTAATTAATTTTTCTTACCTTGGTCTATTTTTCTTATTTTTATTGTTTATTTTCTTATTTAAAAAAATGGCATCATTTAATGAAAATTGGTCGAATGGTAGTTGTTCATACTTTGATGACCCTTGTCCTTATTGTGGAGGACCACACTCGGGGTAAAATTATTGAAATTCTCCCGGGGGTGGATTGTGCGCACAATCTCAAACCCATGAGTGGAGTATTTGTGATAAGTGTGGTCGTCAAAATGGTCATTGGGATGATTGTGATTATTTGTCCTTCCCTTCCCCAAGCCCCCGCTATGATGATTCTACTTTTTGTGATGAAAATGATAGGGCCATGGAAGTGGAAGAAGTTGAACATGGTCAAAATGGAGAATTCAAGCTCATGTTAAAATGCCTAATTGAAGGAAAAAAAGAACAAAGTGCCTTGGAGGAGCTTTTGGAAAATAGTCTCTAAAATGACTTGGCACTTGAAAGGTTGCACTCACAAATGGGAGAAATGCTTGAAGCTTTAGAGGTCCAAAAAGCCTCGGAAGTTAATGATAGCCAAGAATTTTCCTTAGATGTGGAAGCCAAAAATCCGTCCTTGGCACTTGATCAAAACCAAGAAGAACTCTCAAATGCCCAAAATGAGAAGATGATACTCATGTTGGAGACCATTCTTGAAAATAAGGAAAAGCAAAACTTTGCACACGAGGACTTGAAACAAAGCTTGACTCACATGATGAACATATCCGCACTTTGGAAGATCAAATAAAAATATTGGTTGAGGCTCACTATGCCCACCAACTTGAGAGTGTGGAAGGAAGTCAAGAAGAGTCCGTTTTCGAGGAAGAAAGTGAGCTCTACTTTGAGGAATCGAGAATTGAACATCCGCCAACCGACTCCACGAGTGTTGGTGATGCCAAGAAAAATATGGAATTAGAGTCAACCGGTGTATATGACAATTTGGTTGAGATTGACTCTAGTCCGGGGGAAAAAGAGGATGTCAAAACCGGGAAGAACTGCAACTTGGAGGTTTGATATCACGTTTCAAGCATTTTTCAATATTGGAATTGTGTGACGATATGGGAATTGAACTACACGAGTCAATGAGGGATTGCGAGGAAGAAAGGCAAAAACCATACATCTTACAATTTGAGGGAACAAGAAAGCAAAATGGCATTCTTCACATGAGAGCCAAGAAGTGCACAATGAAGAATTTAAGGTTTGGCTTGATCATCGACTTACCACTCCCCATCGCTCGTGGTCACAAGCTTGATTCCAAGCTAAGTGCCCGGTTTATATCATCCAAGTGGCGAGAAAAGTGGTAAAGTTGACTTGTGTCGTGCCACGACGTTAAATGTGGCGCTTGGTGGGAGGCAACCCACTATTTCTAAAAATTTCGGTCGTTTTTGAAATTTTCTTTTTTAGAATAACTTACTATATTGTTTCTAACCAATCTGTCAAGTTTCAAAATTTTTGGAGTTGATTTGAGCAGGTCGGGGTGACTGGAAGCCAAAAACCAGTAGCTGGTGCAAAATTGCAGTGCAGTGCAGCACAATGTTGCACTATGCGATCGCCGCACAAACAATGCGATCGCATTTCAGTAGGTAGCAGTTACACTATGCGATCGCATAACTGCCAAAGCCATCGCAAATTTTCAGGACTTTTTGCACTATGCGATCGCAATTGTACTCACGCGATCGCATTCCTCCAGGTAGGTGAAAAATAATTAAACACTGGAAACGACCCTTTCACTCAATCTTCTACCCAAAAACGAAAATTCTCACCCCTTGGCCCTCAAAAATCATAAAAAGGTGTTCTCTTCAATTCCATCTCAATAATCAAGTTAAATCTCAAAGGTATATGCTTCGCCACTCTAATCTCTCTTAAAGTTCTATTCTTTGGTGCTACAAATGTGAATGAACAACCATTTTTCCTTCTTCTTCTTCTTCTCTACTTCATGTCTAGAGATGAAATTTTAGAGTATTTGCTGGGAATATTGTGTTTGAGTGTGTGCTTGCTTGCTGGGTAAAGTTGGTTGAGAGAGTGAGTTCTAAATTGTCGAAAAATTTGGGGTTAAATCTGTGCTTAATTTCTCTGAATTTGATATGAAAACCTAATGCTCATCATGTGTTTGAGAAAATGCCCAAAAGAACTTCAACTGGGCAAGGCAGGAGACCTTCGCGATCGCGTTGACTGTTCCGCGATCGCATAGGTCTAATTATGCACTGTGAACAAAATGCCTTATGCGATCGCGTTGACTGTTCCGCGATCGCAGAGCTTTAATTCTGAGAACTAAAATTTTCACTTTGCGATCGCATGTGTATCTCCGCGATCGCATAGCTTCAGCTTCAGCAGTTCAAAAATAGTAGCTCTGCAAAAAATTTCCCTGATGCTTTCTGATCTTTTTCTTTGGCCTAAGTGCATCATAATACAATATATTATGTACCCATACAAGCATTTGACATGTGGTCTCTTTTTGTAGTCACTTTGAGCATCAAATGGCCTCGAAAAACGTTGAAATTGCACAAGATCATGCTCCCCAAGCTGTGGAAGAAGAATATTTTGATCAGGCCAGATTCATAGCTGCTGAATGTGAAAGAAATTATGACAAACTCATGTCAAAGAGCATTGTCAAAGAACGGGGCATCCGTTTGGACAACGTTGAGGCTAAGATGCCGGATTTTTTCCGAAGATTGACTGACAGTGGATGGATATGCTTTGCTCCTGAACCAATCAAAGCGAACTACACAATAGTTCGTGAGTTTTATGCCAACGCCGTGAAGACTAATTTCCAGGGGGATGTATTCACTTTTGTCAGGGGCAAGCGGGTCGACTTTGGCCCCGAGGTAATAAATGCACACTACGGGCTTCCCAATGCTGACAATGAGATATACAGAGCTAGAGGAAGAGAGAGAGGAACACAGTGGTTGGTGGAAAAGCTTCATGACGAGGTGCAACCGACTTGGGAAAGAATACATAAGGGGGTTGATTCTTATGATTTCACAGGTGAAGCCAAGACTTGGCTGTCCATTATCTGTGCCAGGATTGTGCCAACTAGAAATGAGACTGAAGTGACGCCTGAGAAGGCATTGATGATTGCTGGCATTATGGATGGCTTGCCAGTGAACGTGGGCCAGCACATCGTGAGTGAAATTGAGGAAGCATGCAATGGAAGGTCTAGAAGCCTATTCTTTCCCTCATTGATCACTTAGTTGTGCTATGATGCTGAGGTGCTACCGAGCCCGACTGATGTTGAGAAGGACCCTGCCGTAGAAATCTATCCATTGCTTCGAAAAGGGCCAACTGGCAAGAAGAAGAAGAGAAGGATTGATGTGCTATCTCCTTCATTTGGGCAGTTTGATGAGTCCGCCGAGGGATCCGGTGGTGCCTCCACAGCTACAGCAGGACCACATGACCCCATGGCTCCACTTCCTTATGGGCCCCCCACTATGCGCCAATTTTTCCATCAAATCTATGGCGTAGATGCTCATATTCGACAGCTTGTCGCGGGTCTTCCCTCTGGTCCATCTGGTGAGAGCACTTTGACTGGGTCTGGTAAGAAGCCAGCGACCTTGAATGATGTAGTGCTGGAGCAAAAGGCAATCAAAAGCAGATTAGAAGACATGAGCCGGAGACAAGGAAAAGTTGAAAGGCGACAGATGAAGTTCAAGGAGCATGAGAAGAAGAAAAGCAAGTTTCTGTCAAGGATGATGCACAAGCTGAGTTCATTCTGTGGCTCACATGATTCTGAGGACGATGATGATGAGGATTTGGAGCTCAAATTTCCCACCACCTCCAGCTCCGAGTGATGTAGTTTCAGGGAGCACCTCCTTCATTTTATCTTGTTTTGATTAGTTGCATTGAGGGACAGTGCAACACTTTAGGTTGGGGGTGGCTCATATTTGATGTATGTTTGTAGAGCATTATGTGGAGCATGATCATTTTTTGTGAACTTATGTGGATTGGTTGACATTGTTAGTTTATTAGTAATATTTTGTTGAATTAGCATTTTCTTGTTGGTTCTTTTATTTTTCTTGTTTTTTTATTTGTGTTTATTTTGGTTTCTATTTTTTTTATAGTAGTATTAATTACACTCCTTGGTTTTTCTTTCTACCATGGTTCTTTTCCAAGGGATTTATTTGTGTTGAACCGGGTGACTTTTTTCTATGATGGATGGCGTGACAATTTTCTTAAGGGATTAGTCTTGTTTAGTTTTTCTTTATTTTTAGAAAGTGAATATATATATTTTTTCTAGTTTAGTAGTGAGTTGTGAATAAAGTAGTTATTGGGTGTAAGCTTGTGTCCATAAACCAATATGTGGCTTGTTTGGTACCAACATAATTTAAACTTTGGCATATGAAGTTTTGATCTTTAAAACGAAAATGATTGAAGTGAAAATTCTTGTTGTGACTTTTACGTTCTATTTTTGGCTCTTTGATTCATTAAATAGTCTTTTAGGCTATATGTGATTTTCTTCGGCTTCATTGGTTTTAATTGGATTTTGGATTTATATGTCACTCGAGTTTGCATGTGCCATGTCTGGTGAGATTTGTTGTGAATTCTTTTTCATTACTTGTAGTCTAGAACTTGCCCCGAATGTGCTTCAAGGCGAAATCATAGACTAACTTGGTTTGAAAAATAATATTAGGCCTTCCTTGGACCGCTATTGTGCCTTTAATATTTTCCCTAGTCAACCCGTTTTGATCCTTTAACCTTGTTCCTTGGCAACCATGTTACAAGCTTTAATCCTTTGTTCTTTACTGATCTAGCTTTTGGCACCCTACCTCCATAAGTACTTTAAAAGTGTAAACATAGGCTAAGAGGCTAAGTTTGGGGGTGAAGGTTGGAAAAGTTGTAATATGGAAGTTGTTTAAAAGGTGGAAGGTAGAAAAAAAAATATGATAAAAAGTGAAATCTTCCTTGATTTTGAAAAGGAAGGAAGAAAGAAAAAAAAATAATAATAAGAAGTTGTGAATAAAGGGAAGATTAGGTGTGGAATGAAAAGTGAAGAAAGGATGGAAAATGTTTTTGAAGGAAGTGGACTTTAATTGAAAATTTTGTAGTGCTTGGGGAGGTTTTGAGTCACTCTAA
>NC_031995.1:96890226-96890847 GCF_001879085.1 Nicotiana attenuata | reverse complement strand
GGACGCCCTAAAATTTTGAGCTACTGGATCCAGCGCCACAGGCACGCGCCCAGCGCCACCTGTGCGCCCGAAACAGCCTATAATACTCATTTCGGAGTTCATTCTTACCCATTTATTTTGGACGAACTTTGAGGTTTTCTTCCACCCTCTCAAGACCTTCAACTCCCCCAATCTTCAAGGTAAGCAATCTCCATTATCTTGGTGTAAAATTCCATCATTCATATACTATTATTGATGAAATCCTATCATAAAAACACTTACATTTTCAAGAAATTTCTTCAAGAACTCAAAGGAGGGTTTTGCAAGATTTCTTCCAAAAGGTAAATCCTACACCTCAAACTTACATATATGGATATATTATGGGAATATGAGTATGAATCAAGTATTACAACTTATGGTATAGTGATTGGAAGTCATAAATTCCCAATATAAATACATAGTTATTGTAGAGATTGAAAGGTGGATATTTGATAGGATTTGTTGGTTGGGTGTGAATGGATGGTCATACATGTGTAGTTGGAAGTTATAAATTGGTTAGGAATGATGATGAGATGAATTGTTGGTTAATGATGATAGTTGGAGGAACCAATACTATAGTTATGAGGTGTAAATATCTATGCC
>NC_031995.1:96139508-96143814 GCF_001879085.1 Nicotiana attenuata | reverse complement strand
ATGAACCTCTAGGGTTCTGCCGGCTCTGCGGTTTAGAATTCATGATACTCCGGACAGATTCGAGGGTCTCTAGGTACGAATTAATGATGAGGGAGGGATGAGGAACATATAGTATGAATTTGGGCCGGTTTGGATGAGTTTGCATTTTGGCAGGATTTTCGATCTGAAATTCGAAAAGATTGGCAATGAATTGAAGGAAATTGTTTTGGGGGTTGGGAAGAGGAGAGGAAGATGAGTCTATGGTGTATTTTTGGGGTTGATTGGAGCTCCGCCGCCGGCGGCGGCGATTTCCGGCCGGCGGCGGACGGCGGCGGGACGGTGGTGTGCGGTGGCTCAGGGCGGAGGGTGGTGGTAGCTGGCGGTGGGAGACAGGGGTACGAGGAGGATGGGAAATGTTTAGGTTTAATGAGGAATTTTCGGACATTTTTATTTAAAAGTCTTGGACGAGTGAGGACCGTTGGATGATGAGAAATGGACGGTCAAGATTAATTGACGCCAAAACGACGTCGTTTTTTGGGCGTCTCTGGACTGGGTTGGGGTTTTGGACTGGACGGGTGGGGACTGGGTTATGGATTGATTTTTGGTGATTTTGGTTTGGGCTGCACGAAATTGGCCCAAACATTTTGCCAACCCTTGCTTTTTGTTTCATTTTCTTTCATTTGTTTCCTTATTTTCTTTTTGTACTTTATTTATTTATATTTTCTGAATTTTCTGATTTTATTAAAATCAAAAACTAAAGACCCAATATTAAATCTAAGATTATACTAATCAATTTCCAACGTTAACTAATTCTTAAACCAAAAATGTAAAGATGTTATTATTATTATTTTTTCTTATTTTAGCAATATTAATTAACTAGTAAAGATATAAAATCGAATTCTAAATGCAAATGCAATATTTTTTGTACCTTTTTATGAATTATAGCAACTAAAAATACACACAAACATGCAAACAAGACACAAAATCATGCAATTAATTCCTAAAAATTCAAATAATAAAAGAAAAATTCTAAGTCTAATGAATTTATAGGAGTAATTTAAGAGTGGCAAAAATCACGTGCTCACACATATATAGCCCTAAGGCTCGTTGCGGCGTGCAACCCGATCCATATACACCCATGTAGCTCACAGCTCGGCACTCAGGCCCTATCTCAGTCACCAACCTCACCAGTCCCTTGGGCTCTCAAAAAATATAGAATTCAGCCCAAACAGAGATAATAACATGTATCAATGATAAATAGGAGGGGACGTGGGTAAAATACGCGAGTAATATCATGACTAAGAACAAAACAACAAATAGCAATTAATTCAGCAAGTACACGACCTCACAAGTCTCAACAACGATAACATAAGGCCTAAACATGATTTCAAACATGAAGTATAGTCAATTTCCAAGAAAACAGAGGGAACATGTATTAAACAGTAGGATAATTGATTCCACAGTCTCACGGGAAGGACCAAGTCACAATCCCTACGGTGCACACCCACACGCTCGCCACCTAGCATGTGCGTCACCTCCAAAATAGTCATACGACACGATATCCGGGGTTTCATACCCTCAGGACCAGAATTAAAATCGTTACTTACCTCAATCCAATCAAAATCTTACTCCGCAATGTCTTTGCCTCTCGAACCGGCCTCCAAACGTCCCGAATCTAGCCAAAAGTAACACAACACAATCAATATATGCCAAAGAACCAACTCCACAAAACAAACTACTAAATTTGACTCAAATCGCAAAATCGACTCAAACCTGGCATCCGGGCCCATGTCCCCAAATCCGACAAAAGTCACAAAAATAGAAAGCCCATTCACTCAAAAGTCTAACCATACAAATTTCATCAAAATGCGACATCATTTGCTCCCTCAAATTCCCAAATTACTCTCTCCAAAATTCCAAGTCCTAACCCCTTATTTCACTTCAAAAATCCGACTAATTAGGTGGGAAATTAATGGGAAAACACCATAGCTAATGATAATAGAGCTCAATCAACTTACCTCACTGAATATCCTTGGATCCCCTTCAAAAATCCTCCCAAAAGCTCCAAAGTCCGTGTTCAAAAATGGTGGAAATGAGCAAAATTTGCGAAATCTTCAATTTATAGGTTCTGCCCAGGCTTTCCGCACCTGCGGTGCCGCTTCTGCGCAAAAACCTCAGCATCTGCGAGAATTCACTTAAAATCCCTAGACCACTTATGCGCCTCTAGACCGCATCTGCGGCCATCGCAGGTGCAGGATTGACATCGCACTTGCGGACCAACACACGCACTTGCACCCTCTCTTCTGCTTTTGCGACCATCGTAGGTGCGGCAAACCCCTTGCACCTGCAGACTCTGCCAGCCCCTCTTCATTTCTCTTCTGTGGTGACATTCCCGCTTCTGCGGCTCGCACCTGCGGCTCCCAGTCCACCGGTGCGGTTATGACAGCTGAGTTCCAACTTCAGCAATTCTCCAAACTTATTTCAACTTGATCCGTTAACCACCCGAAACACATCCGAGGCCCTCGGTACCTCAACCAAACATGCCAACATACGAACTTAGTCGAGCCTTTGAATCACTCAAAACAACATCGAAACACCAAATTACCTTCGGATTCAAGCCTAAAACTTCTAAACTTCCAAATTCCGCAAACGACGCCGAAACCTACCAAACCACATCCGAATGACCTCAAATTTTACACACACGTCACAAATGACACCACGAACCTATTCTAACTTCCGAAATTCTATTCTGACCCCGATATCATATTTTCCACTGCCGACCAAAATTGCCAAATTTCCAATGTCACGCCCCAAACCTAGGGAGGCGTGGCTGGCACCCGGTGCCGTACTAGCCCGAGCGAACCATTCTGTAACTCATTCTTTCTGTCACCATCGTGGGACAACATGACAACAACTCATAATGCATAACTGTAGGTGGGCAAACACTGTATCACTGAGCAATTTTTCTTAAAATATGAATACATATGGGCCGTCAAGGCCTCTGACATACTGTACAAAATGAACCTCTGCCTACAAAGCCTCTAAGATTTTTTTTTGACATCAAATGGAACAGGGTACCAGCCTACCCATAAGTATGAAGCAAAACTTTGACACGATGGCTCATAGGCTCGGCTGCACTCAGAATGAGGTGGAGTCTTACCGATCCTTCGCTGAGAACTAACCTCGTCTACTATGAGGGTCCGTCAAATTGATTACTTATACTTGCAGGAATGAATGCAGCGTCCACAACAAAAGGACGTCAGTACGAATAATGTACCGAGCATGTGAGGCATGTAAATCAATATATAAAGGACATGAAAGAAACATGGAGGACATGACTCAACCTGTAAGTCTGGATAACTCTGTATATCATTTAATACTTATAGTGCCATGCATATGCATATGAATGTCATGTCGTGCATAGGTACATGTGTTCATAACATCATCAAGCCTCTGAGGGCATCCCATCATATCATCTCGGCCACTGTGGGAAAAATCATCAACGTATACCAGCTGATCAGGTGGTGGTGCGTATATAATGCCATAACCTTTCCCATATCCCATACACACACACACACATACAGATATATATATATATATATATAAGACTAAACTTGACACGATGNTACATGTGTTCATAACATCATCAAGCCTCTGAGGGCATCCCATCATATCATCTCGGCCACTGTGGGAAAAATCATCAACGTATACCAGCTGATCAGGTGGTGGTGCGTATATAATGCCATAACCTTTCCCATATCTCATACACACACACACACATACAGATATATATATATATATATATATATATATATATATAAGCAAAACTTTGACACGATGGCTCATAGGCTCGGCTGCACTCAGAATGAGGTGGAGTCTTACCGATCCTTCGCTGAATGCTAACCTCGTCTACTATGAGGGTCCGTCAAATTGATGACTTATACTTGCAGGCATGAATGCAGCGTCCACAACAAAAGGACGTCAGTACGAATAATGTACCGAGCATGTGAGGCATGTAAATCAATATATAAAGGACATGAAAGAAACATGGAGGACATGACTCAACCTGTAAGTCTGGATAACTCTGTATATCATTTAATACTTATAGTGCCATGCATATGCATATGAATGTCATGTCGTGCATAGGTACATGTGTTCATAACATCATCAAGCCTCTGAGGGCATCCCATCATATCATCTCGGCCACTGTGGGAAAAATCATCAACGTATACCAGCTGATCAGGTGGTGGTGCGTATATAATGCCATAACCTTTCCCATATCTCATACACACACACACACATACAGATATATATATATATATATATA
>NC_031995.1:96076329-96138246 GCF_001879085.1 Nicotiana attenuata | reverse complement strand
TGAATTTCAAATTTTGGGTTTCTAAAAATCATTTATTTATTTGGATTGGGTGTTGTTGTAAATAATTGGGAATATGGTTTGGAGTTTATATCTCAATTTTGAGGGGTTTTGGTGAAGATTAGACTTGGTTTTGGCTGAATTTCAGATTGAAACTCGAAGAAGAAGAAGAAGAAGACATGACATACATTATATTGTAGAAATTGTAGATAAATTGTAGACTGTTGTTTATTTATTTTTGAGCTTTGTGTTTTTGTGTTAAAAGTTTTGATGGGAGCTTGTTATTCCACTTCGTCTGTTTTGGAGCTAACTTGTGCAGAGGAGAAGATGTTTTTTAAGTTATATATATTGTTATACATTTAAATTCAAGAAAGTATGGTTGTATTGTATTTAAAGAGGCGTGAATTTGTAGAATAGGTTGAATGTGAGGAATGAGTCAAATAAGACTCACAATGGCTTATTTTCTACATTTATTCTACAATAAAACTGCATATCATTTGAAAAATTAATATGAAAAAACAGAATTTCAATGTTTCTACAAATTATCTACAAAATTTTTACAAAATGTTCATAACAGAATTTATCTTTATTTTCATGCATGTTCGTCTGGAACACTAAAGTTACTTGATATGCCAACATCTCCCGTTATAGAGGAATACAACTTATCTATAATTTTCTACAACTTTCACACATTATTTACACCCAGTGAAATACAACTACAATAACATAAAACTTATATACAAATTTTATATAAAATTTATACAATATATCTTTTGTATATTTTGTATATGATTTATACATAGTAAAAATAATTTTCATACAACTAATTATATATTATACAACTTATCTACAAATTATCTGCAATTTTCGTACATTATTTCTACTAAGTTATATACAACTAAAATATAATACCACTTAAATATAATTTTTATACAATGTTGTTCAACTTTCATACAATAGTTAAATGAATAAAAGAAAAATAAATAAACAACAGAATATAATTTTTCTATAATTTTTCTACAATTTCTCTACAATTTCTGCAATATAATGTATGTCATGTCATCTTCTTCTTCTTCTTCTTCTTCTTCTTCTTCTTCGAGTTTCAATTCGAAATTCAGCCAAAACCAAGTCTAATATTCACCAAAACCCCTCCAAATTGAGATATAAACTCCAAACCATATTCCCAATTATTTGCAATAACACCCAATCCAAACAAATAATGATTTTTGAAAACCCAAATTTGAATTCAAAGCTTTTTAATGACTGTCAATGGTGGAATTGCTGCTCTCTTTTCCTTTGCTTTGTATTACTGAAATTTGAACATAATTGCAATTGATGTAGAAGAATTGTAGAAGATTTAGTCGTTTTTGATTTGTAAAATCAGAAAAAAGTTTGAAACACAGTGTATCGAAAAAGCAGAGACGCTAAATTTGAAACGAAACAGACGAAGAAGATTAATGTGCGTGATTTGCGTTGTGGAAGATCTGAAAGAATATTTAATCCCTCAATTTTAGCGCGCCTAAATAAGGAAGCCTACAGCTACAATGATTCCTTATTTAATGAATTGTCTATATTTTGTAGAAATACTATTAGCATGAAGGGTAATATGCAAACTATGAACATATTTGGTAATATAGTTTCCTATATAGTATAGGAACAAAAATTTCCCTAACCTTAACATACCTGAGCCGATTCTCTTGATAATCCCTCCAACACACGTCTTTGCCAAATTGAGATCCAGACAGTCTAACCCCCACACTCCTTCATGAATATGTGCCTCCACGGCCTATTTGCCTAGTGTATTTATGATTATTATCATCATTCAATTATTCTTCTCTTTAGCCAATATCACCCACTTACGTGACAGCCATCATCCTTTATAACAGAAATGGTTTAGACCACATTTATCAACACATTTCTCTCCCCTTTTAGCCGTCAAATCGTCCATATTAAATACAACATTAAAACCACAAGCTAAAGATCAGCATCACCATCACCGCACTACCCATTACTACTAAGACTATCCACCATCCTGCTGTCCCTAAAACTACTGATATACCCAGTTCCAACATACAAGGATTGATACAAAAAGCTAACCGATAAAACCAGCATAATAAACTCTTAACACAATATGAATGGTAGTACAGAGGATATTCAACTTTACAGCCCTAACTCAAGCAAATATAGCAATGTATTAACTTCTTTAAAGACTTTATCTTTTGTATATAGAAATATCTCCGAGCGATCCTTTGTGTCGTCAATTCATCTTTTCAATTCTCAACAGCAACTATTGGCATCGATACCCATTACCAAAATAGACCAAAACACACAAAAATTTTCCAAAAAAAAGGAACCTTAGAATAGCTAATATGTAAGATGTAAACCCAAGAAAATGGAGACTGTGAATTTTAAGTCTTAAGAAAGATAGATACGCGGGTCTTAAATGTGCCACCTTTTAAAATGAATCAAAAGTGACATAATTGGGCTTTGAGCCCTTCACTCTTGCTGCCACGTTTTGGGTCGGGGTTTTTCTAATCATTATCCAAACTTAAATGTGCCACCTTTTTTAAAATTCTATTTATTTTTAATATACTTTATATATCATGCTATTACAGTCATATGATGCCTTATATGATATTAGTTCATAAATACCGTGTATTATGACTCAGACCGTATTTTATCCTAAATCGACAACCTTCAACAAAACTTATTTTCTTCAACTCGTTTACCCTCTCATCTTCACAACTTTACTTATCACTTGTTATAAATATCACTATTACAATATTAAAATAATAAATTATGGTACCATATAAAATCAAACATATACTATTATTTCGTTAAGACATCCATGTAAAAAATACATATATTTTCTCAACTTTTAATTTTGCTAATCTCATATAAAGAGTACAAATTCTCGCACGCTTAATTCTTAAAATGGTAAAAAGATAACCTTCTTTTCTTGTGAGAAAATAATTTCTATCATTACAATAAAAAAAATCTCGTAAACTTCTATATATTATGTGTATAATTTACCATATTCGAAAATAGTAATAATGATAACTATCCAAAATTATACTTATAAAACTTTTACTAAAATAATTCAACTTAAAAAAACTAACCACACTAACATAATATTTAACGATATCAAGATTATAAACTTACGGGATCTCATAATAATAATGTCTTAAACCCTTCGTAATATTATACGCCTTTGCTATACCAAGTTTCATTACAACATTACCTCTTTTTTGTGATTTCTTTGTCTTTAATGATTTTCTGTGCTAGTAATGTTCTTTTGGAGATCAACCTTCCTTATTGAACCTTGATTGATTGTGGGACACGGTTTTAGGAAGAGTTTGAGCCGACCTTTCGTTTAAGATCTTTTTTTAAAAAAATTATTTAGGACATTAAACACACTGACTGGCCGAAGATTATTTAGTTGATGTGAGAAATCCACTTTTATAATCATAACTAGAAGTGTGTGTAAGTAAAACATGGGGATGTATACTTCTTTAAAGAGATCTACTACAACTTTATATACATTTTGATAATTATTGACTAGTATTTGTTTCTATAGAAGGCATTATTAACCCATCCGAACTCAAGTGGATTTACTACGGCACATTCTAATGCTAAGGTACGGGATGTAACATTTAACTTTCGTCAATTCAAGCCTAATTCTACTACAGACCTCCAAAACACATTCCGAACTTGCTCCCAAGTCAAATATCACCTATCGGAGCTAACGGAATCATCAAAATTCAAATCCGAGATTGTTTACACATAAGTCAACATCCGGTCAGCTTTTCCAACTTAAACTTTCTCCTAAGAGACTAAGTGTCTCAATTTACTCCAAAACCACTATGGACCCGAACCAACTGACACGGAACCAACTGACCCGGTAAGACATAATACAGCTGAAGAACACAAATGAAGCAGAAAAATGGGGAACGGGGCTGCAACTCTCGAAAGGACCAGCCGGGTTGTTACATCCTCCCCCTCTTAAACAACGTTCATCCTCGAACGGGTCTAGAAACGTACCTGGAGCCTCAAATAGGTGTAGATATCTGCTCCGCATCTCCCGCTCGGTCTCCCATATAGCCTCCTCCACGGGCTGACTTCTCCACTGCACTTTCATTGAAGCTATATCCTTTGATCTCAACTTTCGGACTTGACGCTCCAAAATAGCCACCGGCTCCACATCATAAGTAAAATCACCATCCAACTGAACCATGCTGAAATCCAAGACATGAGACGGATCGCCGATATACTTTCGGAGCATAGAAACATGAAATAACAGATGCACACTCGATAAGCTGGGTGGCAAAGCAAGATCATAGGCCACCTCCCCGATCCTCCGAAGCACCTCAAAAGGCCCAATGAACCGAGGGCTCAGCTTGCCCTTCTTCCCAAATCTCATAACACCCTTCATGGGTGAAACCTTTTGTAGAAATTTCTCCCCAACCATATAAGACACATCACGTACCTTTCTGTCTGCATAACTCTTTTGTATTGACTGTGCAGTGCGAAGCCGCTCCTGAATCACTTTCACCTTGTCCAAGGCATCCTGAACCAAGTCTGTACCCAAAAGCCTAGCCTCACTCAGCTGGAATCAACCCACTGGAGATCTACACCGCCTCCCATACAAAGCCTCATACGGAGCCCTCTGACTACTCGACTGATAACTGTTGTTGTAAGCGAACTCCATGAGTGGCAGAAACTGGTCCCATGAACCCCCAAAATCAATGACACAAGCGCGTAACATGTCCTCCAATATCTGAATAGTGCGCTCGGACTGTCTGTCGAAGTTCGTGGGAGCTCAACTACGAAATTCATGATGATTCGCTCCCACTTCCACTTTGGAATCTCTATCTGCAGAAGCAAGCCACTCGGTCTCTGATGCTCATATTTTACCCGCTGACAATTGAGACACCGAGCTACAAACCCAACTATATCTTTCTTCATTCTCCTCCACCAATAGTGCTGTCTCAAATCCTGATACATCTTTGCGGCACCTGGATGGATGGAATATCGCGAACTATGGGTCTCCTCTAGAATAAACTCCTGTAGCCCATCCTCAATACCCCATCATCACCAATAGTCACATCTCTGGCATCTTGAGGATAAGCAAATGAGGATCATCATACTGGCGCTCTCTAATACGATCAAACAAGGAAGACCGAGAAACCACACAAGCTAGGACCCAACTGGGCTCCGAAATATCCAATCTCACAAGCCGATTGGCAAAGGCCTGAACATCAACTGCAATGGATCTCTCACCAACAGGAAGGAACACAAGACTACCCATACTCACTACCTTTCTACTTAAGGCATCAACCACCACATTGGCCTTTCCCGGATGCTACAAAATGGTAATATCATAGTCCTTTAGTAGCTCCAACCATCTCCGCTGTCTCAAATTGAGATCCTTCTGTTTGAACAAGTGCTGGAGTGTCACGACCAATTTAACCCCTCCGAAGATGTCGTGACGGCACCTAGTCCTTACGACTAAGTAAGCCTAATATTACGGAAAATTTAAAGAAACACTTCTATAAAAATTAAAACAACATAGTCTAAATGACAAGGATAGAGCCTCGCTGCATATACAAAATAATCTCCCAAGAACCGGAATATCGCTAAGTCACAAGCTTCTATAATCTATGTAGCTCTATACAAAAGTCTGAAGATAAACAAAAGGAAATCTCTAGGAGGGAATAGAAGGGGACTCCGAGGATCTGCGAACGCGGGCAGAAGTACCTTGAAGTCTCCTGGAATCAGCAAGCACGCACTAACCTCGAGGCTGATAGCTCGTACCTGGATCTGCACACGAAAATATGTGCAGAAAAGTGCATGAGTACACCATAATGGTACCCAGTAAGTGCCAAGCCTAACCTCGGTCAAGTAGTGACGAGGTCAGGTCAGGGCCCTACCTAAGTATATATATAATAAATTAAACAGTAAAAGATATAAATAGATTTTACGATAAACAATTAAAGAAATGCACAAATTTTAATAGTTAAGGGAGCCCTAAGCTCAGAACAAGGTAAACACATCCGAAAACTCTCCCGGGATATCGTCCCGTAAGTTCTAAAATGCACAAATTTTAATAGTTAAGGGAGCCCTAAGCTCAGAACAAGGTAAACACATCCGAAAACTCTCCCGGGATATCGTCCCGTAAGTTCTAAAATGATTATGCAGTACAGGGGGATCTCCCGGAATACGTCCGTAAAATAAATATGCAGTGCTGGGGGATCTCCCGGAATACGTCCGTAGTCCCAAATTAAATATACCAGACAGGGAATCTTCCGAAATACGTCCGTAGTACCAAAATAATTATGCAAGACAGGGGGATCTCCCGGAATATATCCGTAGTCCCAAAGTAAATATGTAGTTCAAGATAAAATGACAGGTACGTCATCAAATTATACAGTTTAGACTAAACACAAACGGGGGAAAAAGGGGTCCACCTAAGCATGTCGTACAGAAATCAAATAGGCAGTTAAAACACGTAGGCATGCTTTCCTAGTCTAATCTCAGCAATTAAACATAGTAGTGCAATCTAGTAAGGGAAAACAATTTATGATTCAGGAGGAAAAACGGGATTTTTACAACAATAGCCCGTGTACGTACTCATCACTTCACGTACACGACATTCACACATCAAGCAATACCAAACATCCTAAGGGGAAGTTCCCCAACACAATGTTAGGCAAGCCACTTACCTTGAACCGCTCAAATTAACCCGATATCACACTCTTGCCACGAGTATCCGACTCCAATGGCCCAAATCTAATCAAACCAATTGCATAATATGAATATAACGACAAGTAACTAATTTAACTAATGAAATCAAGCTAGGGTAAGAAAATAGGAAAAACATCCAGAAATTCTCCCCGGGCCCACGTCTCAGAGTCGGGTAAAAGTTACCAATTTAGAATACCCATTCACTCACGAGATCACTCGTCCAAAAATTATTCAATCCCGATGCCTAAAACCTGATCAAAACCCAAAAATTTGATTGGGGAACTTTTCCCCCAAATTCCCATTTTTCCACTCAAATTCCTTGATTAGATTGAGAAAATTACCATAGATTGATGAAATATAAACGAAATAGTGTTAGGAATCGTTACCCACTGATTTCCTCTTCAAAATCCTCACAAAATTGCCTTCTCCCGAGCTCCAAAAGTCCTAAAATTCAAAATGGGATAAAACCCTCGACTTGGACCTTCTTCTGCCAGAGATCTCGCTTCTGCGAGAGGCCACTACATTTGCGGTCCCGCACTTGCGGAAAAATCATCGCAGGTGCGGAAGTCACTTATCCGGGCTGGGGCCGCTTCTACGGTCACTGGGTCGCATCTGTGGTTCCACTTCTGCGGTCCCCTAGCCGCACCTGCGGTCCTTGTTGTCTAGCTCCATTTCCGCTTTGGCGGCTACCCGGCCACTTCTGCGACACCTCACCTACGGTCCAAAATCCGCAGGTGCGAAAATAACAGGTTCAGCAACTTCAAAAAATGCCTAAGTCCCAAATCATATTCGTTAAGCATCCGAAACTCACCCGAGGTCCCCGGGACCTCAACCAAACATACCAACCAATCCTAAAACATCATACGAACTTAGTCGAGTCCTTAAATCACATCAAACAATGCTAAAACTACGAATCACCCTCCAATCCAAACCTAATGAACTTGAATTTTCAAAATTCTACAACCGATGCCCAAACCAACCAAACCACGTCCGATTGACCCCAAATTTTGCACACAAGTCATATTCAACACTACAGACCTACTCCAACTTCCGGAATCGGATTCCGATCCCGATATCAAAAATTCCACTATCGGCCCGAAACTCCAAAAATTCAACTTTCACCATTTCAAGCCTAAATAAGCTATGGACATCCAATACGCAATCTGGACACGCCCTTAAGCCCGAAATCACCCAACGGAGCTAACAGAATCGATGAAATTCCATTCCGTAGCCGTCTTCACACTACTCCGACTACGGTCCAAATTCTAAGACTTAAACTCTCATTTCGGGAATAAGTGTCCCAAAACACTCCGAAACTCAAGATGAACCATCTCGACAAATCATAATGGCAGAAAAAGACACGGGGAAAGTACTTAATAGGGGATCGGGGCGTTAATTCTCAAAATGACCGGCCGGCTCGTTACATTCTCCCCTTCTTAAAACATTCGTTCGTCCTCGAACGAGCATAGAGACATACCTGAAGTGGTGAAAAGATTAGGATAATGGCTGCGCATATCCTGCTCGGTCTCCCAAGTCGCCTCTTCGACCGGCTAATCCCTCCACTGGACCTTTACTGAAGAAATATACTTTGACCTAAGCTTCCTGACTTGCCTGTCCAAAACGGCTACTGGCTCCTCAACATAATTAGATCCTTGTCCAACTGGACTGAGCTAAAATCCAATACATGAGTCGGATCACCGTGATACTTCCAGAGCATAGAAACGTGGAATACCGGATGAACTCCTGCTAGGATGGGAGGCAAGGCAAGCTCATAAGCAACCTCCCCAACACGCCGCAATACCTCAAAAGGACAAATGAACCTCGGGCTTAGCTTGCCCTTTTTCCCGAATCTCATGACACCCTTCATAGGTGATACCCGAAGCAAGACCCGCTCTCCAACCATAAATGCAAAATTGCGAACCTTCCGGTCTGCATAACTCTTCTGCATGGACTGGGCTGTGCGAAGTCTCTCCTGAATCACTTTCACCTTATCCAGGGCATCCTGGACCAAATCTGTACCCAACAATCGGGCCTCGCCCGGCTCAAACCATCTCACCAAGGACCAGCACCGCCTACCATACAAAGCCTCGTACGGTGCCATCTGAATGCTGGACTGGTAATTGTTGTTATAGGCAAACTCTGCAAGAGGCAATAATTGGTCCCATGACCCTCCGAACTCCATCACATAAGCACGGAGCATATCCTCAAGAATCTGAATCTTGCGCTCGGATTGCCCGTCCGTCTGAGGGTGAAAGGCTGTGCTCAGCTCCACCCTAGTACCCAACTCCTGGTGTACGACTCTCCAGAACCGTGATGTGAACTGAGTACCTCGATCTGAAATGATGGATACTAGAATACTGTGAAGGCGGACGATCTCCCCGATATAAATCTTAGCCAATCTCTCTGAAGAGTACGTAGTCAACACTAGAATAAAATGAGCTGACTTGGTCAGCCAATCCACGATCACCCAAATAGCATCGTACTTTCTCAAAGTCCACGAAAGGCCAACTATAAAGTCCATAGTGATCCGCTCCCATTTCCACTCTGGGATCTCTAACCTCTGAAGCAATCCACCCGGTCTCTGATGCTCATATTTAACTTGCTGGCAGTTGAGACACTTGGCCACAAACCCCACTATATCTTTCCTCATCCTCATCCTCCTCCACCAATAGTGTTGCCTCAAATCCTGGTACATCTTCACGTCACCCGGATGAATGGAGTACCGAAAGCTGTGAGCCTCCTTAAGAATCAACTCCCGAAGCCCATCCACATTGGGCATACTGATTCGGCCCTGCATCATCATCACGCCATCATCACCAATAGTCACATCTCTAGTATCACCTCGCCGAACACTATCCTGAAGAACTAGAAGGTGGGGATCATCATACTGGCGCTCCCTGATGCGGTCATAAAGAGAAGACCGAGCAACCACACAAGCTAATACCCGGTTAGGCTCTGAAATATCCAATCTCACGAACTGACTGGCTAAGGCCTGAACATCCAAGGCTAAGGGCTTCTCAGCTGTCGGAAGATATGCCAAACTACCCAAACTATCTGCCCGGCGACTCAAGGGGTCGACCACTACATTGGCCTTCCCCGAGTGGTATAATATAGTGATGTCATAATCCTTAAGCAACTCTAACCACCTCCTCTGACACAAATTAAGATCCTTCTGCTTGAACAGAAGCTGCAAACTCCAGTGATCAGTGTAGATCTTACAAGGAACACTGTACAAATAATGACGCCAGATCATCAAGGCGTGAACAATAGCAGCTAACTCGAGATCATGGACAGGATAATTCTTCTCATGCACCTTCAGCTATCTGGACGCGTAGGCAATTACCCTACCGTCCTACATTAATACCGCTCCAAGGCCAATTCTCGAGGCATCACAATAGACAATGTAAGACCCTGAACTTGTAGGCAATACTAATACTGGGGCTGTAGTCAAAGCTGTCTTGAGCTTCTGAAAGCTCTCCTCACACTCCTCGGTCCACCTGAATGGAGCACCCTTCTGGGTCAGCCTGGTCAAGAAAACTATGGAGCACCCAACTATATCTTTCTTCATTCTCCTCCACCAATAGTGCTGTCTCAAATCCTGATACATCTTTGCGGCACCTAGATGGATGGAATACCGCGAACTATGGGTCTCCTCTAGAATAAACTCCCGTAGCCCATCCACATTAGGCACACATATCCGGGACTGCATCCTCAATACCCCGTCATCACCAATAGTCACATCTCTGGAATCTTGAGGATAAGCGAATGAGGATCATCATACTGGCGCTCTCTAATACGATCAAACAAGGAAGACCGAGAAACCACACAGCTAGGACCCGACTGGGCTCCGAAATATCCAATCTCACAAGCCGATTGGCAAAGGCCTGAACATCAACTGCAATGGATCTCTCACCAACAGGAAGGAACGCAAGACTACCTATACTCACTGCCTTTCTACTTAAGGCATCAACCACCACATTGGCCTTTTCCGGATGCTACAAAATGGTAATATCATAGTCCTTTAGTAGCTCCAACCATCTCCGCTGCCTCAAATTGAGATCCTTCTGTTTGAACAAGTGCTGGAGTGTCACGACCCAATTTAACCCCTCCGAAGATGTCGTGACGACACCTAGTCCTTACGACTAGGTAACACTTCTATAAAAATTAAAATGGCATATTTTAAATAACAAGGATAGAGCCACCCGGTGTATACAAAATAATCTCCCAAGAACCGGAATATCGCTAAGTCACAAGCTTCCATAATCTATGTAGCTCTATACAAAAGTCTGAAGATAAACAAAAGGAAATCTCTAGGAGGGAATAGAAGGGGACTTCGAGGATCTGCGAACGCGGGCAGAAGTACCTTGAAGTCTCCTGGAATCAGCAAGCACGCACTAACCTCGAGGCTGATAGCTCGTACCTGGATCTGCACACGAAAATATGTGCAAAAAAGGGCATGAGTACACCACAATGGTACCCAGTAAGTGCCAAGCCTAACCTCGGTCAAGTTGTGACGAGGTCAGGTCAGGGCCCTACCTGAGTATATATATATAATAAATTAAACAGTAAAAGATATAAATAGAGTTTAAGGTAAACAATTAAAGAAATGCACAAATTTTAACAGTTAAGGGAGCCCTCGGCTCAGAACAAAGTAAACACAACAGGAAACTCTCCCAGGATATCGTCTTGTAGGTTCCGAAATGATTATGCAGTACATTGGGATCTCCCGGAATACGTCTGTAGTCCCATATTAAATATGCCAGATAGGGGATCTCCCGAAATACGCCCATAGTCCAAAAATAAATATGCAAGACAGGGGGATCTTTCCAAATACATCCATAGTCCCAAAGTAAATATGCAGCTCAAGATAAAATGACAGGTACGACATCAAATTATACAATTTAGACTAAACACAAACGGGGGAAAAAGGGGTCCACCTAAGAATGTCGTACAGAAATCAAATAGGCAGTTAAAACACGTAGGCATGCTTTCCTAATCTAATCTCAGGAATTAAACCTAGTAGTGCAATCTAGTAAGGGAAAACAATTTATGATTCAGGAGGAAAAATGGGATTTTTACAATAATAGCCCGTGTACGTACTCGTCACCTCATGTACACGGCATTCACACATCAAGTAATACCAAACATCCTGAAGGGAAGTTCCCCAACACAAGGTTAGGCAAGCCACTTACCTCGAACCGCTCAAATCAACTCGATATCACGCTCTTGCCATGAGTATCCGACTCTGAACGGCCCAAATCTAATCAAACCAATTGCATAATGTAAATATAACTATAAGTAACTAATTTAACTAATGAAATCAAGCTAGGGTAAGAAAATAGGAAAAATGACAAAATCCTCCCCGGGCCCACGTCTTGGAATTGGGTAAAAGTTACTAGTTTAGAACCCCCATTCACTCATGAGATCACTCGTCCAAAAATTATTCAATTCCGACTTCTAAAACCCGATCAAAACCCAAAATTCGATTGGGAAACTTTTCCCCCAAATTCCCATTTTCCACTCGAATTCCTTGATTAGATTGAGAAAATTACCAAAGATTGATGAAATATAAACGAAATAAGGTTAGGAATCGTTACCCACTGATATTCTCTTCAAAATCCTCACAAAATCGCCTTCTCCCGATCTCCAAAAGTCCTAAAATTGAAAATGGGATAAAACCCTCGACTTGGCCCATTTTCTGCCGGAGATCTCGCTTCTGCGAGAGGGCCACCACATTTGCAGTCCCGCACCTGCGAAAAAATCATCGCAGGTGCGGAAGTCACTTATTCGAGATGTGTAACGACCCGACCGGTTGTTTTTGGAATTTACGCCTCGATCCCCTATTAACTGCTTTCCTTAAGTTCTTTCTACTATTTTTGATTTGCCGGGATGTTCGGTTTCGAGTTTCGGAGAGCTTTGGGACACTTGGTCCCTAAATGAGAGCTTAAGTGTTAGAAAACCGACCATAGTCGGAACAGTGTGAAGACGGCCCCGGAATGAAAATCCGATGGTTCTGTTAGCTCTGTTGGGTGATTTCGGGGTTGGGAGCGTGTTCGGAATGTGTTTTGGAGGTCCGTAGCTAATTTAGGCTTGAAATGCCGAAGTTTGAATTTTTGAAGTTTCCGGTCCGATAGTGAGATTTTTGATCCGAGGGTCGGAATGGAATTCCGTAAGTTGCAGTAGCTTCGTCATGTCATTTGGGATATGTGTGTAAAGTTTCAGGTCATTCGGACGTGGTTTGGTTAGGTTTTTGATAGAAAGCGTTTTTTGAGAGAATTGGAAGTTCTTAGGCTTAAATCATTGATTAATTCGAGTTTCCGACGTTGTTTTAGGTGGTTTAAGGATTGGTACAAGTTTGAATGATGTTATGGGATATGTCCGTAGGTTTGGTTGGGGACCCGGGAGCCTCGGGTGTGTTTCGGATGGGCTACGGATCATTTTTCCTCCTATTTGAACTGCTGTTGTTGCTGCTTCTGATATCCTTCTTCGCGATCGCGAAGATTCTCCCGCGATCGCGATGCCTTGTTGAAGACCACCCCAAAATCCTTCATCGCGTTCGCATTTAACCTTCCGCGATTGCGAAGGTCTATTTTTCTTTACTTCGCGATCGCGTCTGTAGTCCCGCGTTCGCATAGTGGGAATTAGGAGTTGGGGCAGTTGACCACGTTTCCTCTTCGCGTTCGCATGAGCCCCTCCGTGATCGCGTAAGTCCCTACCAGTTGTTCTGTGCGTTCGCATTCTTATTTACGCGATCACGATGTGCAATCTGGGAAGCCTCGAAATTTCTTCTACGCGATCGCGACCCTTCTCCCGCGATCGCGATTCACAAATACCTGGGCAGACAGAAAATATCCCAAATTCGAGGGTTTCACCATTTTTATCATATTTTGACTTCTTGAGCTCGCTTCTTGGCGATTTTTGAAGGGGTTTCCACCTGGGCGACTTGGGTAAGCGATTCTCACTCGGTTTAGACTAATTTCCATGAATCTCCTCTTAAATACATCCATTAATTTCGAATTTCGAATGAAAATTTGGTAGAACTTCTTAGGCCGAATTATTGAGTTTGGATTGGGTTTTTGGCATTCGATTTGAGAGATTTTTATATGAATAGACTCGTGTGAGGGTGAGGATTCTGAAATCATAAATTTTGCCCGATTCCGAGACGTTGGCCCGAGGGGCGTTTTGGTCCTTTTTCATAATTCCGCGTATTAGCTTAGAATTTAATTGTAGAATCTATTACTTGAAGTGTTATTTACATTATGGAATTTAATTGAATAGACTTAAGCCATTTGGAGTCGAGTACTCGTGGCAAGAACGTGGTTTCTAGTTGATTTTGAGCCGGTTCGAGGTAAGTATCTTGCCTAACCTGTGTGGGGGACTTCCCCTTAGGATTTGAGTTTTCTCTGTTGATTGTAATTCGAGTACGCGAGGTGACGAGTGTGTGCTCGGACTTATTTGTGGAAAGCTTGGCCCTTTTAGGATTCTTAGGTCCGTATATTCACTGAGTATGAAGTTGTTCTTGATATGATTGAATTCCCAATTACTAGTTTCACCTCTACATGTTTTATTTGGAATTAATTGCNTCCACTCAAATCTCGGCAACCCTGGCATCGCTAGCGAAACAGTCTTGGCATGGCAATCTAGAACGGCGTGATGTGGAGATAACCAATCCATGCCCAAAATAACCTCAAAATCGATCATATCGAGCAACAAGAGATCTGCTCTAGTCTCAAGACCACAGAAAGTAACCATACAAGACTGGTAGACCCGGTTCACAACCACAGAATCGCCCACAGGAGTGGACACATGAACAGGAACACCCAAAGGCTCAGGAGAAATAGCCACGAAACGGGAAAATAGAGATGATACATATGAATAAGTAGACCCTGGATCAAATAACACCGATGCATCTCTACCGCTGAGGTTTCTGCCGTGCGGTTATTGATATTATGATGCATGAGGTTTCTGCCGTGCGGTTATTGATATTGTGATGCACGAGGTTTCTGCCGTGCGGTTATTGATATTGTGATGCACGAGGTTTCTGCCGTGCGGTTATTGATATTGTGACGCATGAGGTTTCTGCCGTGCGGTTGTTGTTGTGGGGTAGCACGAGGTTTCTGCCGTGCTATTGCTACTATTGATATATTGCACATGCGGTGTAACAAGGCGGGATATGTATATATGCTTATATGTGGGTTGCGCATGTGGCGAAATAAGGTGGAAACATTATGATGCACGTGTGGCGAAACAAGGCGGGCGCTTATTATGCTATTATTTGCACACGTGGCGGAACAAGGTGGGCTATGTCAGGGGTTGATTGTGAGTATTTGTGATGGCCTGAGGGCATTTCTGTTTTGTTCAAATGTTGTGATTGTGGTACGTTTACCTATATGAACTTTGTCTCGTGGGAGTTGTGATGTGAGTTGTTAGTGTGACCATGAGGCTGATGAGGGCACGGGATGCCAATGGTTAGATTTTAGGTACTGGAACTTGTGAGTTGTAATTGCCCAAGATTCGGTAATTCGTGGAAATTGTTGGATAAGACCTGATTTGAACACCGTCGTAGGATCTGAGTTATTGTTTTGTTTTCCTTTTACTGTATTGTGACTTTAGGATTTGGGATGAGTTTTTGCCCATTCTCATGTGTCATCATTCTTAATATTTTCATTGTTACTTGTTTTTCCTTTCCCTTATTGTGTGTAGCATTGTTGGTCATTTCGTAGAGTCTTTATATAAATATATATCATGTTCCGTTGTTCCTACCTTTGCACTGTTTATTAGACCGGTAGGTGTCTCGACTGTTCCTCGTCACTACTCCACCGAGGTTAGTCTTGATACTTAATGGGCACCGCTGTGGTGTGCTCATGCTACTCTTCTGCATATTTTTGTTGTGCAGATCCAGGTATTTTCCACTCAGTTCCATCACCCTTGGGAGGAGGCGTTCTATAGAGACTTCGAGGTATATCTGCTACGTCCGCAGACCGAGGAGTCCCTTTCTATCTTCTATAATAAGTATAGCCCCTTTCAGTACTATCCATTGTTTAGATATTTCCAGAGTTAAAGCCTCTTATATATTTCATAGCTTGTGATTTGTGAGATTCCGGGTTTTGGGAATTTTGTTAGCTTCGAGAGTTGTTATTGTATGTGCCGAGCGGCACCTTAAACACTGTTCATTTTTATTTTTTTGGTTTTTAGTTATTTCTTCCGCAATTATTGTTTATATTCCGCATTGTTAGGCTTACCTAGTCATAGAGACTAGGTGCCGTCACGATGGTTCACGGAGGGCGAACCGGGGTCGTGACAAGTTGGTATCAGAGCTCTAGGTTCATAGGAGTTATGAATCACAAGCCGGTTTATTAGAGTCTCGTGGATCGGTACGGAGACGTCTGTACTTATCTGTGAGAGGCTATGTAACCGTTAGGAAAATTCCACTTCATTTGATTTCCCTGTCGTGCGAGATTTTTGACGCCACAATTCTAAACCTCTGTCTTTTACTCTCTCACAGATGGTGAGGACACGTACTACCCGAGATGATCAGGCACCCGCGCCCCCTACTGCAGCCGTCAGAGGCCGGGGCCGAGGTAGAGGCCGAGGACACGCACGTGGTGCAGCGAGAGCACCTGCGCGAGTTACCGCCGATGCACCACCAGCAGATCCAGTCGGAGTCCAGGCACCTGACACGCCTACGTCTACTACTACTACAGCCCTTCAGGAGACTTTGGCACAGTTTATGAGCATGTACACCACTTTGGCTCAGGCGGGGTTGCTTCCCCTTGCTGCAGCCACATCCCAGGCCGGGAGAGGAGCACAGACTCCCGCCGCCCACACTCCTGAACAGCGAGTGCATGTCGAGCAGGTCCCTGAGATTTTTCCTATGCAGCCTGCAGTCCGAGATCAGCCCGAGGGCAGGGCAACAGCTTCCGAGGAGGAGCAACTGAGGCTTGAAAGGTTCAAGAAGTACAAGCCTCCTGTATTCAGCGGTCTAGCATTGAAGGATGCTCTGGGATTTCTAGATGAGTGTTACCGCATTCTTCATACCATGGGTATATCAGAATCGAGTGGGGTTCCTTTCACCGCCTTCCAGCTTCGAGGAGCCGCCTATCAGTGGTGGCGTGCTTACGAGTTAGACAGCCCGGACAATGCTACTTCACTGACTTGGACCCAGTTTTCAGATATGTTCCTCAGAGAGTTTGTCCTTCAAAGCCTCAGGGATGCATGGCGTGCCGAGTTTGAGCATTTGCGCCAGGGTACTATGACCGTCTCGGAGTACGCTGTCCGTTACACCAGCTTGGCTAGACATGCCCCAGCCTTGGTTTCTACTGTTCGCGAGAAGGTTCGCCAGTTTATTAAGGGACTTATTCCCAGCATCAGGTCTAGCATGGCTCGTGAGTTGGAGATGGATATTTCTTATCAGCAGGTGGTGAGCATTGCTAGGAGGATAGAAGGTATGCATGCTAGGGAGAGAGAGGACAGAAGGGGTCATGAGAGAGAGGGCAGACGAGATTAGGAGAAAGAGTTTGAGGAGGCGAGGAGACCTCGTAGACCGGGGAGATATGCTGGTCCTTATTTTGGAGGCAGGGTACGTCATGGTAGAGGTTTTGTGGGTTAGCCAGTTCAGTTCGCACTTCAGGCCTTGCATGGTGACTCAGGTGTTCATGGGTCTCGGAGTACCCGTACCGCACAGTTCCCACCGCCTCGTTAGCATAGAGGGTGCTTTGAGTGTGTAGATACTAGCCATATGGTGAGAGATTGTCCCAGACTTCGGACCGATGTGTCACAGCGAGGTATTCAAGCGAGTAGAGGGCGCCTAAGAGGGGGAGGCCCAACCCGCTGATGTGTTTCATGTAGTAGGCTTAAGGCCACTATGCCAGGTGATGTCATTCAGGTATGCCTCAGTTTGTTATAAAGGAGCACCATCCATAGTTCATTTCAGTCTTGCTTATCGGGATGAGTTCCCCTATTTTGTTGCTCCCTTTATGGGTGCGTTTCATGATTTGCACTCTGTTTATGTGATTATCCTATTGGGAGGTTCCATGAGTGATAGCCGTGTCTATCGTCTATTTCTAGTCGTTGTCGGGAGTTATGAGACTAGTAGAAAAAATTCCTGTTGTCCGTTTCGGTAGGTTTGATGTGATTTCTGAGTATCATTGGTTGCGAGCTGTGATTTCTTATGCTCCACCGGTGTGGGAGCCAGTCCGTGTTGTAATTTTGTCGACGGAATTGATCTAGTGAGAGTCTCTAGATGGCTTGATGTGTACCCTACTTGTGATTCAGAGTGGAGGGCGGAACCCTCGTGATTTTATAAGAATTGACGTGTTGAGACCGGGCTGTGTACTGCAACGAGAGTTATATCAGTATAAGATCCTTGTGATTCTTTTTTATATGCTTTAATTCTTTTTTTGTTAGATTGTTTTGTAGATTAGCGTTGATAGAAAACCTGTGCTTGTCTTACTTGTTTGATAGTTCCCTTATGTGTTTCCTTTCCCATATTAAATCATTTTCGTTCTGTGCTTCTTGAGTTTTAGCTTGTGGGGTGTGTGCCCATTGGTATTAGCTGAGATTTGGTTATTCGAGTGTTTATTTATGTGGTTTTTCGTGGTTATTGTATCATCGCCGGTGTTGTGGAGGTTTGAGAAGAGTTCCTATTGAATATGAGGCTTATGGCCGGTGCGGATTTGATCTCAAGCAAGTATTGTTATCAGAAATGTTATTGTGGGTCTATGTATGATGTGTCTTGTTGTGTGGTTGTACCATGTGGGTGTTGGCACGAATTGAAGTAGCTGGTTGAGACTGATACCGGGTATGGATTTAGAATCGGGTCTTTTGGAAATGGATAGAAGGTGAAAATTCTGGTTCTAAGGTTTATTGGTATTGCTAGAAAGGCTAAATTTCAATTGAGATCTGTCGTCAGGCTTATGTGGATTGGGGTGACGTGAGATCACCCGCGGGTGTATGTTGGAAGTGTGCATTCAGTGACTTGAGGACTTCGAGGCAAATCTTAGCACGTTCGAGGACGAACGTTGGTTTTAAGAGGGGGAGGATGTAACGACCCGACCGGTCGTTTTTGGAATTTATGCCTCGATCCCCTATTAACTGCTTTCCCCAAGTTCTTTCTACTATTTTTGATTTGTCGGGATGTTTGGTTTCGAGTTTCGGAGAGTTTTGGGACACTTGGTCCCTAAATGAGAGCTTAAGTGTTGGAAAACTGACCGTAGTCGGAACAGTGTGAAGACGGCCCCGAAATGGAACTGATGGTTCTGTTAGCTCCGTTGGGTGATTTCGGGGTTGGGAGCGTGTTCGGAATGTGTTTTGGAGGTCCGTAGCTAATTTAGGCTTGAAATGCCGAAGTTTGAATTTTTGAAATTTCCGGTCCGATAGTGAGATTTTTGGAATTCCGGAAGTTGCAGTAGCTCCGTCATGTCATTTGGGATGTGTGTGTAAAATTTCAGGTCATTCGGACGTGGTTTGGTTAGGTTTTTGATCGAAAGCGTGTTTTGAGAGAATTGGAAGTTCTTAGGCTTAAATCATTGATTAATTAGAGTTTCCGACGTTGTTTTAGGTGGTTTATGGATTGGTACAAGTTTGAATGATGTTATGGGATATGTCTGTAGGTTTGGTTGGGGACCCGGGAGCCCCGGATGTGTTTCGGATGGGCTACGGATCATTTTTCCTCCTATTTGAACTGCTGTTGTTGCTGCTTCTGATATCCTTCTTCGCGATCGCGAAGATTCTCCCGTGACCGCGATGCCTTGTTGAAGACCACCCCAAAATCCTTCATCGCGTTCGCATATAACCTTCCGCGATCGCGAAGGTCTATTTTTCTTTACTTCGCGATCGCATCAATAGTCCCGCGTTCGCATAGTGGGAATTAGGAGTTGGGGCAGTTGACCACGTTTCCTCTTCGCGTTCGCATGAGCCCCTCCGCGATCGCGTAAGTCCCTACCCGCTGTTCTTCGCGTTCGCATTCTCATTCACGCGATCGCAATGTGCAATCTGGGCAGCCTCGAAATTTCTTCTACGCGATCGCGACCCTTCTCCCGCAATCGCGATGCACAAATACCTGGGCAGACAGAATATATCCCAAATTCGAGGGTTTCACCATTTTTATCATATTTTGACTTCTAGAGCTCGGTTCTTGGCGATTTTTGAAGTGGTTTCCACCTGGGCGACTTGGGTAAGCGATTCTCACTCGGTTTAGACTAATCTCCATGAATCTCCTCTTAAATTCATCCTTTAATTTCGGATTTTGAATGAAAATTTGGTAGAACTTCTTAGGCCGAATTATTGAGTTTTGATTGGGTTTTTGGCATCCGATTTGAGAGATTTTTATATGAATAGACTCGTGTGAGGGTGAGGATTCTGAAAACATAAATTTTGCTCGATGACGTTGGCCCGAGGGGCGTTTTGGTCATTTTTTATAATTCCGCGTATTTGCTTAGAATTTAATTATAGAATCTATTACTTGAAGTGTTATTTACATTATGGAATTTAATTGAATAGATTTGGGCCATTTGGAGTCGAGTACTCGTGGCAAGAACGTGGTTTCTAGTTGATTTTGAGCCGGTTCGAGGTAAGTATCTTGCCTAACCTGTGTGGGGAACTTCCCCTTAGGATTTGAGTCTTCTCTGTTGATTGTAATCCGAGTACGCGAGGTGACGAGTGCGTGCTCGGACTTATTTGTGGAAAGCTTGGCCCTTTTAGGATTCTTAGGTCCGTATATTCACTGAGTATGAAGTTGTTCTTGATATGATTGAATTCCCTATTACTAGTTTCACCTCTACATGTTTTATTTGGAATTAATTGCTTTATGGTTCATTCTTATTGCCTAATTGACTCTTACCCTGCTTAACTGAAGATCTTTACCTCCTCTATTGTCACGTTATCTCTCATAACTGCTTGTTTTTATTGCGAATCATTATTATCTCTCATGTAATTAATTAGTCTTAATTGAAATTGTTGTATATCCTTCGTAACCTGCCCAACCTTTGAACGAAGAGTAGATATTCTATGTTTAGTTGATATTTCCTTATTTCAAATTTACTTTACTCTTGTTAACTCCCTTATTGTTGAACTACATACTATGGGGTCGTTGCTTCATATTATTTTCTCCCTTGTTGAGATGATTCACTTGTTGTGTTCTTGTATATATATTGTTATTGTTGTTGTTGTACTTGGGTGTTGATGCACGAGGTTTTTGCCGTGCGGTTATTGATATTGTGATGCACAAGGTTTCTGCGGTGCGATTATTGATATTGTGATGCACGAGGTTTCTGCCGTGCAGTTATTGATATTGTGATGCACGAGGTTTCTGCCGTGCGGTTGTTGTTGTGGGGTCGCACGAAGTTTCTGCCGTGCTATTGCTACTATTGATATATTGCACATGCGGCGTAACAAGGCGGGATATGTATATATGCTTATATGTAGGTTGCGCATGTGGCGAAATAAGGTGGGAACATTATGATGCACGTGTGGCGAAACAAGGCGGGCGCTTATTATGCTATTATTTGCACACGTGGCGGAACAAGGTGGGCTATGTCAGGGGTTGATTGTGAGTATTTGTGATGGCCTGAGGGCATTTCTGCTTTGTTCAAATGTTGTGATTGTGGTACGTTTACCTATATGAACTTTGTCTCGTGGGAGTTGTGAGGTGAGTTGTCAGTGTGACCGTGAGGCTGATGAGGGCACGGGATGCCAGTGGTTAGATTTCAGGTACTGGGACTCGTGAGTTGTAATTGCCCGAGATTCGGTAATTCGTGGAAATTGTTGGATAAGACCTGATTTGAACACTGTCGTAGGATCTGAGTTATTGTTTTGTTTTCCCTTTACTGTATTGTGACTTTAGGATTTGGGATGAGTTTTTGCCCATCTCATGTGTCATCATTCTTAATATTTTCGTTGTTACTTGTTGTTCCTTTCCCTTATTGTGATTGTAGCATTGTTGGTCATTTCGTAGAGTCTTTATATAAATATATATCATGTTCCGTTGTTCCTACCTTTGCACTATTTATTAGACCGGTAGGTGTCTCGACTGTTCCTCGTCACTACTCCACCGAGGTTAGTCTTGATACTTACTGGGCACCGTTGTGGTGTGCTCATACTAGTCTTCTGCACATTTTTGTTGTGCAGATCCAGATATTTTCCACTCAGTTCTATCACCCTTGGGAGGAGGCGTTCTGTAGAGACTTCGAGGTATATCTGCTACTTCCGCAGACCGAGGAGTCCCTTTCTATCTTCTACAATAAGTATAGCCCCTTTCAGTACTATCCTTGTTTAGATATTTCCGGAGTTAGAGCTTCTTATGTATTTCATAGCTTGTGATTTGTGAGATTCCGGGTTTTGGGAATTTTGTTAGCTACAAGAGTTGTTATTGTATGTGCCGAGCGGCACCTTAAACACTGTTTATTTTTATTTTTTCGGTTTTTAGTTATTTCATCCGCAATTAGTGTTTATATTCTTCTTTGTTAGGCTTACCTAGTCATAGAGACTGGGTGCTGTCACGATGGTTCACGGAGGGCGAACCGGGGTCGTGACAGGATGGGGTCGCTTCTGCGGTCACTGGGCCACATCTGCGGTTTCGTTTCCGCAGTCCCCTAGCCGCACATGCGAGCCTTGTTGTATATCTCCATTTTCGCTTCTGCGGCTACCCAGCCGCTTCTGCGGCACCGCACCGCACCTGCGGTCCAAAATTTGCAGGTGCGAAACAACAGGTTCAGCAACTTCAGAAAATGCCTAAGTCCCAAATCAAATTCGTTAAGCATCCGAAACTCACCCGAGGCCCCCGGGACCTCAACTAAACATACCAGCCAATCCTAAAGCATCATACAAACTTATAGCCTGTTTGGCCAAGCTTTTTTTTGGGCCAAAAGTGCTTTTTTTTTTGGCCAAAAATTGAGGTGTTTGGCCAAGCTTTTGGAAGGAAAGAAAAGTGCTTTTGAGGAGAAGCAGAAGCAGTTTTGGAGAAGCAGGAAAAAGTAGCTTCTCTGCAAAAGCACTTTTCTGAGAAGCACTTTTGAGAAAAATACACTTAGAAGCAGTTTTCAAAAGCTTGGCCAAACACTAATTACTGCTCAAAAGTGCTTTTCTAATTAATTAGCCAAACACAAACTACTTCTCACCAAAAGCACCTTTTTTAAAAGTACTTTTGAGAAAAGTACTTCTCAAAATAAGCCGATTTTAGAAGCTTGGACAAACATGCTATTAGTCGAGTCCTCAAATCACATCAAACAACGCTAAAACTACGAATCACCCTCCAATCCAAACCTAATGAACTTGAATTTCCAAAATTTTACAACTGATGCTGAAACCACCCAAACCACGTCCGATTGACCTCAAATTTTGCACACAAGTCATATTCTACACTACGGACTTACTCCAACTTCCGTAATCGGATTCCGACCCCGATATTAAAAATTCCACTATCGGCCCAAAGCTCCAAAAATTCAACTTTCGCCATTTCAAGCCTAAATAAGCTACGGACCTCCAAAACACAATCCAGACATGCCCCTAAGCCCGAAATCACCCAATGGAGCTAACAGAATTGACGAAATTCCATTCCGGATCCATCTTCACACTGCTTCGACTATGGTCCAAATTCTAAGACTTAAACTCTCATTTAGGGACTAAGTGTCCCAAAACACTCCAAAACTTAAGATGAACCATCCCGGCAAATCACAATAACAGAAAAAGACACGGGAAAAGTAGTTAATAGGGGATCGGGGCATTAATTCTCAAAACGACCGGCCGGGCCATTACATGGGGGCTACGATGATCAGTAAACACTTCACAAGACACACCATAGAGATAATGCCTCCAAATCTTCAACGCGTGAACAATGGCCGCCAACTCCATATCATGGACAAGGTAGTCCTTCTCAAGGGGCTTCAACTGAAGAGAAGCGTAAGAAATCACTCCACCCTCCTGCATCAAAACAAACCCAATGTTGATACGAGAAGCATCACAATACATGGTATAAGAGCTTGAAGCTGATGGCAAAACTAACACTGGAGCTAGGGGTGGGCATAAAATCCGAAAAACCAAATTTCGAACAGAACCGAATTAATTTGGTATTTTGGTTTCGGTTTTTTCGGTATTGCGACTTATTTCGGTAGAAAAATTTCGGTATTTCCATAATTCGGTACGGTATACGGTATTGGGTTTTTGATATTTCGGTATGTCGGTATACCGAAATACCGAAGTAGTTTAAATTGAGACAGTAATTGATGCTTGCTACAGTTATGTTTATTTGAAAATATTATGATCTTTTCTTTGCACTCATTTTGTTTGGTCTTCCTTAATAGTACTAGTACACAATATTACTCATATTTTAACAAGTACCAAAATTTAAATAACGTAGTGATTGAGTAATATTAACAGCCGTAAAACTAATAAGTTAATTGCGAAATACAAGTAGGAAAAAATCAAGATCGTCCTTGGAAAATTTAAAAAGTTGATGAAAATACCTGCTTAAACTTTCATTTTCACTAGTTTAAAGGCAAAAGATCAAGCAAAAAGTGAATCAACCATACCAGAAAAGGTTCTAACAGTTACCAAAAGCATTACAACACAAACTAAACGTTCTAGCTACTGAAACTCCTCCAGCTACACCAAACAAAACCTATACCTTTGTTGTGGTCCATGAAGCAGAAAATGGTTTAAACCGAAACCGTACCGAAATCGTACCGAACCAAAATAAGAAATACCGAACCGTACCGATATACTTTGGTACGGTATTTGGTATACACAATTGATAAACCGAATACTGAAATACCGAACCGAAATTTTTAAATACCGAATCGAAGTACCGAATGCCCACCCCTAACTGGAACAGTGGTCAAGGCAGTCTTGAGCTTCTGAAAGCTCGCCTCACACTCATCTGACCACCTGAAAGGAGCACCCTTTTAGGTCAATTTGGTCAAGGGAGATGCAATAGAAGAGAAACCCTACACGAAACGACGGTAATAACCCGCCAAACTAAGAAAGATATGAATCTCAGTGGCTGAAGACGGTCTGGGCCAACTCTGGACCGCCTCTATCTTCTTCGGGTCAACCTGAATACCCTCACTGGACATCACGTGCCCCAAGAACGCCACTGAACTGAGCCAAAACTCACACTTGGAGAACTTAACATAAAGCTTCTCATCCCTCAACCGCTGCAATACAACCCTCAAATGCTCAACGTGCTTCTCCTGGCTACGAGAGTATACCAGGATATCATCAATGAATACAGTAACGAACGAGTCGAGATAAGGCCGAAACACGTTGTTCATCAAATACATTAACGTTGTTGGGGGATTGGTCAGCCCAAAAGACATCACAAGGAACTCATAATGATCATATCGAGTCCTGAAAGCTGTCTTAAGAATGTCCGGTCCCTGATCTTCAACTGGTGATACCCTGACCTCAAATCAATCTTGGAGAATACCCTCGCTCCCTGAAGCTGGTCAAATAATCATCAATACAAGGCAAAGTATACTTGTTCTTGATGGAAACTTTGTTCAACTGCCTGTAGTCAATGCACATTCTCATGGTGCCATCCTTCTTCTTCACAAATAGAACTGGTGCACCCTAAGGTGACACACTAGGCCGAATAAACCCATTATCGAGGAGTTCTTAAAGCTGCTCCTTCAAGTTCTTTAACTCTGCCGGTGCCATACGATACGGTGGAATTGAAATGGGCTGAGTGCCTGGCACCAAATCAATACCCAAGTCAATATCCCTGTTCGGCGGCATGCCCAACAGGTCTGCATGAAACACATCCAAAAAATCTCGCACCACCAGAACTGAATTAAGAGTAGGAGTCTCTGCACTGACATCCCTAACAAAGGCCAAATAAGAGAGACAACCCTTCCCAACCATCCGCTGGGATTTCAAGAACGAAATCACTCTACTGGAACATAATCCGACGAACCTCGACACTCAATCCATGGCAACCCCGGCATAGTCAATGTCACTGTCTTAGCGTGACAGTCCAAAATAGCATGACACGGAGACAACCAATCCATGCCCAATATCACATCAAAGTCAACCATACTATGCAGCAACAGATCTACTCTAGTCTCTAGTCCCCCAATAGTTACTACACACGGCCGATATACACAGTCCACAACAATAGTATCGCCCACCAGCGTAGATACATGAACAGATGATACAACAGGCTCGCGGGGCGTATGAAAATAATGAGCAAAATACGACGACACATATGAAAAGTTGGAACCAAGATCAAATAATAGAGAGGCATCCCTGTGGCAAACTGAGATAATACCTGTGATCACAACATCTGAAGCAATAGCATCGGGTCTGGCAGGGAGGGCATAGAAACGGGCCTGACCTCCACCTGATCGGCCTCCCCCTCTAGGGCGAACCTTAGCTAACTGACCTCCACCCCGACCTGGCTGAGCGGATGGTGAAGTAACTGGTGTTGAAGTCGAAGGTTGACCCCTCTGCTACTGAGCTGGACCTCCCACTAAGCGGGGACACTGCCTTTTGATATGACCAAACTTTCCACACTCGTAGAAACTCCCCGGTGCTAGTGGTGGGGGCTGAAGGGAGCCCCGAGCACCGGGATAACTGGTAGAAGAAACTGGCATGGATGAACCCTGAGCTGATAGTGCATGAGTCGAACTCTGAGCTGGGAGGGAACTAAGAGATGAGTGGCCCTGATGTGAATTATGAGAACCATGGCCAGATGATGCACCACGGTGAACTGGGCGGGCCGTCTGAGCATGCCTGAAGGGACGACCCCTGCCGTGGTGGAATTGACCTCCAGAAGGAACACCACCAAAACTGCCCGATCCCTGAGGCCTCTTGCCTCCCTCTCAGCCTGCTCTTGGTGGCGAATAGACTCTATCTCCCGAGCAATATTAACAACCTCTTCAAACATAGCAGGGGTCACCCTCTCTCTAGTCATAAGAATCTGTAGCTGATATGCGAGGCCATCCATGAACCTCCTGATCCTCTCCCTGTCTGTGGGAACCAACCAAATAGCATGACAAGCTAACTCAGAAAATCTCATCTCGTACTGCATCACAGTCATATCATCCTGATGCAACTGCTCGAACTGTTTGCGCAGCTCCTCTCTGCGGGACTACGGCACATACTTCTCCAAGAAGAGAACGGAGAACTGCTGCTAGGTAAGGGGCGCTGCACCAACAAGCCTACGCCTCTCATAAGCCTCCCACCAAGTGAAGGCAGCTCCAGAAAACTGAAAAGTAGTGAACGAGACCCCACTGGTCTCCAGAATACCTGTTGTACGGAAAATCCTCTTACACTTATCCAAGAAACCATGGGCGTCCTCGCCCTCTGCACCACTGAAAGTCGGAGGCTGAAGTCTACCAAACCTCTCCAATCTACGCTACTCATCATCAGTCATGACTGGCACCACATAATCCTCAGCAGGTGCAATCGGCTGGGCTGGTGGTGCCCCCGGTGTCTGAAGTCCCTGAATAACCTGCTCGGGTGTGTGGGCGGCGGGAGTCTGAGTGCCTCCCCCGGCCTGGGAAGCGGCTGTTATAGTAGAAACAGAGACCGCCTGAGCAAGACCGGTGCACACGGTTAGAATATGAGCTAAGGTCTCCTGAAGACCTGGAATCACAAAGGGTACAGCTGGTGCCTTAGCTGGTCTCGCTGGTGCATCCACAACTGGGACCTGATCGTGTACTGGGGCAACTGGTGGATCTGCAGGTGCTGTCCTAGCTGTTGTGTGGGCTACACCCATGCCCCTACAATGGCCTCTATCGCAGCCTCGGCCTCTCGCGGCCCCAACTGGTAGTACTGGCGGCCGTCCGTCTAGACCGGTAGCACGTGTCCTCACCATCTCTGGGAGAATAGAATAACAGAAGTTTAGTTACCAGAATCTACAGATTCGCCCGATAAGAATTCAAGAATATGAAGTTTTCCTAAGGGTTCTGCAGCCTCTCGAAGATAAGTACAGACGTCTCCATACCGATCCGCAAGACTCTACTAAACCTGCTCATGACTCGTGAGAGCTATGTAACCTACGCTCTGATACCAACTTGTCACGACCCAAAACTAAATCCTGTCATGATGGCGCCTATCGTGGTACTAGGCAAGCCGAAACTTCCAAAACACTTCGATATTTCATTAAAAGACAAGTAAAAGCTTGTTCATACTGAAATTTCATAAAAGAGTTCAACTCAAAAATAAAATGCGAAAAGATAGCCCGACATCGGGGTGTCACAAAGTCATGATCATCCATAACTGTTCTAGAATCAAAGTTTACAATAATCTGTCAAATGCTATAAAACATAAAGAAAGATAACAATGGAAGGAGAGCTAAGGGCTGTGGACGTTGGCAGCTACCTCGTAGGTCTTCGAGCAGTCAACCACACACGAGCTCAACGACCCCTATGACCGGTCTCACCTGGATCTGCACACAAGGTGCAGGGAGTAACGTGATTACTTTCAACTCAGTAAGTAATAGAAATAAATAAGGAACTAAGAAGTAGTGACGAGCTATGCAAATACAATTATTTCAATATCTTTCAAGTAAGAATAGTCATGCTTTCAAATTCATCAGTTTAGATCACATTAGTTCGTGCCCAAGTGAACCAGATATCAAGTTTTTTCCAGAAATTTATATAACAAAGACAAATAACAACTAAGTGCAACAATTAACTAAAAGCAAGTACAGCCTCTCAAGGCAACGGTCACTCAACTCATCTCAACAGCTCAATCACTAGGCTCTCAACCCTCAGTAATCATACTCAATAGGTAACTACGCTCACTGGGGGCGCGCAGACTCCGGAGGGGCTCCTTCAGCCCAAGCGCTGTATCGCCTTCAGCCCAAGCGCTGTATCGCAGCGGCGTGCAGCCCGACCTAATATATAAACAGCCATAAGGCTCGTTCCGGCGTGCAACCCGATCCATTTACACTCATATAGCTCATAGCTCGGCACTTAGGCCCTATCTCAGTCACCAACCTCACCAGTCCCTCGGGCTCTTAGAAAACATAGAATTCATCCCAAATAGAGATAATAACATGTATCAATGATAAATAGGAGGTAACAGAGGTAAAATACGCGAGTAATATCATGACTGAGAACCAAACAACAAATAGCAGTTAATTCAACAAATACACGACCTCACAGGTCTCAACAACGATAACATAAGGCCTAAACATGATTTCTAACATGAAGTACAGTCAATTTCCATGAAAATAGAGGGAACATGTATTAAACAGTACGCTAATTGATTCCACAGTCTCACGGGACGGACCAAGTCACAATCCCTACGGTGCACGCCCACACGCCTGTCACCTAGCATGTGCGTCACCTCTAAAATAGTCATACGACACGGTACCTAGGTTTTATACCCTCAGGACCAGATTTAAAACCGTTACTTACCTCAATCCGAGCAAAATCCTACTCCGCAATGCCTTTGCCTCTCGAACCGGCCTCCAAACGTCTCGAATCTAGCCAAAAGTAACACAACACAATCAATATATGCTAAGGAACCAATTCCACAAAGCAAACTACTAAATTGGACTCAAATCCCGAAATCGACTCAAACCCGTCCCCGAGACCACGTCTCGAAATCCGACAAAAGTCACAAAACTAGAAAGCCCATTCACTCACTAGTCTAACCATACCAATTTCATCAAAAGCCGACATCATTTGCTCCCTCAAGTCCCCAAATTACTCTCTCCAAAATCCTCAAGCCCTAACCCTTTATTTCACTTAAAAAATCCTACTAATTAGGTGGGAAATCAATGGAAAAACACCATAGCTAATGATAATAGAGCTCAATCAACTTACCTTACTGAATATCCTTGAATCCCCTTCAAAAATCCTCCCAAAAGCTCCAAAGTCCGTGTTCAAAAATGGTGAAAATGAGCAAAATTCGCGAAGTCTTCAATTTATAGGTTCTGCTCAGGCTTTCCACACATGCGGTGCCGCTTCTGTGCAAAAACCTCCACATCGGCGGGAATTCACTTAAAATCCCTGGACCGTTTCTGCACCTCTAGACCGCTTCTTCGGCCATCGCAGGTGCGGGATTGACATCACACCTACGGACCAACACATGCACCTGCGCCCTCTCTTCCGCTTCTGCGACCATCGCATGTGCAGCAAACCCTTCGCACCTGCGGACTCTGCCAGCCCCTCTTCCTTTCTCTTTTACGGTGACATTCCCACTTCTGCGGCTCGCACCTGCGGCTCCCACTCTGCAGGTGCGGTTATGACAGCTGAGTTCCAACTTCAGCAATTCTCCAAACTTCAACTTGATCCATTAACCACCTGAAACACATCCGAGGCCCTCGGGACCTCAACCAAACATACCAACAAGTCATATACCAACATACGAACTTAGTCGAGCCTTTGAATCACTCAAAACAACATCGAAACACCAAATTACCCTCGGATTCAAGCCTAAGAACTTCTAAACTTCCAAATTCTGCAAACGACGCCGAAACCTACCAAACCACATCCGAATGATCTCAAATTTTACACACACGTCACAAATGACACCACAAACCTATTCCAACTTTCGGAATTCCATTCCGACCCCGATATCAAATTTTCCACTGTCGACTGAAATTGCTAAATTTCCAACTTTCGCCAATTCAAGCCTAATTCTACTACGGACCTCCAAAACACATTCCGAACATGCTCCCAAGTCCAGAATCACCTAACGGGGCTAATGGAACCATCAAAATTTAAATTCGAGATCATTTACACATAAGTCAACATCCAGTCAACTTTTCCAACTTAAACTTTCTCCTATGAGTCAATTTACTCCGAAACCACTCCGGACCCGAACCAACCGATCCAGTAAAGCATAATACAGTTGTAGAACACAAATGAAGCAGAAAAATGGGGAACAGGGCTGCAACTCTCGAAACGACCGGTCGGGTCGTTACATATAGATAGATAGATATATAGATAGATGAGAGGGTGTTCATGTACTATTCAAAATTCAAACAAGGAAGTTTTATCATACATAACATATCTATTAATCTCAAATGTTACGTTTAAGGAATTGTTGTCCTTTTACAACAACACTAATAAAATTATAAGTTGTCCAAATAACAAATTCCAATAGTTGTTGTCCTTCTACAACAATACTAATGAAATAATAAGTCGTCCAAATAACAAATTCCAATAATTGTTGTCCTTCTACAACAATACTAATAAAATAATAAGTTGTCCAAATAACAAATTCCAATTGATTCGATTTAAAATACGTCTCCTTAATAATTAGGAATATTCAACTGGCCCTCTATATATAACATCTCGTGAGAACCCAATTGTAGCCGTCAAGAAACTTCGAAAATCCAGTACTGGTACGTTACGTTGCATAAAATCGCATGCAAACGAAAGCTCCAAACTGTGAATCTTGTTTATAAAGTAATTACTCTAAGTGTATATGTGTAGAACAAGACTAGTAACTTTACATCCAATAAATTAATTAATTATGCTGCATAACATTCATGTGATTTGCCTAAAAGCAATTAATGAACCAATTATCCTTTATTCTAATCGTGTCTTTTCTTTTACCATAGTCATCTTTTCATGCTCTCGATTTATATTATGTAAGCAAGTTATTTACTAGTGTAAAGCAATCTTTTTACTTGTATGTTTTCCTGGTCATGTCACAATATAATCAAATCATCACACTAATAAACAAGTCTATTGATTATTCTTTTTCTTTGATTGATCAAATTTGAGTTAGATTTAAGATGCAGAAGATTAATAGTAGAGATACAGCTGCATGTGCATCGTGTAAATATCAACGAAAAAAGTGTGCGGACACATGCATATTAGCACCTTATTTCCCAGCAGCTAAAAACCGAGAATTTCAAGCAGTACACAAGATATTTGGTGTCAGTAACGTCACAAAACTAATAAAAGCTCTCAACGAAGAAGATCGGAAAAAAGCCGCGGATTCACTTGTTTGGGATGCGTTTTGCCGGCAGAGGGATCCTGTGCTCGGTTCATATGGAGAATATAGAAGAGTTGTTGAGGAACTCAAGTTGTACAAAAGCCAATATCAGCAAATTCTTCAAATGCCAAGCCAAGGGGCAACTGGGCTGATGTATAATGCAGCACAAGGGTTGAATAATGGATATAATAACAGAGCCAATTCTATAATGGAGTCTTGGCCGTGTAGCAATAACATCCATTTACAATATGTCCAAAATATGGAGAAATTAAGAAGTGACAGTAATGGTTCCACTATTATTGTGCCACAGCAAGCAATTGATGGTTTTACTAACCATTATTATCTTACCGCAGGTAGATATCTTGAAATACTTATTTGTTCTTTTGTACATGTTTTTAATTAACCACATTCTATATTTTTCTACATTAACAATTTGTTTTAAAAATATTTATAGGTAATTGTAATCCAATTGATGTCAAGCGAATGGAAAACTCATTGTGGGAAGCTAGCTCATGAAATTACTGATCTAAACATTCTTGTTTTCTTTTTAGTTTCCCTTTTCTATTACCAATTTTTTTTTGTATGCTTTACTCTAGAGATATAGATACTTCTTGTTGCTTTTGAGTCCTTGTTCTCTTTATCTTTTCCCCTTTATTTCCTCTAGAATCAACAAACAATAGTACTTGTACTACTGTTAAGTAGCAAGTAAGAATATACATTTGTAAAAGTAACAAGGAATAACAAATGATAAATGAGCTGAAGACGCACACTACTAGAAAACTGTAAAAATCCGTCCACAGAATACCGATCAAAATTGGTCGGAAAAGAAAAACCGACCAAAATCGATCGGAAATTAAGTAAATTCGCAAAAGTCAAAGAAAATATTTCTGATAACGGAAATAGTGGCCCTACATCAAATATATAAAAATTCCGACCGATTACGGTCAGAAATTGGTCAATATTTCACCAAGACCTGGTCATACTTGTATATTATCAAAAAATAATTTTTAATTAAAAAATTTCAAATATACCGACCGAATTCGATCGGTATATTCGAAACTATTCTTTCCCGCCCAAGGCAATTAGTTTTTAATATAACAAAATCTATCTATCTATCTATCTATCTATCTATCTATCTATATATATATATATATATATATATATATATATATGTATGTATAATTTATTAACCGGAATAAGTTTGATGGTCATATATTTATTTATGCACCAAAAATCTTATAAATTGAACCGAATTAATTCAAAATAGATCCAACCGAACCGAATTAGTTCATAATGGATCAAACCAATAAAACATACACCCTAATTCAATCACCTTCACTAATGATAGGTTTGTACTAAAAAATGGCTGTAACGACCCGACCGGTCGTTTTGAGCTCTAGCGCGTCGTTCGGCGGTTTGAGGCAATGAGTAGCTTCACTTCAGGTATTATGACTTGTATGTATGGTCGGAATCAAAATTCAGGAGGTTCGGATTGGATTTGGAAAGAAAATTCTCATTTCAAAAGCTTGAAATTGAAAGAATTGACTAAGATTGAATTTTTTAGTAAACGACCTCGGAATCGGGATTTGAAGGTTCCAGCAGGTCCGTATGATGATTTTGGACTTGGGCGTATGTCCGGATCGGGTTTTGGATGACCCGGGAGCGTTTCGGCACCTATTGTGGAAGTTAGCATATTGGAAGAATTTCATAAATTTGGATTGAAGTTTGGGATAGCTCCGTATGGTGATTCCAATAGTGGTAGCACGATTGAAAGTGGATTTGGAGGTCCTAGGTGATTTTGGAGTCATTTGGCTAAAGTTAGAAATTTGAAGGTTTTTGAGAAGTTTGACCGGAAGCGGACTGTTTGGATATCGGGGTCGGATTCTGATTCCGGAAGTTGGAGTAGGTCAGTAACGTCGAATGTGACTTGTGTGCAAAATTTGAGGTCAATCGGACGTGATTTGATAAGGTTCGGCATTGAATGTAGAAGTTGGAAATTCTAAAGTTCATTAAGTTTGAATTGGAGCACGATTCATGGTTTTAGCGTTGTCTGATGTGATTTGAGGCCTCAAGCAAGTCCACATTATGTTTTGGGATTTGTTGGTGTGATTGGACGGGGTCTCGAGGGCCTTGGGTAGATTCCGGGTGATTAATGGATCCAAATTTGGAGTTGAGGAAGAGCTGAAGCAGCTGGGCACCTGGTGTAACCGCACCTGCGCGGGTAGGGCCGCAGGTGCGGGAGATGGCTCGCAGAAGTGGAAAGTCCAGGCTGCTGAGAAACCGCAGAAGAGAAAATGTTTGCGCACCTGCGATGGCGCAGGTGCAGTCGCAGTGGACGCAGAAGCGGGAGGAGCCGTAGGTGCGGAAGAGGATGCCGCAGAAGCGGAAGCGCGGATTCGGCAAAGGAGCCGCAGGTGCGGAAATCGCTGGGGCAGTGAGGGGTTTTATAAACGAGAAGTTGGCCATTTTTCTCCCATTTTCATTTGGTGTGGGCGATTTTGGGAGCTTCAAGGGGAGATATTCTTCAAGTATCACAAGGTAAATTTTTCCCACTCATTACAAGTTAAATACATGATTTAGATACGGATTAAAGTATGAAAATTTTTAGAAATTTGGGATTTTGATGAAAAACCTAGAAATTGGTATTCTTGGATTTTGACCACGATTTTGGGCATGGAATTGAGAATAAATTATATATTTGACTTCGCGAGGGTATGGGTAATGTTTATCTTCGAAAAATTTCAGAATCTGGGCGCGTGGGCCCGAGGGTGATTTTTATCGACTTTTCGATCGCGGTTAGAAATTGTTATAAATCGGATTATTATGAGTAACTGAGCATAAATTAATGGGTTTACATAATTATTGGCTAGTTTTGGAGCGTTGTGCATCGATTTGAGTCTTCGGAAGGGCGTGGAATGCCGGTTATGAAACTTTGGAGCGAGGTGAGTCTCCTTTCTAACTTTGTAAGAGGGAATTGCCCCCATAGGTGAATTAATTGGATATGTGCTTCTATTTGTGGGGGCTACGTACACACGAGGTGACGGGAGTCCGTGCGTAGTTACTATTATTGTGATGACCCAAAAGGTCATCACTCGTTTTGAAAGTAAATTCTGTGTTTCGAGGCCTTAAAAACCTCTTTTTGTCTCACCTCGATTTGCGTGCGCAGTCCGGGCGCGTTTCCGAAAAGCTTTTATGTGAAAACTAAGTAAAATATGAAAATTGACTTTTAAAATTGAATAAAATTAACTTTGGTCAACATTCTTGGTAAACGGACCCGGACCCGGACCCGTGATCCGACGGTCTCGTAGGGTCCTTAGTAAAATATGGGACTTGGACGTATGCCCGGAATCGAATTCCGAGGTCCCAAGCCCGAAAAATGAATTTTTTAAAAAAATTTGTTTTTGGGAAAATATAAAGGTTTTTAGAAGTGAATTGATGCATTTTCTTGATGGTATCGGGCCCGTATCTTGGTTCCGGAGCGCGGTACAAGTTTGAAATAATGATTAAGTTGAATCTGTAAGATTTGGTAAAGATCGGAATTGGTTTGGTATAAAACGGACCTATAGTTGAGAAAATAGTAATTTTGATGTTCTTGAGTGATTTCATGAATTTGAGGTTTAATTCATAGATGTTGATTTTATTTTGATGATTTGATTGCACGAGCAAGTCCGTATGATGTTTTTGGACATGCGTGCATGTTTGGTTTGGAGCCCCGAGGGCTCGGGTGAGCTTTGGATAGGCCACGGAGTGAAATTGGACTTAGGAAAAAGTTGTTGGTATCTGATATTTTGCCCAGGCCTCTGATCTCGCAATTGCGAGATCAGGCTTCGCATTTGCTAAGTCCTCAGGCATGGGAATTGCGACCCAGGTGTCGCAAATGCGAACCTAGCCTGGGCAGGCCTTGGTCGCATATGCGACCCTTCTATCGCAAATGCGAGGTCGCAAATGCAACTGATTTCTCGCAAATGCGAAGCTTACAGGATTTTCCCATGGTCGCAAATGCGACAGGTCCTTCGCATTTGCGAAGATAGCAGGTCCTGAAGGGGTTCGCAATTGCGAACCCTGGTCGCAATTGCGACATCTGAGACCAGTTAATTTGGACTTAGACGCATTTTTCTTTATTTTTCAAACCTTCTCAAAACCTAAACTCTCTTGGGCGATTTTCTAAAGAAAAGTTCTTCTCCAAATCAATTGTAAGTCATTTCTAACTCGTTTGCTTTAATATATAACATCTTTTCACATGATTTCAACTCAAAATCAAGGGTTTCGTGGGGGAAATTGGGTGTTTTGGGTAGAACTTAGGATTTTCAAATTTTAGAGATTTGGACCTCGATTTGAGGTCCGATTTCAAAATAAATTATATATTTGGGTTCGTGGGTGAATGTGTAATCGGGTTTTGGTTCGAACCTCGGGTTTTGACCATGTGGGCCCGGGGTCAATTTTTGACTTTTTGGGAAAAACTTTAGAAAACCTATTTTCATGCATTAGAATTGATTCATTTAGCATTTATTGATATCGTTAAGTATATTGTAACTAGATACAAGCGAATTGGTGGTGAAAACAAGAGGTAAAGCGGTAGTTGAGGCTTGAATTGCGTTCGTGGCATTGAGGTAAGTGTTTGGTCTAACCTTAGCTTAAGGTATTAAGAGTTGTGTCTTATTTGCTATGTGTTAATTGTTGAGTACGACGTATAGGCATGGTGACGAGTATCTATACGTCGGTGTCGAGCATGCCCGTGAGTCTTATACTATGATAAATGTGACTCCGTTTCGTATTGTTCTTGCTTTATATGATGATATCTATTGTTGAACAAGGCTTGTAGAAGTATAATAGGTAATTGAACATTGTAGAGCGTTGGCTCAAGTTGTGAATTGAGTTGTGGAAGTATCATCGGCAATTGAACATTGTAGAGCGTTGTCTCAAGTTGTGAATTGAGTTGTGGAAGTATAATAGGTAATTGAACATTGTAGAGCGTTGGCTCAAGTTGTGAATTGAGTTGCAAAGTAATTGTGGAAAAGAGAAGAGGTTTATGATATTGTCTCCCTTGCCGGGATGTTATTGCTTTTGATATTATCTCCCATGCCGGGATGTTGTTACTCATGATAATGTTTCCCTTGCCAGGATATTGTTGTTATGCTATTGTTCCCTTGCCGGGATTCTATGGTGATTTTATTGATTCCCTTGCCCGTATTTCTTTGTGATTGTTGCTTGGGTAAGGAAGAGTGTAAAAGCACGAAGGGTGATGTCGTGCATGATATTTGTGAGAGAGTGTTAATGCACGAAGGGTGATGTCCTGTCGATATTGTGAGGTTAAAGCACGAAGGGTGATGCCGTGCCGCACGATGTACAATGCCGTGCCATGATATGAGTGATAATGCATGAAGGATAATTCCGTGCCCTGATTATGTGAGGCAAAAGCACGAAGGGTGATGCCGTGCCGATTATATTTATTCATATGGTGAGGACGAGAGTAAAAGCACGAAGAGTGATGCCGTGCACTTGTCTTTGATTTTCCTGATTCTTGCTGATAATTGAGTTATAGTGTTCTTTACGTTTATTTATTGATTTTCTATTGTTACTTGATTTTATTGTGATGTTATTGATTCCCCTGCCCGAATTGCTTTGTGATTGATGCTTGGGTGAGGAAGAGTGTAAAGCACGAAGGGTGATGCCGTGCACTTGTCTTTGATTTCCTGATTCTTGCTGATAATTTAGTTATAGTGTTCTTTACATTTATCTATTGGTTTTCTGTTGTTACTTAATATTTTCCCGCAGCATGTTTCTCCTTCCCATCTTTAACTACTAGTTTCTGTCAATATTACTTGTTGTATGTGATATAACTGCACAGGTTTGATTGGTAGTCTTGTCCTAGCCTCGTCACTACTTCGCCGAGGTTAGGCTAGGCACTTACCAGCACATGGGGTCGGTTGTGCTGATACTACACTCTGCACTGTGTGCAGATCCCGGTGCTGTAGCTTTTGGACCACAGTGAGGTTGCTGCCTTCAGTCCAGTGGCGGAGACCCGAGGTAGTCCTGCAGGCGTCCGCAGGCCTTGGCGTCTTCTTCTATCATTTCCTTTATGTTTTTACTTATTCAAAGACAGATTTGTGTAATTCTATTCAGACTTTATTTTGTAGTATTCGTAGATGGTTCGTGACATTGTGACACCAAATTCTGGGTAGAGTTGTACTTAGACTTTCGCAGTTTGTATTAATATAAACTATCAGATTTCGTGTTCCGCATTGTTTTTGTTAATATTATCTCCGCTGCTTTTGTTATGTTGTTTTGAAATTGTTAAAGAATTAAAACTCAAAAAGGGTAATTAAATTGGAATAGTTGGCTTGCCTAGCTTACTAGTAGGCGCCATCACGACTCCCGAGGGTGGGAAATCCGGGTCGTGACAAGTTGGTATCAGAGCTCTAGGTTGCTTAAGTCTCACAATTCACGGACAAGCTTAGTAGAGTCTGAGGGATAGGTACGGAGATGTCTGTATTTATCCCCTAGAGGCTACAGAGTTAGGAACAATTTCACATCTATTTTTTCCTGTCGCGCGACTTGATTTCTCAATGCTAATTGAACTTCCACTCTTGTTCTTTCGCGAATGGCGAGGTCACGTAATGCTTCTTCAGCCGAGCAGCTGCACAGACCGGTGATGGATCAGCTACGTCTTCGGAGGCTTTGTGGAGGTTGGATAGGTTTCACCAAGCTCTTCACTACTACTCTTGGTGGTGCATCTTCTGAAGATCCCCAGGATTATTTGGACAGCTGTCATGAGGTTCTACGGAACATGGGGATAGTGGAGACCAATGGGGTCGACTTTGCTTCTTTTCGTTTGTCTGGATCCGCCGAGACTTGGTGGAGGGATTATTACTTGGCTAGACCAGCTGGGGTCACCATCTTTGACTTGGGATCAGTTTTCTCAGCTATTTCTGGAGAAGTTTCTTCCTATCACTCAGAGGGAGAACTATCGAAGGCAGTTTGAGCGTCTCCAGCAGGGTTCTATAACTGTTACTCAGTACGAGACCAGATTTATTGACTTGGCCCGTCATGCTCTTCTTATACTTCCCACTGAGAGAGAGAGAGAGTGAGGAGGTTCATTGAGGGACTCGTTTAGCCTATTCGACTGCAGATGGCTAAGGATACGGGGAGCGAGATTTCTTTTTAGGATGCGGCCAATGTGGCCAGGAGAGTTGAGATGGTTCTATCACAGGGGGGTGGGGAAGGGTCTGACAAGAGGCCTCGTCATTCGGGCAGGTTCAGTGGTGCCTCATCTGGAGACAGAGATTCTTTTGGTAGGGGCCATCCTTTCATGCCATTTCATTCAGCACTTCAGGCTTCTCACGGTGCTCCAGGTGGCCGTGGTTCTCATACACAGTATTCTAATCAGCAGTCCTACAGTGCACCGCCAGCTCATATCAGTGCACCTCTACTCCAGAGTTTTCAGAGTGGTTATTCAGGCCGTCAGAGTCAGCAGTCTCAGCAGTCGAGGGCTTGTTATACTTGTGGCGATACGAGACATTGCTAGATTTTGCCCTCAAGCACCGAGCAGCTCTCAGCATCAGGGTTCCCGTGCCATGGTTCAGGCATCGAGTGTTCCACCGCCCGCTCAACCAGCTAGAGGGGGAGGTAAAGGTGCTAGAGGTGGAGGTAGAGGTATTAAAGGTGGAGGTCAGGCCGCTAGAGGTGGAGGCCAGCCAGCAGGAGGCCGTCCCAGAGATGTAGTTAAGAGTGGTGGGGCCGAACCCCGATGTTATGCTCTTCCAGCCAGGCCTGAGGCTGAGGCCTCCGATACAGTTATCATAGGTACGATTCTGGTTTGTAGTAGAGATGCTTCAGTTCTATTTGATCTAGGATCTACATACTCCTATGTGTCATCTTATTTTGCACCGTATCTGGTCATGCCTAGTGATTCTTCTTTGAGTGCTCCTGTATATGTGTCTACATCGGTGGGTGATTCTATTATGGTAGATCGTGTCCATCGTTCCTGTATAGTTGTGATTGGGGGTCTTAAGACTCGAGTAGATTTGTTACTTTTGTAAATGGTTGATTTTGATGTCATATTGGGGATGTACTGGTTATCACCTTACCACGCTATCTTGGACTGTCATGCCAAGACTGTGACCTTAGCCTTGCCGGGTTTACCTCGTCTAGAGTGGAGAGGGACTCCTGGTCATTCTACCCGTAGGGTTGTCTCATATATGAAGGCCTCGGCGTATGCTTGATAAGGGATGTTTGGCCTATTTGGCGTATGTTCGTGATTCTAGTGTCGAGGTTCCTCCTATAGATTCTGTGCCCGTGGTTCGTGAGTTTCCTGAGGTATTTCCTTCAGACCTGCCGGGTATGCCACCCAACAGGGATATTGACTTCTGCATTGATTTGGCTCTGGGCACTCAGCCCATTTCTATTCCACCTTATCGTATGGCCCCGCCTGAGTTGAAAGAATTGAAGGAGCAGTTGCAAGACTTGCTTTATAAGGGCTTTATTAGGCATAATGTCTCACCTTGGGGAGCATTGGTGTTGTTTGTTAAGAAGAAGGACGGGTCGATGAGATATGTATAGATTACCGGCAGTTGAACAAGGTTACAATCAAGAATAAGTATCCATTGCCGAGGATTGATGATTTGTTTGATCAGCTTTAGGGTGCCAAGGTATTCTCGAAGATTGACTTGAGACCTGGCTACCATCAGTTGAGGATTAGGGCATCCGATGTCCCTAAGACAGCTTTCCGCACTCGGTACGAGCATTATGAGTTCTCGGTGATGTCATTCGGGTTGACAAATGCCCCAGCAGCTTGCATGGATTTGATGAACCGAGTGTTCAGGCCTTATTTGGATTCCTTTGTGATTNCTTGAGGATGCAGGGTCGTATTTGTGTGCCTAATGTGGATGGACTTCGCGAGTTGATTCTAGAGGAGGCCCATAGTTCCCGGTACTCTATTCATCCGGGCGCCGCTAAGATGTATCAGGATTTGCAGCAGCATTATTGGTGGAGGAGGATGAAGAAGGACATTGTTGCCTATGTGGCTTGGTGTTTGAATTGCCAGCAGGTAAAGTACGAGCATCAGAGACCTAATGGCTTGTTCTAGAAGATTGAGATGCCTGAGTGGAAGTGGAAGCGTATCACTATGGACTTTGTTGTTGGAATCCCACGGACTTAGAGGAAGTTCGACGCAGTATGGGTTATTATTGATAGGCTGACCAAGTCACCGCATTTCATTCCTGTGGCGGTTTCTTATTCTTCTGAGAGGTTAGCTGATATCTATATCCGGGAGATTGTTCGTCTTCATGGTGTGCCCGTGTCTATCATTTCTGACCGAGGTACGCAGTTTACCTCACATTTTTGGAGGGCAGTTCAGCGAGAGTTGGGCATGCGGGTTGAATTGAGCACAACATTTAATTCTCAAACGGACGGGCAATCCGAGCGTACTATTCAGATTTTGGAGAATATGCTCCGAGCTTGTATTATTGACTTTGGAGGCTCGTGGGATTAGTTTTTGCCTTTAGCGGAGTTTGCCTACAACAGCAGTTACCAGTCGAGCATCCAGATGGCTCCTTATGAGGCTTTATATGGTAAGCGTTGTCGGTCACCAGTTGGATGGTTTGAGTCGGGAGAGGCTCGGTTATTGGGTACGGATCTAGTACAGGATGCCTTGGACAAGGTCAGGATTATTCAGAATAGGCTTCGTATAGCTTAGTCCAAGCAAAAGAGTTATGCCGATCGTAGGTTTCGTGATATGGCATTCATGGTTGGCGAGTGGGTGTTGCTTCGGGTGTCGCCTATGAAGGGCGTGATGAGATTTGGGAAGAGAGGAAAGCTTAGCCCTAGATTTATTGGCCCATTTGAGATTCTTGATCGAGTGGGAGAGGTGGCTTACAGACTTGCATTGCCGCCGAGTCTATCAGCCGTGCATCCAGTGTTTCATGTGTCCATGCTTCGGAAGTATCACGGCGATTCATCCCACGTGTTAGACTTCAGAACTATCCAATTGGAGAAGGACTTGTCCTATGAGGAGGAGCCGGTAGCTATTCTAGACCGGCAGGTTCGTTAGTTGAGATCGAAGAGTTTCCCTTCTGTTCGTGTTCAGTAGAGAGGTCAGCCTGTTGAGGCGGCGATCTGGGAGTTCGAGTCCGATATGCGGAGCCGATATCCCCATCTTTTCTCCGACTCAGGTACTTCTTTCTTATGTCCGTTCGAGGACAAACGGTTGCTTTAGAGGTGGAGGATGTGATGACCTTTTAGGTCATCACTCATTTTGAAAGTAAATTCTGTGTTCCGAGGCCTAAAAAACCTCTTTTCGACTCACCTCGATTTGTGTGCGCAGTCCCGACGCATTTTCAAAAAGTTTTTATGTGAAAACTAAGTAAAATATGGTAATTGGCTTTTAAAATTGAATAAAGTTGACTTTGGTCAACCTTTTTGGTAAACGGACCCGGACCCGTGATCCGATGGTCTCGTAGGGTCCGTAGTAATATATGGGGCTTGGGCGTATGCCCGAAATTGAATTCCGAGGTTCCAAGCCCGAGAAATGAATTTTTTAAAGAAAATTATTTTCTGGAAAATATAAGGACTTTAGAAGTGAATTGATGCATTTTCTTGATGGTATTGGGCCCGTATCTTGGTTCCGGAGCCCGGTACAAGTTTGAAATAATGATTAAGTTGAATCTGTAAAATTTGGTAAAGATCGGAATTGGTTTGGTATAAAACAGACCTATAGTTGAGAAAATAGTAATTTTATGTTCTTGAGTGATTTCATTAATTGAGGTTTAATTCATAGACATTGATGTTATTTTGATGATTTGATCGCACGAGCAAGTCCGTATGATGTTTTTGGACTTGCGTGCATGTTTGGTCTGGAGCCCCGAGGGCTCGGGTGAGTTTTGGATAGGCCACGGAGTGAAATTGGACTTAGGAAAAAGTTGTCGGTATCTGATATTTTGCCCAGGCCTCTGATCTCGCAATTGCGAGATCAGGCTTCGCAATTGCGAAGTCCTCAGGCATGGGAATTGCAACCCAGGTGTCGCAAATGCGAACCTAGCCTGGGCAGGCCTTGGTCGCAAATGCGACCCCTCTATCACAAATGTGAGGTCGCAAATGCGACTGATTTCTCGCAAATGCGAAGCTTACAGGATTTTCCCATGGTCGCAAATGCGACAGGTCCTTCGCATTTGCGAAGATAGCAGGTCCTGAAGGGGTTCGCAATTGCGACCGCAATTGCGACATCTGAGACCTGTTAATTTGGACTTAGACACATTTTTCTTATTTTTTCAAACCTTCTCAAAACCTAAACTCTCTTGGGCGATTTTCTAATGAAAAGTTCTTCTCCAAATCAATTGTAAGTCATTTCTAACTCGTTTGCTTTAATACATAACATATTTTCACATGATTTCAACTCAAAACCAAAGGTTTTCATGGGGAAAATTGGGGTGTTTTAGGTAGAACTTAAGATTTTCAAATTTTAGGGATTTGGACATCGATTTGAGGTCCGATTTAAAAACAAATTATATATTTGGGTTCGTGGGTGAATGGGTAATCGGGTTTTGGTTCAAACCTCGGGTTTTGACCATGTGGGCCTGGGGTCAATTTTTGACTTTTTGGGAAATACTTTAGAAAACCTATTTTCATGCATTAGAATTGATTCATTTAGCATTTATTGATATCGTTAAGTATATTGTAACTAGATACAAGCGAATTGGTGGTGGAAACAACAGGTAAAGGGTAGTTGAGGCTTGAATTGCGTTGGTGGCATTGAGGTAAGTGTTTGGTCTAAACTTAGCCTGAGGGATTAGGAGTTGTGTCTTATTTGCTATGTGTTATTTCTTGAGTACGACGTACAAGCATGGTGACGAGTATCTATACATCGGTTTCAAGCATAACCGTGAGTCTTATACTATGATAAATGTGACTCCATTTCATTTGTTCATGCTTTATATGATGATATATATTGTTGAAGAAGGCTTGTAGAGGTATTATTGGTAATTGAACATTGTAGAGCATTGGCTCAAGTTGTGAATTGAGTTGTGGAAGTATCATCGGTAATTGAAAATTGTAGAGCGTTGGCTCAAGTTATGAATTGAGTTGTGAAGTAATTGTAGAAAAGAGAAGAGGTAATGATATTGTCTCCCTTGCCGGGATGTTATTGCTTTTGATATTATCTCCCTTGCCGGGATGTTATTACTCATGATATTGTTTCCCTTGCCGGGATATTATTGTTATGCTATTGTTCCCTTGCCGGGATTCTATGGTGATTTTATGGATTCCCTTGCCCGTATTGCTTTGGGATTGTTTCTTGGGTAAGGAAGAGTGTAAAAGCAGGAAGGGTGATGTCGTGCATGATATTTGTGAGAGAGTGTTAATGCACAAAGGGTGATGTCGTGCCGATATTGTGAGGTTAAAGCACGAAGGGTGATGCCGTGCCGCACGATGTACAATGTCGTGCCATGATATAAGTGATAATGCATGAATGATAATTCCGTGCCATGATTATGTGAGGTAAAAGCATGAAGGGTGATGCCGTGCCGATTATATTGATTCTTTTGGTGAGGACGAGAGTAAAAGCATGAAGGGTGAAGCCGTGCACTTGTCTTTGATTTTCCTGATTCTTGCTGATAATTGAGTTATGGTGTTCTTTACGTTTATTTATTGGTTTTTCTGTTTTTACTTGATTTTATTGTGATGTTATTGATTCCCTTGCCCAATTTGCTTTGTGATTGTTGCTTGGGTGAGGAAGAGTGTAAAGCACGAAGGGTGATGTCGTGCATTATTTTGAGAGTGTAAAGCACGAAGGGTAATGCCGTGCACTTGTCTTTGATTTCCTTATTCTTGCTGATATTTTTGTTATAGTGTTCTTTACATTTATCTATTAGTTTTCTGTTGTTACGTAATATTTCCCCGCAGCATGTTTCCCCTTCCCATCTTTAACTACTAGTTTCTGTCAATATTACTTGTTGTATGTGATATAACTGCACAGGTCTGATATGTAGTCTTGTCCTAGCCTCGTCACTACTTCACCGAGGTTAGGCTAGGCACTTACCAGCACATGGGATCGGTTTTGCTGATACTACACTCTGCACTGTGTGCAGATCCCGGTGCTGTAGCTTTTGGACCACAGTGAGGTTGCTGCCTTCTGTCCAGTGGCGGAGACCCGAGGTAGTCCTGCAGGCGTCCGCAGGACTTGGCGTCTTCTTCTATCATTTCCTTTCTGCTTTTACTTATTCAAAGACAGATTCATGTAATTCTATTTAGACTTTATTTGTAGTATTCGTAGATGGTCCGTGACATTATGACACCAAATTTTTGGTAGAGTTGTACTTAGACTTTCGCAGTTTGTATTAATTTAAACTATCACATTTCATCTTCCGCATTGTTTTTGTTAATATTATTTCCGCTGCTTTTGCTATGCTGTTTTGAAATTGTTAAAGAATTAAAACTCAACAAGGGTAATTAAATTGGAATAGTTGGCTTGCCTAGCTTTCACTAGTAGGCGCCATCACGACTCTGGAGGGTCGGAAATCCGGGTCGTGACAATTATGCTTTAAGTCCTGGTAGTCTAGGACCCAAAAGCATGCTTCACTTGTAATATTTGCAATCTTGTTGTTAATTTAAAATGCTTAAAGCATATCGAACGTGTAAATGAATTTCTAAAAGACTAGACATCGTTTCTTGACTTTTAAAAAATGATATTTATTTGCCTTTTATTGGATAATTGTTTCCCTGATGAATTCTTGATTGACTGTTTGGTGTGTTTATTTATATTTGACCGCATCGCATGTATGATTCGCGAGCGGGGTAATAGATGCATCTATGGTTCGCGTCATTCGACCCTCTGGCAGTGCACAGTTTATATATTGTTGGATCGGGCCGTACGACCTCGGCATGATTTGCGCATGCTTGTATTACTTGCCTTGAAATTCATAGATGTTGATATTTGTTCTCCCTGGCCTGAGATAAATGTAGGAATGATGAAGATGAATTTGGGAATTTCCTATAAACGAAAGAATCGTTTACTTGCCTCATGCCATTGAGTTAGATCCATTTTTATGATAATCCTCGATTTACTATATTAATTGTATATTATTATTGGACCACTAGTAAATGTCAAAGTTGACCTCTCGTCTCTACTTCATTGAGATTAGACGTGATACTTACTGAGTACACGTTGTTTTTGTACTCATGCTACACTTGCTGTGTATTTTTGTTGCACATGCACATGTACCTCTAGTGGCCTAATGGGCGTAGCAGCATAGATGATACGGAGACTTAGGTGAGCTGCATTCCTCAAGGCGACCCGCAGCCAGCATAGTCTCTTCCAGTGTATTGTATTTACTTTCTGTCCAAATTTGTATTCCGGACAGTTATTGTACTTTATTTGATTTCCTAGTGATTGCTCATGCACTTGTGACACCGGGTTCTGGGATGATTATGGGATTATTTAATATTAAGTTTGTTAAAGACATCATTATTTATTCAGTGAAATTCATTACTTATTATTTAATGTATAAAGGAAACAATTTCAAAAATATTAAAACAAGAAATTTCTAGTTATTTGGTGTTGGCTTGCCTGATAGTGGTGTTCGGCGCCATCACGATATTTAATGGATTTTGGTTCGTGACAACATGGTATCAGAGCACTAGGTTCCCTTAGGTCTCACGAGTCAGCGGATTGGTACGGAGACGTCTGTACTTATCTTCGAGAGGCTATAGGACTGTTAGGAGTACTTCCCTTCTTGATTTCCTCATCATGCGATTTGATCCCTTTGAGGCTTATACCTTCATTTCTTTTCCATTCAATCTTATGCGACGCGAAGCGCTAGTTATGAATCGGGAAGTGAGTATCGGTAATGGTACTACAGATGTGGTGTGGGATGTCTCTCCCTGCGTGGTTGTTTGGGTTGTTGTCATCGCCTTGCGGAAGGATAGTCTTTCATTTCAGTTCCGTAGCTGTACTTCTGAGAGCTTTGAGGCTATGCACAGGTTGCTATGATGCTCATGAATGGTTATCGCATAGTATCGATGTGATGGTAGGATGCTTGCCTATGTGTTGGGATAGTGAATGACTTGAAAGGAGGTTTACCCAGAGCACGATTCAGAGATTCGATATTTTTTTCCGGTGGAGGAAAGGCAAATGGACTATAAATGTTCAGTTTTGGGTTGACAGGGTAACGAGACTTGGTGTTTTCAAGTGTGGAGGAATTTTCATCTGCGGCGTGGTGTCATCGTCCTCGATTGAATATATTAAGTTCCCCGATGTTATGATCTTCTACAATTCGCCTCTGGGGCAGGGTATTATGAGATAGTATTGAAGAAAATGCTGTCAAAGATCGCGGGGTGCGGTGGTTCTGGATTGAATCGGTGTTTCTAATGTCGATAGCTCAGGAAAGATGATCTTTGGAAAGGTTTAAAGTTAGTAGCGGCCTGTTGGTTCAAGTGCGACCGAGATAGATTTTGATCTAAGGCATCAGCTGAGCAGCAAGGGATGAGGAAGGACATGTGGGAAGTGTCACGCGGTGGTTAAATTTCTAGAAGGCTAGGTGTAAGAAGCGGAAGTCGAGTAGTTGCTTAAAGAAGAGGGGTTTGGCCAAAGTGGGAGAGTGATAGAGTAGCATATGGGTTCAGTGGCAGGATAACTACACACATTAAGGAAAGTTTGGAATGATCTAGGAATTTTAGTGGACGGTGATTAGGTCTACGGGCTTAATTTGAAATATTGGCTAGTATACGACGGGAGGTTAGATGCGACAGAAAGGAGTTGTTTGATATGAAGAAGGATACAGCATGACTTTGTATTTTGAGGTATTGTCGCACATCTATTTGATGTCCATGAGGAGTGAATGGGCTTGTACAGCTAGCGTATGAGCATGGGCTCAGGTTGGGTTACGGATTTCGTAGTAATTGTGCAGCGCAGCGTCATTGGGAGATGTCGGCGTGTCATTTCCACAGGTGGGTTATCTCCTGTGAGCAGTTTAGCGATCACGTGGTGTTGACGAAGCTTATGCGAAGAATTCTACCAGCTATACGGTAAGAGGTCGGATAGATGAATGTGATTAATGATTCAGAGTGTTCATGAAAGGTCAAACAGAAGGATTTCAAGGAATTTGGCGGGTTGGTTATACAGGATTGTGTCAGAAATGAAGAAAGAATCTAGGTGGGTTCTAGATTTGTGTAATTGTAGCTTCAAGCTAAGTGGGAGAGTCCCACTGCCTACGATTGGGTTACACGGTTATCTTCTTGTAAGGTTTCTGGCTATCGGCATAATGGCGAGATATTTCAGCTAAGGTAAAAGAAAATAAGTGGTAATTTGGGCAAATGATTTGAGAGATGTGTGCCATAAATGGCCTTATCGATTCTTGTTCGGGCTTTGGGAAGACTCAGGATTTGTTCTAGCACATGAACACCCATCTCCATGGAGCACCCGATTGAATCACTTCCATGGAGCCTTGGAGTTGATTACATTCGGGACCAAGCCAGAGTGGGTGACTCTCAACAACGGTCCTAGTGAATCTAAAGGTTAAAATTCGGTGCCTAAAGATTTCAAGCCCGCGGTATGATTAAGGACTGAGCTTTGTGGCGGTTTATGATATGAGGCTCGGGATATTCTATGATGTTTTCGACTTGCAGTGTAGCATTGGGAGGAAAAAGAGGAAAATACTTCAGATTCGTAGAAGAATTATCAGAATGGGTGTATCAGTTGAAAATGTGAATGTGCGTGCAAGGAGGGTATGAAACAGTTCATGGGTTTGGAGACAATGTGGTCTCATGAAATGGGGTCACTCAAGGTGAGTGCGGATTTGGGTTGGTATTATAAGGAATGGAGTTATTATATTCTCTAAGGCAAGTTAATGATGAATTAGAAGAAGTTAGATTGGTTAGCCATGGTCGAATTGGCATAGTGGTGGCGGTATGTGCGAGGCTCGATGGCTGCCGTAATTGATTTTATTTGGAAGTATTCAAGTATTATGGCCTGTTATGTGTAGGCGGATCCCGAAAGGGTTATGGTGGTTTAGACCACTACTTGAGGATTTGAATGCTCTATGGTTATGAGAAGTTACTCGCGTGTTGCTATGGTTCTTTTGGAATGAGTTAAGTAAAAGGTTTCGGTATGATGAAGTGTACTCTATTAGTGGTTCAGGAAATATGATGAAATTCTTATACAGTCGCATATTGGCATGTTAGGTGCAGTGAGCGGCATGAAAATTGAAAGTGAGGAACCGAGTTTGCGGTTTAGGGTTGGCAAGGATGTCACGAGCTTGGATGAGCAGAAAAAAGAATTTGAATGTTTGGAGTAAGCTGGTATTGTCTTCAGCGTTACCTGAGATCGGTGTTTTGTGAAAGAGGCTTTGCAACCTTTTTATGGATTCTTGATTTGCTTTACAGTGTTAGTGCGGCCGGTGGTAAGGATGTGCAGACTTGTTATCTAGTGCGGAAGGTCGTGGGAGCGTGTCTCACGAGGCGATTGTATGAGTGTGACATGTAGTCGCTTGATTGATTGGAAATTTAAACCGAGTATGAAGATTGTGGTAATATCGCTAATTTGAGAATTTATGCCTGAAGGGCACTCGGTTTATTGGGTTGTGACTGTGGAGGTTTGCTCCGGTTATGATTGTTGACCTTGTGTGTTTTGGAAAGAGGGGGTTATTATGGACCCATGAAAGGTTATTAGCCCAATACGGTGCGACCAGAATAAGCTTGAGTTCTGTTGATGATTTAAATGTAAATATAGGCTCTATAGCAGGCCGGATGTGTTTCTTTCAGCATACCGCTCCCTATGAAGGGGTATTCGGACGTTGGATGCTATTTCGTCATCGGCTATCTTATGTAATGCTATATTGTGCCATGTGAGTTGTGAAACGGCGTGATAATTTTCTTAAGTGTTGAGGTTCCGCGTAGGCGATGGTGTTATGTGAGCAAGATGGCTCTTGATTTTCAGATCATATATCGCACCTCTGTTGTGCTTGAGTTTTGTAGCTTATGGCGCGATAAGTCTTCCCAGGGATGGTATTATGCACTTAGCATGGTTGTGACTGATATTCGGTATTTTGTAGTAATGAGCAATTTAGCTCGGTGTGTATCTCCTTATGTGAGTTGTATGTTGTTTGGATCGGGTTGCACACCACAACAGTGCGATGTTGAGTTCAGTCCCCTATATTCTAATTTTTGTGTGTTTTGCTTCCCATTTTCTGAGGAAGTTTCGTATTAGTTGCGTGAGTTGAGTAGTCTCCTCCAGGGTTCGTTTCTCTTATGTATCACGTTCGAGTTTGTAGCTTACTGGCACGTTGTGGCATCATAGGAGACTTTTGGTCATGTCTGGGGTGGCTTATTGTCTGAGCAGCTTATACTGGGTAAGACAAGATTATTGAATTCAGCAAAGGTATGCAGTCATGTTCTGGTACATCGTGTAGTGATTGACACGGTGTTCATATATTGGAAGCAGGTCTGACAGAGAATTTCGGATGTCGAAACTGGGCTCTAAGGCTCATTTTCCTAAATAAAAGAGGATATCTTCAGACTTGATCGAGCTAATGTGCTCAACTGAGTTGTGGTAGCGCGGGTAGGTGCACGAGGTATTAAACAGTGATTTCGGAAAACTCTAGTGCAAGTCTCAGCACGTTCGAGGACGAACGTATGTTTAAGTGGGAGAGAATGTAACGACCCGACCGGTCGTTTTGAGCTATAGCGCGCCGTTCGGCGGTTTGAGGCCAAGTAGCTTCACTTCAGGTATTATGACTTGTATGTATGGTCGAAATCAAAATTCGGGAGGTTCGGATTGGATTTGGAAAGAAAATTCTCATTTCAAAAGCTTGAAATTGGAAGAATTGACTAAGATTAGATTTTTGAGTAAACCACCTCGGAATCGGGATTTGAAGGTTCCAGTAGGTCTGTATGATGATTTTGGACTTGGGCGTATGTCCGGATCGGGTTTTGGATGACCCGGGAGCGTTTCGGCGCCTATTGTGGAAGTTAGCATTTTGGAAGAATTTCATAAATTTGGTTTGAAGTGCATTTCAATGCTATCGATGTCCGATTAGGATTCCGAGTCTGGGGATAGCTCCGTATGGTGATTCTGGTAGTGGGAGCGCGATTGGAAGTGGATTTGGAGGTCCGTAGGTCATTTTGGAGTCATTTGGCTAAAGTTAGAAATTTGAAGGTTTTTGAGAAGTTTGACCGGAAGTGGACTTTTTGGATATCGGGGTCGGATTCCGATTCCAGAAGTTGGAGTAGGTCCGTAACGTCGAATGTGACTTGTGAGAAAAATTTGAGGTCAATCCGACGTGATTTGATAGGGTTCGGCAACGAATGTAGAAGTTGGAAATTCTAAAGTTCATTAAGTTTGAATTGGAGCATGATTCATGGTTTTAGCGTTGTTTGATGTGATTTGAGGCCACGAGAATGTCCACATTATGTTTTGGGATTGGTAGGTGTGATTGGACGGGGTCCCGGGGTCCTTGGCTAGATTCAGGGTGATTAACGGATCGAAATTTGGAGTTGAGGAAAAGCTGAAGCAGCTGGGCACCTGGTGTAACCGCACTTGCGCGGGTAGGGCCGCAGGTGCAGGCTCGCAGAAGCGGAAAGTCCAGGCTGCTGAGAAACCGCAGAAGTGGAAATGCTTGTGCACCTGCGATGGCGGAGGTGCGGTTTGCAGTGGACGCAAAAGCGGGAAGAGCCGCGGGTGCGGAAGAGAAAGCCGCAGAAGCGGAAGGGTGGATGCGTCCAAGGAGCCGCAGGTGCAAAAATCGCTGGGGCAGTGAGGGGGTTTTATAAACGGGAAGTTGGCCATTTTTCTTCCATTTTCATTTGGTGTGGGCGATTTTGGGGAGCTTCAAGGGGAGATATTCTTCAAGTATCACAAGGTAAGTTGTTCCCACTCATTACAAGTTAAATACATGATTTAGATACGGATTAAAGTATGGAAATTTTAAGAAATTTGGGATTTTGAAGAAAAATCTAGAAATTGGTATTCTTGGATTTTGACCATGATTTTGGGCATGGAATTGAGAATAAATTATATATTTGAGTTCATGAGGGTACAAAGTTTATCTTCGAAAAATTTTAGAATCTGGGCGCGTGGGCCGAAGGATGGTTTTTACCAACTTTTTGATCAAGGTTAGAAATTGTTATAAATTGGATTATTATGAGTAATTGAGCATAAATTAATGGGTTTAAATAAGATATTCTTTCATAGATTTGGTTCTTCTTTCTCTCTCCTTTCTTCTAGAATAAAGATGTTATCCAAGTTATTCAAAAGGAAGTCAATAAAGATTCATCCCCTGCTCTTACTGCTAGCTCTTTATGCCTAGCACTGAAGAAGAAAGATCAGATGCGCCAACTCTGCTCTTTGCATGTTTTCATGAATCATTGGACAATGCCTACGACGTGAATCGAGCACCATCACCTTACTTAACAAAGGACTTATGCGAAAGAGAGCACCGCTTCCCCGAGAAGATAATCCGCTTTCCTAAAATCCCTACTTTATTGTTCTAGCTCTTGACTCATATGGCACTGAAATTAGATAGGTTCACGCTTAGGCCTGGTTATGAAAACTCTTTAAGTATAGGAAATTTTAAATAATTATTGGCTAGTTTTGGAGCGTTGTGCATCGATTCGAGTCTTCGGAAGGGCATGGAATGTTGGTAATGGAACTTTGGAGCGAGGTGAGTCTCCTTTCTATCCTTGTATGAGGGAGTTGTCCCCATAGGTGAATTAATTGGATATGTGCTTCTATTTGTGAGGGCTACGTACGCACGAGGTGATGGGAGTCCGTGCGCAGCTACTATTATGCTTAAGTCCGGGTAGTCTAGGACCCAAAAGCATGCTTCACTTGTAATATTTGCAATCTTGTTGTCAATTTAAAATGCTTAAAACATATCAAACATGTAAATGAATTTCTAAAAGACTAGACATCGTTTCTTGACTTTTAAGAAATGAGAAATTTGCCTTTTATTGGATAATTGTTTCCCTGATGAATTCTTGATTAACTGTTTGGTGTGCTTATTTATATTTGACCGCATCGCATGTATGATTCGCGAGCGGGGTAATAGATGCATCTATGGTTCGCGTCATTCGACCCTCTAGCAGTGCACAGTTTATATATTGTTGGATCGGGCCGTACGACCTCGGCATGATTTGCGCATGCTTGTATTACTTGCCTTAAAATTCATAGATGTTGATATTTGTTCTCCCTAGCCTGAGATAAATGCATAAATGATGAAGATGGATTTAGGAATTTCCTATAAACGAAAGAATTGTTTATTTGCCACATGATATTGAGTTGCAACCATTTTTATGAAAATCCTCGATTTACTATATTATTGGTATGTTATTATTGGACCACTAGTAAGTGTCGAAGTCGACCTCTCGTCTCTACTTCTTCGAGATTAGACGGGATACTTACTGAGTACACGTTATTTTTGTACTCATGCTACACTTTCTGTGCATTTGTGTTGCACAGGCACATGTACCTCTAGTGGCCTAATGGGCGTAACAGCATGGATGATACGGAGACTTAGGTGAGCTGCATTCCTCGAGGAAACCCACAGCCAGCATAGTCTCTTCTAGTGTATTGCATTTACTTTCTATCCAAATTTGTATTCCGGACAGTTATTGTACTTTATTTCATTTCTAGTGATTGCTCATGCACTTGTGACACCGTGTTCTATGATGATTATGGGATTATTTAATATTAAGTTTGCTAAAGACATCATTATTTATTCAGTGAAATTCATTACTTATTGTTTAATGTATAAAGGATACAATTTAAAAAATACTAAAACAAGAAATTTCTAGTTATTTGGTGTTAGCTTGCCTGACAGTGGTGTCCAGCGCCATCACGACCTTTAATGGATTTTGGGTCGTGACAGCACCCATAACCATCAAATCTTGAATCCGCCTCTGCTTAATTTGTAGCAACAACAACATTTAAATATGTTATAGTAAGATTTAATCGAATATAGCTTTTATATATATATATATATATATATATATATATATATATATATATATATATATATATATATATATATATATATATATATTGAATATAGCTTTTATACTATACACTTAGTATATATATTGTAATGACCCAGCCGGTCGTTTCGAGTGTTATAGCCCCGTTTCCCCATTTCTGCTTCTTTTTGTGTCCTTCGGCTATATTATGATATGTTGGGGCAGTTGGTTCGGGTCTGGAGTGGATTCGGAGAGGATTTGAGACACTTAGTCTCTTTGTGAAAGCTTAAGTATGGAAAGTTGACCAGATGTTGATTTATGTGTAAACAATCTGGGATGTGAATTCTGATGGTTCTGTGACGTGTGTGCAAAATTTGAGGTCATTGGACGAGGTCTGATATGTTTCGGCATCGTTTGTGGAAATTTGAAGCTAGAAGTTCTTAAGCTTGAATTTGTTTTGGATGATCCGAAGGTTCGACTAAGTTTGAATGATGTTATGGGATGTGTTGGTATGTTTGGTTGAGGTCCCGAGGGCCTCGGGTGAGTTTCGGGTAGTTATTGGATCATTAGTTGCCTCTGGAAATTGGCAGATCTCTCATATCTGGTATCTGGTCTTGGAAGTGCGGACCGCACAAAACTGGTGCGGACCGCAGAGGTGTTATGTAGCCGCAGAGAAAATCATGCGGACCGCGGAGGTGTTATGCGGCCGCGACAAAATTGCGTGGACCGCGGTAAGGAGGTGTGCGGCCGCAGTGAGTTTTATGCGGACCGCAAAAGGAAATGGTTCAGGACCCGCGGCCGCGGCAGAATTTCGGGGACCGCACAGTGAAGGTTCAGAGAGCACTATATAAGTGAGGCTTAGGGTTTTATTTCTCATCTTGGACTTTGGGAGCTCGGTTTAAGGCGATTTTTTGAGGGTTTTTCAAGAAATTCATCATGTTAAGTGATTCTAACTTGGTTTTCGCTAATATTCATGAATATATCATTGAATTCATCATTCGATTCGTGATTTGGGTCGGAATTTGGGGAAAATTGGTGGAGTTTCATAAAATGAACTTTTGGGATTTGAAAGCCGATTCGAAGTCGGATTTGAGTGAAACTAGTATGGTTAGTCTCATTATTGAATAAGTTGTCAGATTTTATGATTTTTGTCGGATTTCGAGGCATGGGCTTTTGAGTTGACTTTTTATGGTTAGTCTCATAATCGAATGAGTTGCCCGGCTTTTGAGTTGACTTTTTGACTTTTGACCTAAATCTTAGTATTTTCTTATGGGATTGATTCCTCTAGCCCGTTTTGATTGCATTGTATTGCTTTTGGCTAGATTCGGCACATTTGGAGGCTGTTTCGAGAGGCAAAGGCCAACGGAGTAGGATTTTGGCTTGATTGAGGTAAGTAACGCTGCCAAACTTGGTTCTGAGGGTTCGAAACCCCGAACTATGTGTTATGTGATTACTATTGAGGTGGCGCACATGCCAAGTGACGGGCGTGCACCGTGAGAATTATGGCCTGGTTTATTCCATGGCGCCGCTTAGTGACTCTTTCTGATATCCGTGTTTCTATTATGTGATTAAGTAAATGAGTTGTAAATCATGCTAGATATCATGTTAGGGCTTCACGCCGATATTGTTAAGACCCGAGTGGTCGTTTATTGTTGTCATCTCATTAGTTTTATTGATATTCTGTACTCAGTCTTATTCATACATATCATATCATATCATGTCTCTGTCTCAGTTGTTACTATTTGGCACATCATATCATTGTTCCGGGCTAGTTTCATGGTATTGTAAGCCCGTGTGTGAGACTGGAGAGTGATGACTGAGTGAGACCGAGTGCCTGATTATGAGTGACAGATATGGGATCGGGCTGCACGTCGCAGCGGTTATGTTGATGATTATGATAGCGCTTGGGCTGTAAGAGCCCCTCCGGAGTCTATAACACACCCCCAGCGAGTGCAGATGATATTATTGAGGGATGGATCTTCCCTGGACATGGATCTTGTCCGAAGTATTTATACCTAGAGATGGATCTTCTCCATAGGGCTGGAAAGGCCTTCCTCGGTACTGAGTGACTGCTGTTAGTGATGTGTATATATTCCGGGATGGATCTTCCCTGGGCTGGATGGCCATATGCAGTACCGAGTGGTTGAGCACTGGAGAGTGTAGGTACATGGTACATATTCATGCATTCTGTGCATTGGCACGTAGAGATTAGCTGAGCTTTATACTTCACATTGTCCAGATTTGTATTTACTTTACTGCTTGAGCTGAATACATGAATTGAAAGCATGTCTACTTTACCGCACAGTTAAATTCTGTATACCTGTTGAGGTTAGTTCGTCACTACCTATCAGTCCATAGTTTGAACTTGTTACTTACTGAGTTGGTGTACTCACATTACCCCCTGCACCTTGTGTGCAGATCCAGGTATCTCTGGCCACGGTAGCGGCTGCTGATTATTTCAGTTGCAAACTTTCATCGGAGATAGCGAGGTAGCTTCCTGGCGATCGCAGTCTTGCTTTTCTCCTTCTTTATCTCCCCTTTAGTGTATTTTGGTTATTCTCAGACTATGTTAGTCTTACTATATTTCAGAATAGAGTTAGTAGTTGCTCGGGTTGTTTATTTTCGCTTTTTATTTTTGAGTTAAACTCTTTTATGAAATTTCAGTATGAAAAAAGGCTTTTATCTAACTTTTAATGAAATATCGAATTGGTTAGGAGTGTGTTGGTGTGTGTGTGTGTGTGTGTGTGTGTGTATATATATATATATATATATATATATATATATATATATATATATATATATATATATATATATATATATATATATATATCAATTAAGTATTAAATATTATTTTAAAACAATTTTTATGAATTAAATAAAACCGACCGAAGTCGGTCGATTTGTTCATTAAATTAATATTTTAAATACCGACCGAATTCGGTCGGTATAGGTGAGGTCAAATGGTCAAACATTTTTTAACTTTACCGACCGAAATAGGTCGAAAATCTGTCAAAAATATCTTAATTAGACCAGACCAGACGGGAAACTTCCCCATTTTCATCTTTTCACTTTCTCTCTCTTCTATCTCTCATCTATCTCCTTTCCCCACATATTTTTGGCATAATCCCACCCAAAATCAAGTCACCCACCCCCAAATAACGAAGCCCCACCTCTTCACTCTCACGCCTAAGCCGCCGCCATCACTGTCTCGCGCCTCCACCACCACCACTGATGCGCCCCACCACCACTGCCATTGTTGTTCAAGGTTAGTAATCTATCTTATTAGCTTTTTAATTTTAAATTTTTGGAATATAATTTTATGTAAATTTTTAGGGTTTTTGTGTATTTAGGATTTGTGTGGCTAAATAGGGTTTTTGAACTACATTAGATTTAGATTTAGAATTGAACTACCTAAAATTATAATTTTTTAGGATTTTTTGTTTGAACTACATTAGATTTAGAATTAAGGTATAAATTATGAACTTAATGTATAAATTATGTACTACTTTAAATTATGAACTTATGGTTCTTACTAGAATTCAAAGTAATGCATTTAAATTATTTAATGTATAAATTAATTTAAGGTATAAATTGTGAACTTAAGGTATAAATAACGAACTACCTTAAATTATGAACTTATGGTTCTTAATAGAATTCAAAGTAATGATAAAACTACCTTAATTTATGAAGTTCTGGTTCTTAATAGATTCAAATTATACGAACTACCTTGAGCTAGTATAATTGAATTAGTCTAATTGAATATCTTAACTAATTCATTGTCTAGCGAGTCTAACAATATGATTAATGATTGAATCATATAAGTTAATTGAATTTATTTATGGACATATATATATATATATATACATATATATATATATATATGAAATTTCATCCATCTATATAACATGTAATTATTTGTTCTTTATGTAGATGGAATACCGTAGTTGGATGTATAATAGAAATTATCCTAATCGTCGGTTTTTGAGGGAGGAATTTATAGAATGGGTTAAGGAATTTATTAGGCATGCAATGTCACTTGAACCGTTTCAGATTGGAAGGATGATTAGGTGTCCTTGTACTAAGTGCAGGTGTTTGCATTTTTTGGGTTCGGAGGATGTTACGACTCATCTTTATAGAAAGGGGTTTATGGATAATTATTTTGTGTGGACTAGTCATGGAGAGGTTGATGGTACTGATGGTGTATTTCATAACGTAGTTGTTGGCGAAAGTAGTAGGTCAGTGGAGAATAACGTTCAACATCCTAGATACCATGAAATGGTTGCGGATGTTTTTGGGATGCACTTCGATTTTGAAACCCATGAAAGTGTTGAACAACCTCCTAACGAAGAGGCAAAATATTTTTAGGAACAGTTAGAGGCCGCTAGTCGTCCACTAAGGGAAGGGAGTATGCACTCTCAGTTGTCTGTTGCGGTTAGATTATTAAGTATCAAATCAGATACTAATATTTCTCAAACGGGAATAGATTCTTTCATTGGCCTTATGAGTGAACTAGTTGACCCAACTTTCAACATACCTGAAGATTTCTATAAGGCTAAGAGATTGGTTTCTAAGTTAGGACTCTCGTCTATGAGAATCGATTGTTGTGATGATGGTTGCATGTTGTATTACCGGGATGATGTAGATTTAGAAAGTTGTAAATTTTGTGAAAAACCTCATTTTAAGCGTATTTCCAGCGAGAAGAATATCATTGTGAAGTCAATGCATTATTTACCTCTTATTCCCAGATTAAAGAGGTTGTACGCATCGATGAGTTTCCGCTCTTCATATGAGATCGCATTATGAAAATAGATGGTCGCCCGGTGTTATGTGCCATCCTTTAGATGTGGAAGCTTGGAAGAATTTTGATAGGACGTATCTGAATTACGCTAGTGAACCGAGGAATGTTCGGTTGGGTTTGTGTGCTGATGGTTTCACACCATTTTCTGTTTCTGCAACACCATATTCATGCTGGCCGGTATTTATTACGCCGTATAATCTTCCACCTGAAATGTGTATGACTAGTCCATATATTTTTTTAAACTGTGTTATTCCCGGTCCCCGCAATCCAAAGAGTTTGATTGATGTATATTTGCAACCTATGATTGATGAGCTTAAACAGTTGTGGTATGATGGAGTTGAGACATATGATATATCAACTAAGAGAAGTGATGTCAGGGAGAGGCACCTGATTCAAGAAAGTACAAGAAGGAGTTTAACCTATTAGTTTCTTCTCTCTGAAAGTTCAAGCGAGTTCTTGGAGTGCTTTTGTAAGAAGCCCCCTCCTGTTGGCGTGCTATTGTAGAGCTAGTCTCCCTTGAGACCTGCTGCCGCAAAAGCTCTTTCTGCTGCTCCTTAAATTTCAACTTGCGTGGTAATTTAATATGGACCATTAATGATTTTCCTGTGTATGGAATGTTGTCTGGATGGATGACTGCTGGAAGGTTATCATGTCCTTACTGCATGGAAAATGGTAAAGCGTTCACATTAAGACATGGCTGAAAGCAGTCATGGTTTGATTTTCATCGTCAGTTCTTGCTAGTTGTCATGAGTTCAGAAGGATGAAGAACGCATTCAAAAAGGATACAGTTGAACATAATTTGCCACCTCTAATTTTGTTCGGTGAGGAAATTTGGGAGAGGGTTCAGAACTTCACTAATGTTACCGAGGCCACACCTTCTAGATTTCCTGGATATGGTGTTACTCATAACTGGACAAAACAGAGCATATTTTGGGAGTTTCCATATTAGAAGGATAATCTTCTCCGACACAATCTTGATGTCATGCATATTGAGAAGAACTATTTTGACAATTTGTTCAACATAGTGATGGATGACAAGAATAAGACAGAAGATAACCCGTAAGCTAGACTGGACTTACGAGAATATTGCAGGCAACCTGAATTAAATTTGAAGTCTGCGAACAATGGTAAGGTGTTCAAGCCCAAGGCCAACTACACATTCACTTTGGAACAAAGACGACAAATTTCTGAGTGGGTTGCAAACCTAAAGATGCCCGAGGGTTATGCTTCGGACTTGGGGAAACGTGTTGATATGATTGAAGGAAAGTTGGCTCATATGAAAAGTCATGACTGTCATATCTTTATGGAAACCTTAATCCCTATTGCATTTTGTGGTTTGCCTGAGAATATCTGAAAACCCATCACGGAGATAAGTTTGTTCTTCAAAGACTTATGTTCTACCACGTTAAGGGAAGAAAACCTATTTCAAATGAATCGGAACATTCCTGTAATCAGTCATAAGCTGGAACGAATTTTTCCATTTGGTTTCTTTGATGTGATGGAACACCTTCAAATTCACCTTGTACACGAGGCGTGACTTGGTGTGCCAGTTCAATGCAGGTGGATGCACCCATTCGAGAGGTAATGATTAAACCTTGATTTATTCTTGTAATTTTCTTTAACATTATCTTCTAATATGACAATATGCAGGACTATCGGCAAGTGTAAACTATTTGAACAGAGGAATAGGATTGAAGGATCTATATGCAAAGCCTATCTTGAAAAGGAAACTGCTCATTGTTGTTCTTACTACTTCGACACTCATGTGTCATGTGCTAAAAATAGGCCCAAATGACACAACGTTGTGATTGAGATTGATCCATTATATCCACCAATGTCCATATTCAATCAACCAGGCCGAGGCTCTAAAGATCGAACAAAAAGGGGCCCAAGTAGTATGGAGTACAAATCAGCTTCAAATCATGTGTTGCTAAATTGTCCGGAAATTCAACCCTTCCTTAAGTAAGTGTTTACGTAAGATTAATTTACATGGACTGCTATTTAATTTGGTTGATGCAACTAACAAAATTTTCAATGTGTCGTTTAGTGACTTCGTGAGTCAATTTGGCCATGATGATGTATATTCTTCATTTGAGGCATGGTTTAAAGAGTGTGTAAGTGAATCTTACATACTTTCTCACTGTGAATATACATACTTGGTCACTTGTGGATATACTTGCATACTTGTGATTTATTTAACAGTACATGTAGGTCAATAATCCAAACAACAGTGTTAATCAATTTTTAAAAGATATATGTTGGGGACCTACTCTGATGGTTACAACTATGTCTAAGTATGTTGTGAATGGTTATAAATTTCACACCAAGGAATGCTCCAAGTATTAAAAAACAATAATAGTGGGGTGTGTGTCAAAGGTGGTGAAGGCAACCAGGATGGGGAAACGATTATTATGGTGTGATCAAAGAGATTTTCGAATTATCATATTCAGGTTGGCCAAATAAGAAGATCATACTTTTTCGATGCAAGTGGTTTGGCCCAACACTTGGAAGCGGTACAAATATACACTCGCAGTACAACATAATTGAGGTTAATAAAAAGAGGGAGTATGATCGCTATGATCCTTTTATAATTGCAGAAAAAGTTAGGCAAGTGTATTATGCTCCATATTTATTACGGAGGGATAAGGATGATTGGTTGGGCGCAATCAAAACTAAGCTTGCTGGTAGGGTGGAAGTTGAGAATGTGCTAGATGTTGCTTACCAAAATGATACCTCAAGTGTTAACCAAATGGTGGATGATCAGTTAAAAATGACTTGGAGCGTCCTCAACGCATATTAGAAGAAGTTGATATGGAGGAAATAACAACCATAGAAAATGAGGACGAAGAATCACCTAATGAAAATGAAATAAGTGAAGAGGAAGAATTTTCGGACGAGGAAGGATACTTCGAAGACGACTAGCATGTTAGTGTTTTCAAGCGCTCTCAACTTATATAGATTAATATTCTCAATTCTAACATTTTCTTTAATCTATGCAGATGACCGGTAGGGGTCGAGGTAGGTCTAGGAAGGATAAGAGGCCTATTGATCATGATGATGGTGCTACACCCTCGCTTCCTTCCACTCCACACTTGCATCCCTCCGCTGCTGATGGCCAGTAGCAATCTTCTAGGCACACATCTTTTCCACCACATCCATCTACTCATCAGACTACCTACCATTTGCCCTCCCAGCAGTATTCTTACCATTCTGCACCACAGGGATATACCCCCATTCCTCCATATGATCCTTCATATGGTTATATGGGTCCATCAAGTCAGTAGTCACAAGGCAATGTAGTGATATGCCTATCATCTGCTCCATTTGCTTCATCACCAGCTGGATCGCATCCATCTAGATTTCAGCCAGTCGGATCTCAATAGTGATGTGGAGCGCATCAGGGGTCTAGATCGCAGCAAGGGTGTGGATCGCAACCATCTTCATCAGCGGCCCCGTCTCCCTCTCCACAAAGTTTGTCTCCTAGCATTTCTAGACTTTGCCTTCGAGATAGTAGCGGTGAGCCAGATGCCTCCCCCCCCCCCCCC
>NC_031995.1:96012611-96076309 GCF_001879085.1 Nicotiana attenuata | reverse complement strand
TTCTTCTCACGCTTCAGATTCATCGGAGGAGGATGATCCAGAGGAAGTGTGGTATGATTGTTATCATAGAATGATCATTAGGCCTGAGGGCAGTGGGTAAGATTTATTTATTACTTCTTTATTTTTGCTGAATTATAATAGCTACTCTTGTTTATTTAATATAATTGTTATGTTGCAGGTTCATACCTAATAATCGGACTACAAAGATAATGACTGAAGCTCTTGGTCGATTGTATAATGCACCCTATGCGACTTGGAGTGAATTTTCCACCGGAGCTCCAGCAACAAATTTTCAACCAATTTAAGGTTTTAATACAATTCTTATCTATTTAATTATTATATTAACAATATTTTTATCTAACGCTACACACTTCATTTGCAGACTAAGTGTGCCTGGGAACCGGTATAACAATGAAGTTCTTGCAAATTTTGTATTCAACTGCCGTAAGAGACTATCTGATTCCTTCTGCTCTGCTCGAAAGAAGAGCAAGAAGCCTTTATGGGTTCTACCAGATTTATGGGAGGATCTGCTGAGGCAGTGGACCACCGAGAAATTCGAGAAGAAGAGTGAACAGGGAAAGAAGGCCCGAGAATCTGAGAAGGGTGGCTCCTTGCACTGTGTGGGTGCAAGGAGCATGGGGACTACGAGGAGACTACTGGTAATTCCTTAAATATTTACATCTATTTTATCGAACTATATTTATATATTTTAATTTAGTTAACACGTTTTATTATATTTGAAGGAAAAAAATATGGGACGAAGATGACTTATGATGAATTCTTCATGGAGACTCACATCCGGAAGAAGAAGGCACCGACAGATCCAACTAGATGGGTCGAGGATCGGGCGGAGACTGCATATGTAAGTTCCATAACTACTATAACTTGAAATTAATGTTTACAATATTATATAGTTCATAATTTTCTATCTTCTAAATAAAGAGTCGATACAAGGCTAATGTGGAGGAGTACACACAAAGCTTGCCACCGAACGAGCAAGGCGAGCGACCACCCATTTCAGATGAGAATCACAGAGGATATGGTTGGACGTGTCAGTGGTTCTAAAAATTTCACGACCCCAAACCGGCCCGGTCGTGATGGCACCTCTCGTGAAGACGAGGCCAGCCGACACAACACTCACATTAACCCCTTAAGCATTAAGAGTCATTTTTAAGCCTTTAATTAAACAATGTTTCATAATAACTTCTGAAATAACAGTGCAGATGTCACTAGTCATGAGCATCTATCAAGGTCTGAATACAACAAGAAGTCTAAAATAATGTACTAAATACAGTAATAGCAATGTGAGGAATGGAGCGGTGCTGCGAACGCCATGCAGCCACCTGCTAACTCTGATGACTCCGCATCTGAGCAAATCAACACCCACTACCGGGTTCCGATATACCTGAATCTGCACACGAGGTGTAGGTAGTAATGTGAGTACTCCAACCCAGTAAGTAATAAGAGTAAATAAAGACTGAGCAGTAGGAAACAATGAATCCACATTCACGTTAGGCTTAATAAATACAACAGGCTTACAAATCATAATACGAGTCAACCTTCCCTGTTAAAATCCAGCTTTTAGTAAAAATCATTTTGAAATACTTTCCAGCAGTTTCAGTAGGGGTTCAATACCATTTAAAATAATAATAGAGATTAAAGCCATATTTGGCCCCTCGGGCAAGGCATAGTTCGTAAAATAGCCCCTCGGGCAAAACAGTAATCATAAACACTTCATAACTGGAAAATCTCGGTGGAAATAACCAAATGTCAAATCAGTGATTAATTTCTGAACATCTCATAAACCCCAGTTCAAATAAAGGTTGTTTTAAAACATTTGTTCAACTTTCCGACAGAGGCTCAATATAAAGATGAGTGAAAACAGTCAATAAATCAACATATTCGATAGAAAACTCACTTTAAAGAGGAGTGAAATCAGTAAGTTCATAAGCAGGCCTCTCAGGCAAACATCACTCATATGCATGTATATATCTATCGCCTCTCAGGCTAGCCTCTCTGGCACTCATGACTCAACTCTTACCAATCAGTATTCGCACTCAGCATTCACGCTCAATAGGTACCATATAATAACCGCTGCGGCGTGCAGCCCAATCCATATATCGCTGCGGCGTGCAGCCCGATCCATATACTTCGTCGACGATGCTCACTGGGGGTGTGCAGACTCCGGGAGGGGCCCCTTACGGCCCAAGCGCAATATTGCTGCGGCTGCAGCCCGATCCATATAAGTATTGCTGCGGCGTGCAGCCCGATCCGTATCCATATATGTATATATATTACTGCAGCGTGCAGCCCGATCCATAGATATATTATCCTCACAACTAGGCCCTCGGCCTCTCTCAGTCATTAACCTCACCATCAGACCCTCAGTATATCTCAGTCATCAATCTCACAATCAGACCCTCGGTCTATCTCAATAAAACAGGGAACTCAGCCCAAAACAGTTTCCACATTTTAAGAATATAGTGATAAAGCTAGATTTGAGTAATAAACAGGTAACGCATGACTGAGGACATGCTTTCAAACAATTAGGGTGAGGATAGATAGTAAACATGCACCTAAGGGTCTCAACAAGTCGGCACAAGGCCCCAAACATGGCATACAGTCCAAAGTATAATAACATCAAACAATTAACTATCAAATACGCATTAAAGTACTCGTTCGGGATGGACTAGGTCACAATCCCCAGCGGTTCTCTACCCCCACGCTCGTCATCCAGCGTGTAAGTCACCTCAAAGTAACACAACGATGTGTAATCCGGGGTTTCAAACCCTCAGGACAGTATTTACAATCATTACTTACCTCGAACCGGCAAAATCTCTAGCTCGCGATGCCTTTTCCCCTCAAATCGGCCTCCACGCGCGTTGAATCTATCCAAAATCAAAGCGAATACATCACAATATGCTAAGGGAACAAAGCCCAAGCGCAAACAATCAATAACGGGCACAAATCCCGAAATTACTGAAACCCGAGCCCCAGGCCCACTTCTTGAAACTTAGAAATTTTAACATCAATAAGTTCCTCATCTCCCCACGAGTCTATGCATATCAAGAATACCAAAATCGGAGTTCAAATGACCCCTCAAATCCTCAATTTAAGGCCTCTTATTCTCAAGCCCTAATCCTTCATTTTTTAGCCCTTAAATTCCTTTAATTTCAGTCTTAATCCATGAAATATTACCATAGAAATGTGTTTTAGGTCCAAGATTCTTACCTTAACAAAGTTCCCTTGAAATCCCTCTTCCAAATCGTCCAAAAGCTCTCAAGCCGAAGTCCAAAAATGGTGAAATAACTCAATTTCGCGAAATGGAATAACTTATATGTTCTGCCAGACATTTCCGCATCTGCGACTCACCAACCGCTTCAGCGGTACCGCTTTTGCGGTTATTACTCGCTTCTGCGGAAATTACTAAAATCGGCCACATCCGCATCTGCGATCAAACTTCTGCATATGCGGATAAACTTCCGCTCTCGAATCCGCTTCTGCGGATAAACTCCCGCATCTGCGACATCGCAGATGCGGTCACCTTACCGCTTCAGCGGTCTCTGCCCATCTGACCCTTTTTTGCTTCTGCGATAAATCACCCGCTTTTGCGGCACCGCCTCTGCGGCCCCTTAACCGCAGATGCGAAAATACTAGAAGCAGCAAAATCTGAAGCTGCAATTAACATCTAACTTCTCCGTTAAGCACCCGAAACCTCCCCGAGGCCCCCTGGACCTCTACCAAAAGCACGAACATGACCCAATACCTTATTCGAACTTGTTCCAATCATCAAAACACCTCAATCGACATCAAATTTACCAAATCACATCGGATTCAAGCCTAAGTTTCCATAAACTTCCGAAATACAATTTCGATCAAAAACCCGACCAAACGACGTCCGAATGACCTGAAATTTTGCACACGCATCCCAAATGACATAACAAAGCTACTGAAACTCTCGGAATTCCATTCCGACCCTCGGATCAAAATCTCACCTATCAAACGGAATTCGCCAAAATACTAACTTCACCAATTCAAGCCTAATTCTACACCGGACCTCCAAAACCAATTCCGATCGCGCTCCTAAATCACAAATCACCTAACGAAGCTAACCAAATCATAAAAACTCTGATCCGAGCTCATATACAAATAAATCAACTCTTGGTCAAACCTTTCAAATTCAAAATTTTCAACTGAGACTGTTCTTTCAAATTCATTCCGATTTCCATGAAAACCAAAACCAACGATTTAAATCAGTCATAATGCATCACACGGGGAAAGTCATGCCCGAGAACTGGCGATCAAAGTGCAAAAGCTCAAAACGACCAGTCGGGTCGTTCCAAAAAAGGGGATAGAATACGGCCTTCCAGAGAGATCATTTCAGCGCTACAGAGCTGGATTGCAAGGTATAAGGACTTCCGCCCAAGGCGAGGCAATTGATAGGTCAAGTCTCTCTTCTATGTAGAAGAAGATCGCAAAGCTGACAGCAAAGCTTGAACAGACAAAGACTAGAGAACAAAAGAGAGATAAACAATTAGATACCCTTGAAGTTAAGCAAGAAAAGAGGGACCAACAATTTAATTTCCCTAAGATCAACTAATATTGGCAAGTGGGCCGGTCCAGGACCGGGACCGGGACCGGCCCAAGACCGCGGCCCATATAGGTAGTGGGCCTAAACGGGCTGAACCGTTTAAGAATGGGACCGGGGGAGGTGGGCCTGGCAAGTGGCCTGGTCCTTAGCTTAAGGCCCGCGAGACCGGACCGTTTGAGACCGGACCAGTCCTAGCGGGCCTAAACGGTCCCAACGACCATAATTTTTTGTAAAAATAATCTTCCCGTTTGGGCATTTAAAATCTAGCCGTTTTCTCTGCCAAAATAGACGTTGGCTATTTACAAAATAGCCATTTACCCCTCCCCCCCCCCCCAACCCCAACTTTATTTTACCCATAAACTTTTTATAATTACACTTTTTTCCTATTTTCAACTATAAATACCTCCTCATTCTTTTATTTTGTCACGCCCCGAACATGGAGGGCGAGACCGGCACCCAATGCCTCACCTAACCTTGCGTACCAACTTGCGACTAAGGGACTCTGAACATATAATGTCATACTTTGGCCATGGGGCCACATTGCAAGACAATTTGCGAAGAAAGGTATAAAACTGAACGAAAACTGACACTGACTAAACATCAATATAACGCTAGGCCGACAAGGCCGTCATAACTGCTACAGCTAATAAACCAACAAAATATACATAAAAGGCCTACAAGCCCAACATACTGCACTAACTAACAGGATATGTCTACAAGCCTCTACTGATGGATGTACCGTGATCGGAACAGGGCCCGGACCTACCCATAACATATATACATATATACATAAGATGTACACAAAACTCTAGACCGGTAACTCTGAAGGATGTGGAGCTTACTGATCAGGCTGAACGGGCAACACCTACTGAGTAGGTCTACCCGTCTGTCTATCCGAACCTGCACGGATGAAATGCAGCTCCCCCAGAAAAGGGACGTCAGTGCGAAATAATGTATTGAGTATGTAAGGCAATAAAATAACTGAAAGCTGAAAGTGAACTGATAATATGATAATTGAAAGTAATTGGGAGTCAAAGACGATCTGGAGATATACTTACCCGCTGATACTGACTCAACTCTCTCAATATTGTAAGTAAAATAAATGTCCGGCCCTATAAGGCTCGGAACGGGTAATTGCTCCGCCGTAGTAGGCTCGCTCATAGGCGCTCGGCCATACTAGGCTCTATATCTCGGCCATTCTGGGCTCGCTCATAGGCGCTCGGCCACAGTAGGCTCGATATATAACTTACTATCTGATCAGAGGTTGCCAATAGGGGCCTGCTCACCGATTATAGCTCGATGGTGGTGAAAATACTGTAATAATGTGTATATATATGTAGACCCTCTACTCTCTTGACTCGAAGAAGACAATACTTAACTGAATATAAAGTCCCGATAAGGGAGGATACTGTAACTTATGAGACTAGGATAATGTACATAAGTTCAGGAGTACGAACCACTCTTTATGCCTCATTATCAAACTCAAGTTACGGGATCATGCCAAATGAAAAAAGGTTTAGCCTTAACATACCTTATCACAATATTTCCGATCACCAAGTTCAACTCGCCTCTTTGCACCTTAATCTAAAACAACGATAATAATACTATAATTAAGTTACGAAAGGTACAACTATCGCACAACGAACGACAAACTTATTTTGTATTAAAACGGGCAGCATCTCCCCTATAATCCTTGCTTCCTCCAAATTCAAGATAACACCAAAAACATAAGAAAACAACAATAACAACATATATACATTATTTTCCAGCACAAAACGACCACCGTAGTAGTGTCAAACGACCCAAAAATGTTACGACAAACGACCAGCCCACCACCCTACATTTATATAGTTTTTCTCCACACCCTTCATCCTCCAAAAATCCACAAAACAGTGGTAAAACACGCGTCCCAACAGCAATACAAAACAGTCCGCTACAAGTGAATAACTTAAACTCGCGGTCCCGTGAGTTCTTACAAGCATAGAACGACTTACCATGAATTTACAGCAGAAAAAATGGATGAAAGAGAGCAGTAAACTTACCTTATTTGTTGGATAACTTTGCTCCTATCTTGGTTCTTCAAACTCTAGGTTTTACCTCTAATTAAAACTTGAAAGGGAGAGAAAATCAATTAGGGTTTTTGGGAAATTTTTGGGAGGACTTTTGTAGAGCTTATGTCTGGTTATTATGCCCTTATTTCCGTCTAATATATGAAGAAAATAGGCCTTTAAAAGGCCTCTTTGTACGACCCGAAATTCCCTTTTTTGGGCTCTCATTTAAACAAGTAGGTGACACACCTACTTGTCACCTAGCCGTCTGCGTAGTCTCGCAAAAACTCTCATATCTTTCTACTATTGACAAACGGTTTAAAGAGTTAGAAAATAGGCTCATATATCTTCAATTTAGTAGGTGGAACACCCCATAACTCTAAGTATATTGGGAGAAAATTGTAGTTACATTTGACCCAAATCTTCAGTAAAACTTATGAACGTAACTTGTGATGACTTTCATCGACTTTTGCTCCACAACCCGCTTGACTTCAAAACATAACACAAGAATATCCCACAACTAACCTGATTCATAACATAACCTCCTTATCATGTTAAGCACCCTAGTCTCACTCCAAAAGTACATGTTATAACATTCCCAACTTGTCGACTTTTGACGAAACATTATTTTCTTCAATTCCTTTAGCTTCTGAACCTTCCAACCCTCTTTGTACTTGTTGTTTATGATCTTCAATATTTGTAACCTCTGAGGTAACATGATTAACCTAATTTATATATTTTCAAATATTCTCCCATTTTTGTCCTACATTAGTTTGCTTACGACGCACTTTTACTTATGAAAATATAGGGTGTAACAATTTTTCTCACAAAATCATCAATATCTCTCTAATTTTCTTCTATAATTACTTCCTTTATTGTTACAATTTGTGAAAAATTGTGAAGTTTATGAATTGAAGTCTTCAAGTCTTTAACAATAATTAATTTTCAACGAGTTGTTCGTCAATTCGGTAAACTCGTTCCAACTCTTAAGTTTTAATATTATAGTTTTGTTTGTTTTATTTACTTTGTATTGCTTGATTAATTAAGATGGCTTATTCCTTAAAAAATATTTAGTAAAAATAAGGAAAAATCCAAGAGTGGTGAATCTAGTGGTCAATCTGTTCCTCCTCCACTTTCCCGGCTCCCCGACCCGAACATGTTACCCGTCCTACACCTGCTATTCTGTATAGCTATAATAGTTTATTACAATTTACTGAGAGTCAATTTTACCATAATATTGCACCCGGTGAACAATTAAACCATGAATATATGAATGCTCTTTATGCTAATCCAACTATTGATGAAAATGATGATGAAGAAATAGATTTTGATGAAACGCATCCGGATGACGATACACCCATTAGTCCTGCTCCTGAAGTTAACCCAACTAATAATAATCCTAATGATGCCCCATCTGACCCTCCTGTTACTGCCCCTACTTTTTCTAGACAACCTTCTAAACGGACAGAAACATCTGTTGTTTGGCTATTTTTGCTCAACTACGAGAAAAAAATAAGGCTAAGTGTAAAACTTGTGGAAAAGAGTTATCTTTTAAATATGTTGGAGGTCGGGGGTGCCGGAAAGTTTGACTAGACACATATTGCTACACCCTCAAGATAAAGTTAGTTATCTTCGTATGAAAGCTTTGGCCAAGGGGACAAGTATACCTAGTCAGGATGACCTTAGTACTGGGTCAAATCAATTTCAATCGGGAATTAACACTGTTATCGGTGGTATTTTATATTATGATCCAAAAAAAGATCGGGAAGAATTGGCAAAAATGGTCACTGTTATGTGCTTACCCTATACTTTTCCTTCTAACCCTCACTTTGTGCATTATATTAGAAAAGTTTGGAATCCTACTTATAAAGGTTTTCCTCGCACAACCGTAAAGAGCGATATTTATAAATATAAACATGAATGTGAACAATATTTGCGCTATTTATTTACTCATATAAATTGTCGTGTTGCTATTACAACTGATATTGGTAGAAATGGTAATGACTATGATTACCTTACTGTTATCAGTCATTGGATTGATGAGGATTGGATAATGCAACGGGAAGTTTGACTAGACACATATTGCTACACCCTCAAGATAAAGTTAGTTATCTTCGTATGAAAGCTTTGGCCGAGGGGACAAGTGTACCTAGTCAGGCTTAGTACCGGGTCAAATCAATTTCAATCGGGAATTAACACTGTTATCGGTGGTATTTTATATTATAATCGAAAAAAATATCGGGAAGAATTGGCAATACTGGTCACTGTTATATGCTTACCCTATAGTTTTCCTTCTAACCCTCACTTTGTGCATTATATTAGAAAAGTTTGGAATCCTACTTGTAAAGGTTTTCCTCGTACAACCGTAAAGAGCGATATTGATAAATATAAACATGAATGTGAAAAATATTTGTGCTATTTATTTACTCATATAAATTGTCGTGTTACTATTACAACTGATATTGGTAGAAATGGTAATGACTGTGATTACCTTACTGTTACCAGTCATTGGATTGATGAGGATTGGATAATGCAAAAGTGCATTATTGCTTATAGAATAATTAATCTATGTCACACAGAGCAGTTTATTGCTGGCACAGTTACGGATATTTATAGATATTTTTGCATTATTGATAAAATCATGTCAGTTTCAATAGATAATGCTAGTGGTAACACAAATGTTGTAGCTTTGTTTACCACTACACTAAGTCCTGCATTTAGTAACATTTTTCATATTAGATGTATTTGTCATATTTACCATTTAATTGTGGGTGACTGTATGAGAATTTTAAATATTGAAATTGAAAAGATTAAAATGGCTCTTAACTGGTTTTTTTATTCAAACCGTAGAAGTAGGCTTATAGAATATTTTAAAAGATGCTATGAATTTGGCCTAAGAGAAAAAAAGGTTCCTAAAGCTTGTCCAACTAGATGGAATTACATATATAAAAGTTTAGTTGTTGCTATGAATATAGAAACCTCATAAACTCAACGTTTAATGCTCATGTAAGTGATGATGATGAGCACCTTACAAATGGGATTAGGCTAATGTTAAATTGCTTGTAGATTCTTTAGAAAAATTTCATATTGCTACAAATGAATTTTCTTGGCAATATTATCCTACTATTTCTAACTGTTTAGTCTATATTGCAAAACTTGAAAATTTGTTTGCTCATTTTTCAGAGAGTGGGGAAATTTATTAACTTGCTATTGATTCTATGAGAAAAAAGTTTAAAAAATATTTTTTCCTTATTCCCTTTATTTATGGTGTTGCTGCCTTGTTAAATCCTACTATGAAATTAGGAGGTCCTCAATTTTGGTATGAAACTGTTTATAATAGTTTAGCACTTGAAGAAGAGGAGTTGTCTAAACTTCGGGAAGCAATAGCCTCAATTAAAATAAATGCTCAAAATGCTTATCAAGTTGCATTAAATCAAGCTAGACCAAATATTCCAACTCCTTCTTCTTCTGATTCTCAATCATCTAAAAGAACTGCGAGAGTAAGAGCACTTAGTGCTTGGGCCAGGTTCAGGGGTTCTCAAGGTTCTACTACTAGTGATTTTTCACAAATAAATGAGCTTGAAGTTTATTCGTCACAGGTAATTAAGGAAGTGAATTCCGACGGCTCCTTTAATATTTTAGAATGGTGGAAGGACAAAGAAAAATACTTTCCGATTATTTCAAGGATGGCCCGAGACATTTTAACTATTCAAGCTTTAACAATGGCATCGAAGAGCGCTTTCAGTCAAGCAAGACTTCAACTCGATGATTATAGAGCGTCTATGAGGGAGAGCTTGGAAAAATCAATACTTTTCAGAGATTGGATCCGTTCGAAAAGAAGAAATTTTGGACTTGCTAAATCAAAACTAGAGGTAGACGAAGCATACGAAGAAATACTAGCTGAACTTGCAGAGGATGCTACTTCGCCCGGAAGCTGTGATGACCAAGCTTCTTTTTCGCCACCACCAACGGAAATTCCTCCGGACCTTGAAGGATTTATGATTGTAAGAGATACCATGTAACTTGTATGAACAAAAATTAATATGAAACTTGTATTTTGGCACATCTTGATTAGTTTCTTTTTCTTCTCAATGGTGGTATTAGCACCTTGTTGTGCTCATTCTATAGGGGGAGGAAGACTAAGAAAGATATTGTCATATTTTTTTAATGCTATAATAAAATTATAACGCATTACTTTGAATATCTCTTTACAATATTTTTGTCTTTAAATTTGAATTAAAAAATTTAGTTCACAATTTTATAATATAATTTACAAGGAATTGCCTTAGATATTTTTATTACCATTTTCTCTAACTTCTATAATATTTTAAAAAAAATAGAAAGTATCCATTGGGCCCACTTAGGCCCATTTGGGCTCACCAAGGCCCGGGACCAGCCCACTTAGCCCGGGACCATTAGTTCGTGGGCTCGGTTCCGGGTTGGTTCCTACAAAAAGCCCGCAAAGCCCGTTTAAGTTAGGATCGGGCCCACTTAGGACTGGCCCACGAAGCCCACTTAGGCCCGGACCTGGCCCATATCCAGCCTTAAGGTCAGCTAGCCAATCTTCTTGCTAGTGGTGCTTTGCCAATTTCCCGTTCTCGTGAGCCTTCCCCAGATGCTAATCCGTCGAACCATGCTGACGATGAATGTTATAATAGTGGAGATGAAGATAATGTAGTACAAAACACTCATTGAATGATATTTGAACTTTTAATTTGTGAAACATTTTGTTGTTGGGTATGATGTCTTGTTAATATAGTTTAGTGGAGATGGAGATGGTGATAATATTTTGTTAATATAGTTTTTGTCACGACCCAAAATCCACTAAGGGTCGTGATGGCGCCGGACACTGCTGTCAGGCAAGCCAACCAAATTACTTAATCAAATTCTCGTTTTAATACTTTTGAAATCTGGGATTTTCCTTCAAATTTAGCAATTTAAAAGATAATTGTCTTAAATCAAAATTTAAATGATGAGCAGTTAATACAAAATACTTCAAACCATTCCAGAACCCGGTGTCACAAGTGCATGAGCAATTTCTAAGAAAAATCAAAATAAAGTACAACAACTGTCCGAAACACAATATTGAACAGAAAATAAATACAGATAATTGAAAGAGACTCTGCTGACTGCGGGTCGCCTCGAGAAGTGCAGCTCACTTAAATCTCCGTATCCACCATGCTGCTACGCCCAGTAAGCCACTAGAGTTACATATACCTGTGCAAAAAAAATGCACAGAAGTGTAGTATGAGTACGAAAATAACGTGCACTCAATGAGTATCCCGTCTAATCTCGAAGAAGTAGAGACGAGATGGTCGACTTCGACACATACTAGTGGTCCAATAATGAGGTCAGTAATTCATTAATTTATGGATTTCTATAAACATGATTTTAGTCCAAATAGAAGGAAACAAGTAGACAATTAATTCTCTTATAGGAAATTTCCAAAATTCCTTTTCGTAATTATCCAAATATTTGCAAGCCATGAAGAGGCAACAATAACTTAATTAAGTCCAAGACAGCAATACAAGGATGCGCATATCATGCCGAGGTGACGGCCTGATCCAACAGAAATAAACTGTGCACTTGCCGAGGGTCGACGGCGCGCCTATAGATGCATCTATTTAATCTGCCGAGGCGTTCGGCCCGTTCCAAAATAAACACACACAGACAGACAGCCAATTAAGAAGTCAACATGGAGCAATTATCCAAAGAAAAGCCAATTCTCTTTAATAATTTAGGAAAATGAAGTTTAAACCCCTTTAGAAGTTCGTTTACTAATTCGATGTGGTTTAAGCAGTTCAAGCTATCAATAGGTTCGTGAATAATTCAAGTATAGCATGCTTTTGGGTCCTAACTACCCGGACAATAGCATAATAGTAGCTACGCACGGACTCTCGTCACCTCGTGCGTACGTAGCCCCCACAAATAGGAGCACATAGTCAATTATTTCACCTATGGGGACAATTCCCTCTTACAAGGTTAGAAAGGAGACTCACCTCGCTCCGAAGATCCATAACCGGCATTCCACGCCCTTCCGAAGACTCGAATCGACACACAACGCTCCAAAACTAGCCAATGGTTATACAAATCCATTAATATATGCTCAATTACTCATTACAATCCAATTTATAGTAATTCCCAACCCCGATCGAAAAGTCGACAAAAACGCCCTCGGGCCCACGTGCCCGGAATCCGAAATTTTTCGAAGATAAAGTTTACCCATAACATAAGGATCAAGATTATATGATTTTTACTCCATTCCCTAACAATTTTCGTGGTTAAATCTTGTTTTTACCAAATTCTAGGTTTTTTTCATCTAAACCCCTTGATTTTCCTTAATCTTCACATGTTAAATCTACCCATAATCCATGTATTTAACTTATGATGTGTTGAAATTACTTACCTCTTTGATGATGATGAAATCCCTCCTCAAATGCTCTCGAAAATCGCCTAAGGCCAAGTGGGAAATGAGGGAAATGGGCTAAGTCTCGGAACAAAAAGCCACAGCTCCAGGTGCAGAAGTTGCATTTGCGACTCCAGGCTCGCAATTGCGATGTCGCATTTGCGACAAAAGCTTCGCAAATGCGAAGCCTAGCCTGCCCCTGCCCTTTTGCGACAAAAATCTTCGTAATTGCGAAGATCACAGCCTCGCAATTCCCATCCCCCATTTCGCAATTGCGAACTTTCGCCCTAGCGCCCAGGCTCGCAAATGCGGACGGGACCTCGCAAATGCGAGGTCGCATTTGCGACCCAAGCATCGCAAATGCGATCATACCAGTACCAGCAATCATGTTTCTTAGCAAATCACTCCGAAGCTATCCCGAATCTCACCCGAGCCCCCGGGCTCCAAACCAAACACTCGTACAAGTCTAAAAACACGACACGGACTTGCACAAAGCCTCAAATCACATCAAACAACGCTAGAACCATGAATCGCACTCCAATCCAAGATTAATGAACTTTGAAATCTCAAACTTCTACATTCGATGCCGAAACCCGCCAAATCACGTCCGATTGACCTCAAATTTTGCACACAAGTCATATTCGACATTACAGACCTACTGCAACTTCCGGAATCGGATTCCGACCCCGATATCAAAAAGTCAACTTCCGGTCAAACTCTTCAAAAACCTTCAACTTCTATCTTTAGCTAACTGACTCCAAAATGACCTACGGACCTCCGAATTCACTTCCGATCGCGCTCCCAACTCCAAAATCACCATGCGGAGCTACTCCCAGACTCGGAATCCCAAACGGACATCGATATCACTGAAATGCACTTCAACCCAAACTTATAAATTTCTTTCAAAATGCTACTTTCCACAATAGGCGCCAAAACGCTCCCGGGTCATCCAAAACCCGATCCGGGCATACGCCCAAGTCCGAAATCATCATACGAACCTGCTGGAACCTTCGGATCCCGATTCCGAGGTCATTTACTCAAAATTCTAATCCTAGTTAATTCTTTCAACTTAAGGCTTCCGAAATGAGAATTCTCTTTCCAAATCAACTCTGAACTTCCCGAAACTTAATTCCGACCACGCGTACAAGTCATAATACCTGAAATGAAGCTGTTTATGGCCTCAGACTGCTGAACGATGTACTAGAGCTCAAAACGACCGGTCGGGTCATTACATTCTCTCCCACTTAAACATACGTTCGTCCTCGAACGTGCTGAGAACTACACTGAAGTAGTCTGAAAACACTGTTTAACTTCTCATGCACCCTCCCATGCTACCACGACTCAGTTGAGCACATCAGCTCGATCAATTCTGAAGATATTCCCTTTTTATTCAAGCAAATAAGCTTTAGAGCCCAATTCCAACATCCGGAATTCTATGCCCGGCCTGTTTCCACCATAAGATTACCATATTAACCACCACACGATGTACCCAAACACGACTGCATAACTTTGCTGAATTCACACCTTGTATCACTTCACTCACCGGACCACAATAATATTTTCTGATCAACTTAGTCAAAATTCTACTAATCTGATGCTCCCATTGCACCCCATGACATACACAGGTCTTACTCTAACCTTTACCATACCGCCACGACGGAAGAGATGTGCATAAATTCATAACCAACTGCCGAGTCAACAAATCATTAGGTCTATACCCTTTACAAAAACCATCACCTCATTCAGGACCAAATAATAGTCTTATCTCCATATATACTTCATATAGTCAGATTGCACTGATCCTAGATCAAGGGGTCTCGTCTCGCCATGTACGAACTGCTCGGGCAATAAGCCACCCCAGACATAATCAAAAGTCTCATTTAATGCCCCAACGTGCCAATAGGCTACCAATTCGAACGCGATACAAAAAGGAAAACGAACTCTGGAAGGAATTACCTAACTTACGCACTAAAACGGACTTTCCTTAGAAAACAGGAAGCAAGGCACACAAAATAGCATATAGAAAACTATACTCAACATCACACTATTGCGGCGTGCAACCCGATCCACACATAGATCTCACATAAGGAGATGCACATCGAGCCAAATTTGCTCATTACAGCAAATACCAAATATCGGTCATAAGCATGCTAAATGCATAATAACATCCCTGAGGGAACACATAGCGCCATAGGCTACAAAACTCAAGCACAACTGAGGTGCGATATACAATCTGAATCTCAAGAGCCATTTTGCTCATATAACATCATTTCTACGCGGAACCTCAACACACAAGAAATATACCAAGCCGTCTCACAACTCACACGGCGCAATGTATCCTTACATGAAATATCTGACCACGAGGTAACACCCTGACTACTCCTCCATAAGGAGCGCATTACTGAATAAACACGTTTGGCCTGATATAGAGCCCATATTCACATTTAAATCCACCCACCGACCTCAAGTCGACCCTGATCGTACCAAACTAGGCAAATGACCCTCCAAAGGTCCGTACTAACCTCCCTTTTCTCATAACACACAAGAACAACTATCACAACAGGAGAAATCCCTCGCAGTCCACAACCCAATAAACTGAGTGCCCTCCAGGCATCTCTTCTCAAATCAACGATATCATCACAACCTTCATACTTGGTTTAAGTCTTTAATCAATCCAGTGACTACCTGCCACACTTATACAATCTTCCTTTGGGACACACTCCCACAATCTACCATAACAAATAACTGGGTCGTATCTCCAAACCACCGGCCACACTAACGTTGAAAAGCGAATCATTAACCAGGATGCAAAATAACAGTGACGCTGGTGACAAAACCAACTTACCTTAAACATCGAAACTCCTTTCCTGCTCATCAAAGCCCGTGACATCCTTGTCAACACCGAACTGCTACCTTGATCTTCACTTCAAATTCCATGCCACTCACTGCACTTAACATGCCCATATACGATAGAACTCTTTTTCATCATAGTTTCGGAACCACTAATAGGTCAACACTTCATCATATAAAAGCTTTTCGCCGAACTCACTTCAGGGGAAACATATCAACACACAGGCAAATTCTAATAACCACAGGACATGCAAACATCTAGGTAGTGGTCTAAGGCACCACAGCGCTTCCGGAATCCGCTTCCACATAACAAGCCATAATAGAAGGATGCTCCTGAATAATATCAACTACGGCGGCTGACAACCCTCATACGCACCGTCACAATTCACTTGCATAACTTGATCACACGGAAGGAACTAATCTCCACCACCAATATGCCTACTCAATTATGGCTAACCAATCTATCTTCGTCCAATTTATCCTTGATTGCCATCAAAACAACAATAACTCAATCCAACACTTACCATACTCTATTCGCACTCACCCCGAGTAACCTTGAACCGCGAGACCATGTTGTCTCAAATCCCATGAACCATTTCATACCTTCCTTGTGCGCACCTTCGCACGCTCAACTGATATGCCCATTCTGCTAATCCTTCTACGAATCCGAAGTCCTTTCTCATCTTTCTCTCAAGTGCTACACTGCAAGTCAAAACATCATAAACATTCTGGGCCTCCACTCATAAACTGCTGCAAAAGCTTGATTCTTAACTGTACTTATAGGCTCGAAGTCATTAGGCACCATACTTTACCTCTTTTTGAATCCATTAGGACCGTTGCTGAGATCCACCCGCTCTAACTTGGTCCCGAATATAATCAACTCCATAAATCTTATAACACATGAATACCCTCTCGACGAGGCACCCGGCGAAATCACTCCCCTCGAAACCCGCATCCATACAAGGCATAAGTCTTGAATCCTTCCCCAAGTCTGAACATGAGCCAATAAGGCCAACCATAGCACCCTTTAACAATTCCTTTGCTCAAATTACCACTTATGTTCTTTTCCCGTAGCTGAAACAGCCCATCGATATGCTAATAGCCAAAAATCTTGCAAGTGGTTAACCATGCAACCCAATCATAAGCGGTGGGACTCTCCCACTTAGCATGAAGCCATTATTACATAACTATGGCATTCACCAGGACTCCTTATCTCTTATTGACGTAATCTTGCGCAATCAACCACCAAAATTCTCGGAATCTTACTGTAAAACCCCCTTTTTACACTCTGAATCATCAACCACATTTGCACGACCGACATCTTCGCTGTATAACCACTAGAATTCTTCGCAGAAGCCTCGTCAACCACGCGGCCGCTAACCTACTCACAGGTATAACCCACCTGTAGAAATCACTCCCCGACATCTTCCAACGCCGCTGTACAAGGAAAAATTACTATGACATCAACAACCCATCCCGAGTCCGAGCTCACCCTCCAGCTGCACAAGTCCATCCACCCCTCGTGGACATCAATTAAATGTGCGGCAACATTCTTCCAATTCAAAGTTATGTTGTATCCTTCTTCATTCAAGCGGCTCCTTCCCATTATATCAAATCTCCTACTGCAGGATAGCCCATACTTCAAATTAAATCCGTAGACCCCAATCACCGATTACTAATATTCTCAAATCACTCCAAACTCTCCTTAAGGTACGTGGTCATCCCACTGCAAAGCCCATATTCAACTCCGCCACTCTCCCACTTTGGCGGAACTCATCACCTTAACCGACTACTCGACCCTTGGCCTCTTATACTCGGCCTTCTAGAGATTTTAGTCACCGCCTGACACTTCCCACATATCTTTCCTCATCCTTTGCGGCTCAGTTGCTACCTTAAATAAAATCTATCTTCGTGGCACTTGAACCCACAATTGCTGCTAACTACACCTTTCGGAAGATCATCTTCCTCGTACCGTCGACATTAGAAACACTGATTCAACCCTGAACTACCGCACCCTGCGATATCTGACAGGCGCATTTTCAATATTGTTTCACAATAACTTGCCCCAAAGGCGAATTGTAGAAGGTCATAACACCGACAAACTCAGTATGTTCAATAAGGACAAAGACACCCCACCATAGAAGAACGAAAACTCCACCAAGCTCACAATTACCAAGTCTCACTACTTCCACCAGCCCACGTCTGACCATCCTTAGTCTGATTGCATTTCCCCTCCCGGGAACAAAATACTGAATCTCTTGATTATGCACTGAGTAAACTTCCCTCCAAGTCATTCACTGCCCTGACACGTAGGCAATTGTCCTACCATCATATCAATACTGCGGAACAATAATTCATAAGCATCATGGCAACTTGTGCCTAGCCTCAGAGCCCTATGAAGCACCGCTACTGGGCTGAAACAATAAGATATTCTTCCATAAGCGACGATAATAACCCGATCAGCCATACCGGGAGAAACATCCCGTATCACATCTGTAGTACCATTACGGTCCTTCAATTCTCGATTTATAACAAGCGCTTCGTGTCGCATAAGATTGAGTAGGAAGGAACAAAGGCATAAGCCTCACAGGAATAAAATCACACGATAAGGAATCAAGAAGGGAAGTACTCCTAACAGTCTTGCAGCCTCCCGAGGATAAGTACAGACGTCTCCGTACCGATCCGCGAGACTCTACTAGACTTGCTCATGACTCGTGAGACCCTAGGAACCTAGTGCTCTGATACCATATTGTCACGACCCAAAATACACTAAGGATCGTGATGGCGCCGGACACTGCTGTCAGGCAAGCCAACCAAATTACTTAATCAAATTCTCGTTTTAATACTTTTGAAATCTGGGATTTTCCTTCAAATTTAGCAATTTAAAAGATAATTGTCTTAAATAAAATTTAAATGATGAGCAGTTAATACAAAATACTTCAAACCATCCCAGAACCCGGAGTCACAAGTGCATGAGAAATTTCTAAGAAAAATCAAATAAAGTACAATAATTGTCCGAAACGCAATATTGGACAGAAAATAAATACAGATAATTGAAAGAGACTTTGTTGACTGTGGGTCGCCTCGAGAAGTGCAGCTCACCTAAGTCTCTGTATCCACCATGCTGCTACGCCCAATAGGCCACTAGAGTTACATATACCTGTGCAACAAAAATGCACAGAAGTGTAGTATGAGTACGAAAACAACGTGTACTCAATGAGTATCCCGTCTAATCTCGAAGAAGTAGAGACGAGATGGTCGACTTCGACACATACTAGTGGTCCAATAATGAGGTCAGTAATTCATTAATTTATGGATTTCTATAAACATGATTTTAGTCCAAATAGAAGGAAACAAGTAAACAATTAATTCTCTTATAGGAAATTTCCAAAATTCCTTTTCGTAATTATCCAAATATTTGCAAGCCATGAAGAGGCAATAATAACTTAGTTAAGTCCAAGACAGCAATACAAGCATGCGCATATCATGCCGAGGCGACGGCCCGATCCAACAGAAATGCCCGTTCCAAAATAAACACACACAGACAGACAGCCAATTAAGAAGTCAACATGGAGCAATTATCCAAAGAAAAGCCAATTCTCTTTAATAATTTAGGAAAATGAAGTTTAAGCCCCTTTAGAAGTTCGTTTACTAATTCGATGTGGTTTAAGCAGTTCAAGCTATCAATAGGTTCGTGAATAATCCAAGTATAGCATGCTTTTGGGTCCTAACTACCCGGACAATAGCATAATAGTAGCTATGCACGGACTCTCGTCACCTCGTGCGTACGTAGCCCCCACAAATAGGAGCACATAATCAATTATTTCACCTATGGGGACAATTCCCTCTTACAAGGTTAGAAAGGAGACTCACCTCGCTCCGAAGATACATAACCGGCATTCCACGCCCTTCCGAAGACTCGAATCGACACACAACGCTCCAAAACTAGCCAATGGTTATACAAATCCATTAATATATGCTCAATTACTCATTACAATCCAATTTATAGCAATTCCCAACCCCGATCGAAAAGTCGACAAAAACGCCCTCGGGCCCACGTGCCCGGAATCCGAAATTTTTCGAAGATAAAGTTTACCCATAACATAAGGATCAAGATTATATGATTTTTACTCCATTCCCTAACAATTTTCGTGGTTAAATCTTGTTTTTACCAAATTCTAGGTTTTTTTCATCTAAAACCCTTGATTTTCCTTAATCTTCACATGTTAAATCTACCCATAATCCATGTATTTAACTTATGATGTGTTGAAATTACTTACCTCTTTGATGATGACGAAATCCCTCCTCAAATGCTCTCGAAAATCGCCTAAGGCCAAGTGGGAAATGAGGGAAATGGGCTAAGTCTCGGAACAAAAAGCCACAGCTCCAGGTGCAGAAGTTGCATTTGCGACTCCAGGCTCGCAATTGCGATGTCGCATTTGCGACAAAAGCTTCGCAAATGCGAAGCCTAGCCTGCCCCTGCCTTTTTGCGACAAAAATCTTCGTAATTGCGAAGATCACAGCCTCGCAATTCCCATCCCCCATTTCGCAATTGCAAACTTTCCCCCTAGCGCCCAGGCTCGCAAATGCGAGGTCGCATTTGCGACCCAAGCATCGCAAATGCGATCATACCAGTACCAGCAATCATGTTTCTTAGCAAATCACTCCGAAGCTATCCCGAATCTCACCCGAGCCCTCGGGGCTCCAAACCAAACACTTGTACAAGTCTAAAAACACGACACGGACTTGCACAAAGCCTCTAATCACATCAAACAATGCTAGAATCATGAATCGCACTCCAATCCAAGATTAATGAACTTTGAAATTTCAAACTTCTACATTCGATGCCGAAACCCGCCAAATCACGTCCGATTGACCTCAAATTTTGCACACAAGTCATATTCGACATTACGGACTTACTGCAACTTCCGGAATCAGATTCCGACCCCGATATCAAAAAGTCAACTTCCGGTCAAACTCTTCAAAAACCTTCAACTTCTATCTTTAGCCAACTGACTCCAAAATGACCTACGGACCTCCAATTCACTTCCGATCGCGCTCCCAACTCCAGAATCACCATACGGAGCTGCTCCCAGAATTGGAATCCCAAACGGACATTGATATCACATAAATGTACTTCAACCCAAAGTTATGAAATTTCTTTCAAAATGCTACTTTCCACAATAGGCGCCAAAACGCTCCCGGGTCATCCAAAACCCGATCCGGGCATATGCCCAAGTCCGAAATCATCATACAAACCTACTAGAACCTTCGGATCCCGATTCCAAGGTCGTTTACTCAAAATTCTAATCCTAGTTAATTCTTTCAACTTAAGGCTTCCGGAATGAGAATTCTCTTTCCAAATCAACTCTGAACTTCCCGAAACTTAATTCCGACCACGCGTACAAGTCATAATACCTGAATGAAGTTGTTTATGGCCTCAGACTACTCAACGACGTGCTAGAGCTCAAAACAACCGGTCGGGTCGTTACAATTTTGATAGTTGTTATTGTTGTTACTTTTGTTATTGTTATTATTATTGTTGTTATTGGTTGAGTGGCAGCAATATAATGCTACCATTATAGGTGATTGGTTGTTGGCAGGTGGTGCAGCATAAAACAACTATCTAGCAAAAAATTACCTAGAAAACCGACCGACTTTGGTCGGAAATGCTCATATAAATTCCCAAAAAATCAAATATACCGACCGACTGTAACGACCCGGCCGGTTATTTCGAGAGTTATAGCCCCGTTTCCCAATTTCTGCTTCCTTTTGTGTTCTTCAGCTATATTATGATATGTTGGGTCAGTTGTGTAATGACCCGGCCGGTCGTTTTATGAGTTGCCGCTCCGCTTCCCCCGTTTCTGCTTCTTTATGTCTTAATCAGCTGTATTGTGTGGTATCGTGTTGGTTATTTTGGGTTCGGAGTTGTTTTGTAGAGAAATGAGACACTTAGTCTCTTTTGAGTAAGCTTGAGTTGGAAAAGTCAACCGGATATTTACTCATGTGAAAAAGGTCTCGGATGTGAATTCCGATGGTTCGGATAGCTTCGTTAGGTGATTTGGGACTTAGGAGCATGATCGGAATATGTTTTGGAGGTCCGGAGTAGATTTAGGCTTGAATTGGCGAAAATGGAATTTTGGCGTTTTTCGATTGGTAGTGGGAATTTTGATATAGGGGTCAGAATGGAATTTCGGAAATTGAAATAGGTCCTTTGTGTCATTTGGGGCGTGTGTGCAAAGTTTCAGGTCATTTGGACGGGGTTTGATAGACTTTTTGATCGAAAGCGGAATTTGGAAGTTTTGGAATTTCTTAGGCTTGAATCCGATGATGATTTGATGTTGTTTTTAGCATTGCGAAGGTTGGAACAAGTTTGAATGATGTTATGGGATATGTTGGCATGTTTGGTTGAGGTCCCAAGGGCCTCGGGTGAGTTTCGGGTGGTTAAACGAATCAAAGTCTTGTTTTGAAAGTTGCAGATTTTCTTCAGTTCTCTTGCAGACATTTTGTTCTTCGCGATCGCGTAGAAGGGTCCGTGATCGTGTAGGCCTAGTTGGGCAGAGGTGAGATTTGTTCTACGCGATCGCAAAGGTCAGGAGTCACGACCCGGATTTCCCACCCTCGGGAGTCGTGATGGCGCCTACTAGTGACAGCTAGGCAAGCCAACCAACTGAATTATTTGCTTTCTCCATTTTCAAATTCGTTAACAGTTATAAGCCAACAATTAATAAACGATATAATTTAACAAGCGGAAGAATAAATGTCAACTTTAATAGTACTACTAATATCCTCCCATAACAAAACCAACCAAGATTTGGTGTCACAACTTCACAGACTGTCTAAGAGTACTATAAATAAAGGTCTAAAAGAAATAACAAAATACTATCTCTGGAACTACATAAGAGAAGCAGGAAAATAGATAGAGGGATACGCCAAGGCCTGCGGACGCCTGCAGGACTACCTCGGGTCGCCTGATAAGCAAGAAGCTGAAACCTCACTGCGGTCTGAAATCTACAGCACTGGGATCTGCACAAAAGAGTGCAGACTGTAGTATCAGCACAACCGACCCCATGTGCTGGTAAGTGCCTAGCCTAACCTCGGCGAAGTAGTGACGAGGCTAGGACCAGACTACCAAGTAAACCTGTGCAGATAAATAATGTGCAGTCGAAAAATAAAAGCAGAAACATATATAATCAAGGATGGGAGGGGGAAACATGCTGCGGGGAAACACCAAATAGCAACAGGAGAATAGCAGTTAAATATATGGAACACCACAATTCAATTATCAACAGGAATTGAAAATCAAACAAGTGCACGGCATCACCCTTCGTGCTTTTACTCTCGTCCTCACCATAAAATCAACATAAAATGCACGGCATCACCCTTCGTGCTTTTACTCTCGTCCTCACCATAATATCAATATAATCGGCACGGAATGGTACATCGTGCGGCACGGCATCACCCTTCGTGCTTTACACTCTTCCTCACAAATAATGATAATAATACACGGCATCACCCTTCGTGCTTTAACACTCTCTCACCAAAACAATGCACGGCATCACCCTTCGTGCTTTACACTCTTCCTCACCCAAACAACAAACACAAACAATAAGGGCAAGGAATAAATGAATCATAATAAAAATCCCTGCAAGGGAACAATAGCAAAACCACAACATCCCGGCAAGGGAACAACATTTAAAACCACAACATCCCGACAAGGGATAAATACCACAATTCTCTCCTCATTTTCACATTTACCTCACAACTTGGTTCACAAATTGAGCCAATGCTCTACAAGGTTCAATTACCAATTACACTTCCACAATTCATTTTACAACTTGAACATACGCTCTTCAATATACAAATACCAATATTCTTTCCACAACCTTGCTCAACGATAGCAATCAACACATTAAACATGAACCGCACAAATGAAGTCACATTAATCACAACATAAGACTCACGGGCATGCTTGACACTAACGTATAGATACTCGTCACCATGCCTATATGTCGTACTCAACACGTAACATATAGCATATAAGACCACACTCCTATTCTGTCATGCTAATGTTAGACCAAACACTTACCTCGATGCCTCGTACACTATTCAAGCCTCAACTATAGCTTTCCTTTTGATTTCACCAATTCGCTCGTATCTAGTCACAAGTTACCTAATTACATCAATGAATGCTAATAAACAAATTCTAATGCATGAAAATAATTTTTCTAAAGTTTTTCCCAAAAAGTCAAAAATCGACCCCGGGCCTACATGGTCAAAACCCGAGGTTCGAACCAAAACCCGACTACCCATTGACTTACGAACTCAAATATATAATTTGTTTTGAAATCGGACCTCAAAACGACGTCCAAATCCCCAAGATTTGAAAAACCTAGGTTCTACCCAAAACACCCAATTTCCCCCATGAAAATCATTGATTTTGAGTTGAAATCATGTGAAAAGATGTTAAGGATTGAAGAAAACTAGTTAGAAATGACTTACAATCGATTTGGAGAAGAAGTTGCCTTTGAAAAATCGCCCTAGAGTATTTATGTTTTGAGAAGATGTGAAAAATGGTTAAAAATTCGTCTAAGTATGGATTTTACAGGTCTCTGACGTCGTAATTGCGAACCCAGACTCTGCTATCATCGCATTTGCGAAGAAAAATGTCGCATTTGCGACACAGCAAATTTTCAAGTCTCCTTCACATTTGCGATAGACCTCTCGCAAATACGAAGTCGCATTTGCGATAAAACTGTCGCATTTGCGACGACTGGGCTACAACTGGACGATCGCATTTGCAATATATTCCTCGCATTTGCGAGGTAGGCTGGCCTGGGCTATTTCCACATTTGCGACATAGCCTTCGCATTTGCGAACTCGCATTTGCGAGCGGCTTCGCAAATGCGAAGCCTGCAGGCCTGCAATAGAACAGCTGAAACCTGCAATTTTCCCAAGTCCGATTCTACTCCGTGGCCTATCCAAACTCACCCGAGCCCTCGGGGCTCCAAACCAAACATGCACACCAACCTAAAAACATCATACGGACTCACTCGTGCATTCAAATCACTAAAATAACATCAATAACTATGAATTTAGCATCAAAATCATGAAACCACTCAAGAACATCAAATTTGCTAATTTTCTCAAATAAAGTCCGATTCACGTCATTTCATGTCCGTTTCTTACCAAATTTCACAGACTCAACTTAAATCACATATAAGACCTGTACCGGGCTCCGAAACCAAAATACGAGCCCGATACCATCAACTTTCAAACACATTTCATTTTCAAAAACTCATGTATTTTTCAGAAAACAATTTTCTTCAAAAATTCATTTCTCGGGCTAGGGACCTCAGAATTCGATTCCGGGCATATGCCCAAGTCCCATATTTTCTTACGGACCTCCCGGAATCATCGAAACACAGATCCGGGTCCGTTTACTCAAAATGTTGGCCGAAGTCAAATTAAATTCATTTTAAAGGCAAAATTTATTATTTTTCACTGATTTTTCAAATAATGGTTTTCCGGCTAAGCGCCAGGACTGCACACGCACATCAAGGTGAGGTAAAAAGGAGGTTATTAGGCCTCGAAACACTGAATTTGTATCTAAAACAAGTGATAACTTTTTGGGTCATCACATCCTCCACCTCTAAAACAACCATTCGTCCTCGAACGGACATAAGAAGGAAGTACCTGAGTCGGGGAAAAGATGGGGATAACGGCTCCGCATATCGGACTCGGACTCCTAGGTCGATGCCTCAGCAGGCTGACCTCTCCACTGAACACGAACAGAAGGAAAACTCTTTGATCTCAACTGACGAACCTGCCGGTCTAGAATAGCTACCGGCTCCTCCTCATAGGACAAGTCGTTGACCAACTGGACAGTGCTGAAGTGTAACACGTGGGATGGATCGCCGTGATACTTCCGAAGCATGGACACGTGAAACGTTGGGTGCAAGACTGATAAGCCCGGCGGCAACGCAAGTCTGTAAGCCACCTCTCCCACTCGATCAAGAATCTCAAACGGGCCAATAAACCTAGGGCGAAGCTTGCCCTTCTTCCCAAATCTCATCACGCCCTTCAGAGGCGACACTCTAAGCAATACCCTCTCACCGACCATGAATGCCAAATCTCGAACCTACGGTCGGCATAGCTTTTTTGCCTGGACTGAGATGTATGAAGCCTATCCTGAATGATCCTCACCTTGTCCAAGGCATCCTGTACTAGATCCGTACCCAACAACCGAGCCTTTCCCAGCTCAAACCATCCAACCGACGACCGACACCGCCTACCGTATAAAGCCTCATAAGGATCCATCTGGATACTCGACTGGTAGTTGTCGTTGTAGGCAAAAATTTATCCCACGAGCCTCCAAAGTCAATGACACAAGCTCGGAGCATATGCTCCAAGATCTGAATAGTCCGCTCGGACTGCCCGTCCGTCTGAGGATGAAATGATGTGCTCAACTCAATCCGTGTGACCAACTCTCACTGAACTGCTCTCTAGAAATGTGAGGTAAACTGCATACCTGTCACGACCCAATTTAGGATCATGACCGACACCTAGGAGCAAGTGCCCCCAAGTAAGCCTCATCGATATTTTACAGAAAATCGGACAGAGTTTCCCCTGTTTTTGGACTATCCCAAAAATTTCCCTGTCTCAAATCAGCAACCAAATATCCTAATATCATACCAAACAATTGACAACTTGTCAATTAACCAATACAAGTCTCCACCATAACTAAACCACCAAGTAACCACTAGAAATACTAATTTATCTCCACTTTGATAAATGAGAACGATACTCAACATAAGACTATAATAACAAAAGAATACTCATGATACTAAATTAATGACTATGGAGCGACTCTAAGAATTCAAAGAAAAGAGTATAACAATATAATAAAATCTTCGCCCACGCGAACAAGTGCGAGGCTCACCAAGAACTATCAAACTATGCGCTCTAATTAACGAAATCCTCGCCCGCGTCAACTGCTGTCTCTGTCAAAAAAATTAGCGGGGAATGAGTCGCTAGCTCAGTGAGTAATAACACTTAACCACAACTGTTTTTATTTGGGGACAAGTCAGAAAACATGCTAGTATCTCAAACAGAAAATAACATAAAAATGCCCTTTCAGAAATAATAATTTAATTTTCAGTCTCATCACGTTTTCTTGTAGTATAATATAATTAACAATTCAGTAATAAGCTCGGTAACCACTATATATATCAGTATTCACATTTTGAGAGGTTTCAATGAATGGATCATGTAATCGGTATCTCAAACATGCTAGTATCTCAAACAGAAAATAACATAAAAATGCCCTTTCAGAAATAATAATTTAATTTTCAATCTCATCACGTTTTCTTGTAGTATAATATAATTAACAATTCAGTAATAAGCTCGGTAACCACTATATATATCAGTATTCACATTTTGGGAGGTTTCAATGAATGGATCATGTAATCGGTATATTTGTGGACTTCTTTGCAAGAAGTCATATATAACGGTAGTCCCTACTCGAGGGAAAATCGGTAACGGTATGCTAGTTCTACCTTTCCACTAGCGAGGGCTATAACGGTAATCTGTAAATTACAAGGTGCACCAGGTCTAACGAACCCGCCGTTAGCTACGGGATCCTCCAATGTCAACTCCCATTTATACTTGTCTCTGTAATCCGTATATACTCGTAGAACCTTTTAAAACAATATAGGGAATTTTGGTTCTTAGCAAATCATATAATTTCTTTTCGATAACAGTATTCAAGTAATGGTAAAACAGATCTAGTGACAATGTAAATATTTAAAACCATGGTATTCATCTCAAATAACTATATCGGTATCATATCGAGTAAAGGACTTGTCCCACATGCAAATTCAAATCAGTTAGTAACATGTTCATAGTAAAATCATATGTAAATCATGCTAGTTGTAGAAATACAACTTGCGGTAAGATTACTACTCACAGTACTCATGCCGAAATACCAACTGCTTCACCTCAAGCAACTCGTACAAATTCCTCCAATCAATCTATAATTACATAATATCATCTCATGTTAATTCTCTTGTTTAGGCTAATTCATGGCTAACTTAGAATACCCAATCATCGGGGTCCATGTTTGAGTCTAAATTTGTGAATTTATAATTAATCATAGAACTAGTCCATAGTTCTATCAATTTCAAACTAATTAGTATAATTTACTCCTCTAAAATTAGACCTATCAGTGCTTAAACCAAACCCTTATAGCCTTGTATCTCCATAGTAATTGTATATTTCTTTTTATATAAGAGAAAGTTTATATTGAATTGCTTTGTACTACATGAAATTTCATAAATACAGTAATTCAACAGATGAGAAGAAGAAGGTTAACCTCTTGAGTCGAAGGAGAACTTTAATACTTTCAATATCAAGCCCCAATTCTTCTTAAAACCTTTGTCCAAAGCTTTTTTTTTCTTCTTCCTCTCTTTTCTTCTTTTCTCTTTCTTCCCTTCTCCGTTTCTGTTTTGTTTTTTTCTCGTTTTCTTGAAGCAGAATGCTTCGTCCCTTTTCCCCTTGCCCCTTTTTTTTCAATTTGGCAGATTTTTCTAACCCTTGTGACTTATGTCACGTTAATGGGCTAAGCCCACTTGTATCCTTTCTTCTTTTTCTTTTTGGTTTCTTTTATTTAGTTTCATTGTTTTTTTGTAGTAGTTTCTTATTATTATTATTATAATGGCCAATACACCCTTTTTACAAATGTAGGGTATTACCTCCTCCCCACCTTATGAAATTCGGTCCCCGAATTTAACTTAAGTACGTACTTGTAGATTGAAACAAATGGAGATACTTCGCTTGCATATCTTTTTCTGCTTCCCAAGTAGCTTCTTCAACGGTATGATTTCTCCAATAGACTTTAACGAACTCAATTTCTTTTAACCGTAGCTTTCTTACTTGCCTATCAACAATTACCATCGGCTCTTCCTCGTAAGACAACTTCTCATCAAGCGGTATAGCAGGGGCTTCAATTATCTGAGATGAGTCTGATATACATTTCCTTAGCATTGAGACATGAAAAACTGATGAATAAAGGACAACTTAGGAGGAAGTGCCAAACGATAAGCTACCGCTCCCACTCGGTCTAGTATCTCATACGGTCCTATAAACTTGGGGCTCAGCTTGCCTCTTTTCCCAAATCGCATCACACCTTTCATAGGAGAGAATCGTAGGAACACTTTGTCTCTAATTGTGAATACTAAATCTCTTCTTCTCTTATCAGCATAAGACTTTTGTCTACTTTGAGCTGTAAGCAATATTTGTCTGATCAACTGGACCTTGTCCATAGCTTCTTGTACTAGGTCGGGTCCCAATAAGTTAGTCTCACCAGCTTCAAACCATCCGATAGGAGAACGACATCTTCTACCATACAATGCTTCGTACGGTGCCATTTGAATACTGGACTGGAAGCTATTGTTGTAAACAAATTCAGCTAACGGTAGATAAGTGTCCCAACTACCTCCAAACTCAAGAATGCAAGCTCTCAACATATCTTCCAAGATCTGAATAGTACGTTCAGCCTGCCCGTCCGTCTGTGGATGAAATGCAGTACTAAGATCTACTCGTGTACCTATTGCTTCTTGAAAAGATTTCCAAAAGCGTGAAGTGAACTGTGATCCTCTATCAGAGATGATGGATATTGGAACTCCGTGAAGTCGGACAATTTCGTTCATAAATATCTGTGCATACTTCACTCCACCATATGTAGTCTTCACCAGCAAAAAGTGTGCTGATTTCGTCAGTCGATCTACAATCACCCATACCGAGTCATAACCTCTAAGGGTTCGTGGTAGCCCGGTGACAAAATCCATAGTAATTCTTTCCCATTTCCACTCTGGAATCTCAATTTGTTGTAGTAGTCCTGCGGGTCGCTGATGCTCAGCCTTGACCTGCTGACAAGTCAAACAACTAGAAACAAATTTAGCAACATCCTTCTTCATACCTTCCCACCAATAAAATTGCTTTAGGTCATGGTACATTTTTGTGGATCCAGGATGTATAGTGTATTTAGTTTTGTGAGCTTCTTTAAGAATATCATGTTTCAACCCATCTACGTCTGCTACACATAGCCTGTCACCCATTCGAAGAACACCATCACTTTCAATAATCATATCCTTGCTTTTACCAGCTAAGGCCTCATCTCTGTATTTGCATAATCGTTCATCCTCATATTGGGTGGCCTTAATGCGCTCAACTAATGAAGACTTAGCCTGAGCACAAGCCAACAATGCCTCTGAATTTCCGACACTAAATCTGATACCTGTATCTTCTAGTCTCTGAATATCTTTGGCCAAAAGTCTCTTTGCAGGGGCTATATATGCCAAACTCCCCATAGATTTTCTACTGAATGCATCAGCCACCACATTGGCTTTTCCAGGATGATACAAAATAGAACAATCATAGTCTTTGAGTAGTTCCATCCAACGACGCTGCCGAAGATTTAGATCTCTCTGCTGAAAGATATACTGCAGACTTTTATGGTCAGTATAAATCTCACAAGTTTCCCCGTATAGATAATGTCTCCAAATTTTTAGAGCAAGTACCACTGCAGCCATCTCCAAATCATGTGTAGGATAGTTTTGCTCGTGCTTTTTCAATTGTCTCGAAGCATAAGCTATAACACGACCATTTTGCATGAGAACACATCCGAATCCCACCCTCGAGGCATCACAGAATACTGTAAATCCTCCAGAACCTGATGGTAAGGCTAATATTGGTGCAGTTGTCAAACATGTTTTGAGTTTTTGAAAGCTCTGCTCACATTCCTCCGGCCACTGAAACTTTGCATTTTTTTGTGTTAGCTTGGTCAGTGGCGCTGCTATTCTGGAGAAATCCTGCAGAAAACGCCTGTAATAGCCTGCTAAGCCTAAAAAGCTGTGAATCTCTGTAGGAGAAGTAGGTCTGGGCCATTTCTGTACAGCTTTGGTCTTCTTAGGATCTACTATAATTCCATCTTTAGATACAACATGCCCCAAAAATGCTACCGAGTCTAGCCAGAATTCACACTTCGAGAACTTAGCATAAAGCCGATGTTCTCGCAAAGTCTGCAACACAGTCCTGAGATGATTCTCGTGTTCTCCTTGGCTACGAGAATATATCAGGATATCATCAATAAATACTATTACAAATCTATGCAGAAACGGCTTGAACACCCTATTCATTAAATCCATGAATGTAGCTGGAGCATTTGTTAGTCCGAAAGGCATCACAAGAAACTCATAGTGCCCGTATCGAGTTCTTAAAGCAGTCTTAGAAATATCTTCATCTTTGATTCTAAGTTGATGATAACCAGAACGGAGGTCAATCTTTGAAAAGTGGGCAGCTCCTTAGAACTGATCAAACATATCATCTATACGAGGCAAAGGATATTTGTTGCGTATTGTTATCTTGTTCAACTGCCTGTAGTCAATGCACATTCTCAGGGATCCGTCTTTCTTCTTTACGAACAGTACTGGTGCACCCTATGGTGATACACTAGGTCTAATAAAACCCTTATCTAACAAATCTTGTAACTGTTGTTTTAGCTCCCTCAACTCTGCTGGTTCCATTCGATATGGGGGTATCGATATGGGTTGTGTGTCAGATAGCAAATCAATACCAAAGTCTATTTCTCGTACTGGAGGCAATCCTGGTAAATCCTCAGGAAATACATCAGAAAATTCTCTCACTACTGGTATATTTTCTATACTAACTGTTTCCTTTCTTGTGTCATTTACAATAGCTAAGAGACCCAAGCAACCTTTCTTCAGAAGTCGTTGAGCCTTCATAAAAGATACAACTTTGCAAGTCTCTAGAACCTGACTCCCTCTTAGAATAAAACTGGGTTCATTTGGTATCTCAAACTTTACTATCTTTGCATGACAATCGACTATAGCATAGCAAGAAGATAACCAATCCATTCCCATCAGCATATCAAAGTCAATCGTATCAAGTACAATAAGGTCAGCTAGAGTATCTCTACCCTCAACCCGAATCTGACAAGCACGATACACGTAATCAGCTAATATAGACTCTCCAACAGGTGTAGCAACTAGAAAAGGATCATTCAATAGCTCAGGCTGTCAACTAAACCTCAAAGCAAAGTACGAGGACACATAAGAGTGAGTAGATCCCGGATCAATCAACGTAAGTGCATCAAATGAACAGACAGAAAGAATACTTGTAACCACTGCATTCGAGGCCTGAGCATCCTGTCTAGTAAATGCAAAAATTCTCGCGTGACCTCTACCAGCATTCCCTTGTCCTTGATTCACAGTAGCACGGTCTCCAGCACCTCGACCTCTATTTCTTGTACCTGTAGCACCTGAAGTATTACGAGTAGTCTGAGTCGGTGCAGCTGACTGAATAGAAGCCTGGTTGAAATTTCTCGGAGGCTGAGGGCAATCCCTCAAGTGATGTCCCAACTAGCCACACTGAAAGCACTCTCCCGTTAGAACACGGCATTGGCCCAAATGTGATCTACCACAGGTCTTGCAGACTGGAGTAGTGGCATATATCTGCCCAGAATTACGATGTTGAGATGCTGACGATCACCTAGTACCCTGTCTGTAATGCGGTCTGTATGTGGACTGTGAAGACATGTGTGTCCTTGTCTGAGAACCTTGTTGTTGTTGTTGTCCCCGATTTCCTGCTTTTCTATTTTCACTAAAACCGCCACTGAAAGCCCCTCTTGTCTTGGCCTTCTTACGTAATTCACTAGCTGCACGCTCCTTACGTCCCTTATTTTCAATCTTTCTAGCAAGGTCGACTACATCAGAGTAGGATAAAGTCTTCATCTGTGGGGCTACTGCAGTGTATAGACGACCAACCAATCCATCAACAAACCTCTGAACTCGAGCTTCTTCGGTAGACACTAAGTGAGGAGCATATATAGCCAGCTTACAGAACTTAGTGTTATATGTTGACACATCCATATCTGGAGTCTGAACCAATCTTTCAAAGTCTCTAGCATATTGTTGCATCAGACTGTCTGGAAGAAAATGTTTCTTGAACAACTTTGTGAACTCGTCCCATGTCAGTGGTGGTGCTCCTGCTGGCCTTCCTAGCAATACCGTTTCATACCATGTGTTGGCCATATCCTCTAGTTTGTATGCTGCGAGCTCCACGGCTCTCTCACTAGAACATCCAAGAGCACGTAATGCCTTAAGTGTCCCATCCAGGAAACTTTGAGGATCTGCCGAATTATCAGAACCTGTGAATTTTGGTGATTTCAATTTCAGAAACTCTTGTAGGGATACTTCGTTATTTCCGAAAGTTCGAGTCTGTGCAGGTGCTTGTGTCTGTAAAGTAGCCTGAGGAGCTGAACTTCCTCCCTGAGTAGGCACCAATGCCTCTAACACATTCAATAACCTTGTCACTACATCTGCAGGTAAGGCAACACTAGGTACAACAGTTGGCACTGGTGGTGGAGCGTTCTGAACTCCCTGCTCTTGCACTTGATCTGGCATAACAGCTTAGGGTTGACCCATGTTCCCAACTTGAGGTTGGGGAGCAGTCTGTCTTTTAGTTTGATGAACCCCAACTTGACCGCCACCTCGGGTAGCACCACGTCCAGCACCACGTCCAGCAGATGAGGGTGTGTGTGTCCTAGCCATCTGTAAAAGAAATATTCCAAAGTCAATCTCAAGTTATCTCAATGCACGATCAAAGAATGAAAGAAGGGAAAATATTCCTAAATTTTCAGTAGCCTCGAGATCGTAAGTATGGGTGCCTACATACCCATGAACAAGACTCTACTAAGCATTGCTCCATGACTCGGGACTTAAAGCCTAAGCTTCGATACCAACTTTGTCGCGACCCAATTTAGGATCATGACCGACACCTAGGAGCAAGTGCCCCCAAGTAAGCCTCATCGGTATTTTACAGAAAATCGGACAGAGTTTCCCCTGTTATTGGACTATCCCAAAAATTTCCCTGTCTCAAATCAGCAACCAAACATCCTAATATCATACCAAACAATTGACAACTTGTCAATTAACCAATACAAGTCTCCACCATAACTAAACCACCAAGTAACCACTAGAAATACTAATTTATCTCCACTTTGATAAATGAGAACGATACTAAACATAAGACTATAATAACAAAAGAATACTCATGACACTAAATTAATGACTATGGAGCGACTCTAAGAATTCAAAGAAAAGAGTATAACAATATAATAAAATCTCCGCCCACGCGAACAAGTGCGAGGCTCACCAAGAACTATCAACCTATGTGCTCTAATTAACGAAATCCTCGCCCGCGTCAACTGCTGTCTCTGTCAAAAAAATTAGCGGGGAATGAGTTGCTAGCTCAGTGAGTAATAACACTTAACCACAACCGTTTTTATTTGGGAACATGTCAGAAAACATGCTAGTATCTCAAACAGAAAATAACATAAAAATGCCCTTTCAGAAACAATAATTTAATTTTTAGTCTCATCACGTTTTCTTGTAGTATAATATAATTAACAATTTAGTAATAAGCTCGGTAACCACTGTATAATATCAGTATTCACATTTTGAGAGGTTTCAATAAACGGATCATGCAATCGGTATATCTGTGGACTTCTCTACAAGAAGTCATATATAACGGCAGTCCTTACTCGAGGGAAAATCGGTAACGGTATGCTATTTCTACCTTCCCGCTAGCGAGGGCTATAACGGTAATCGGTAAATTACAAGGTGCACCAGGTCTAACGAACCCGCCGTTAGCTAGGGGATCCTCCAATGTCAACTCCCATTTATACTTGTCTCTGTAATCCGTATATACTTGTACAACCTTTTAAAACAATATAGGGCATTTTGGTTCTTATCAAATCATATAATTTCTTTTCGATAACAGTATTCAAGTAACGGTAAAATAGATCTAGTGACAATGAAAATATTTAAACCCACGGTATTCATCCCAAATAACTATATCGGTATCATATCAAGTAAAGGACTTGTCCCACATGCAAATTAAAATCAGTCAGTAACATGTTCATGGTAAAATCATATTTAAATCATGCTAGTTGTAGAAATACAAATTGCGGTAAGATTACTACTCACAGTACTCGTGCCGAAATACCAACTGCTTCACCTCAAGCAACTCGTACAAATTCCTCCAATCAATCTATAATTACATAATATCATCTCATGTTAATTCTCTTGTTTAGGCTAATTCATGGCTAACTTAGAATACCCAATCATCGGGGTCCATTTTTGAGTCTAAATTTGTGAATTTATAATTAATCATAGAACTAGTCCATAGTTCTATCAATTTCAAACTAATTAGTATAATTTACTCCTCTAAAATTAGACCTATCGGTGCTTAAACCAAACCCTCATAGCCTTGTTATCTCCATAGTAATTGTATATTTCTTTTTATATAAGAGAAAGATGATATTGAATTCCTTTGTTCTACATGAAATTGCATAAATACAGTAATTCAACAGATGAGAAGAAGAAGGTTAACCTCTTGAGTCGAAGGAGAACTTTAATACTTTCAATATCAAGCCCCAATTCTTATTAAAACCTTTGTCCAAAGCTTTTTTTTCTTCTCCTCTCTTTTCGTCTTTTCTCTTTCTTCCCTTCTCCGTTTCTGTTTTGTTTTTTCTCGTTTTCTTGAAGCATAATGCTTCATCCCTTTTCCCCTTCCCAAAAATTTCCCTGTCTCAAATCAGCAATCAAACATCCTAATATCATACCAAACAATTGACAACTTTTCAATTAACCAATACAAGTCTCCACCATAACTAAACCACCAAGTAACCACTAGAAATACTAATTTATCTCCACTTTGATAAATGAGAACGATACTCAACATAAGACTATAATAACAAAAGAATAGTCATGACACTAAATTAATGACTATGGAGCGACTCTAAGAATTCAAAGAAAAGAGTATAACAATATTATAAAATCTCCGCCCACGCGAACAAGTGCGAGGCTCACCAAGAACTATAAACCTATGCGCTCTAATTAACGAAATCCTCGCCCGCGTCAACTGTTGTCTCTGTCAAAAAAATTAGCGGGGAATGAGTCGCTAGCTCAATGTGTAATAACACTTAACGACAACTGTTTTTATTCGGGGACAAGTCAGAAAACATGCTAGTATCTCAAATAGAAAATTACATAAAAATGCCCTTTCAGAAGCAATAATTTAATTTTCAGTCTCATCACGTTTTCTTGTAGTATAATATAATTAACAATTCAGTAATAAGCTCGGTAACCACTGTATAATAGCAGTATTAACATTTTGGGAGGTTTCAATGAACGGATCATGTAATCGTATATCTGTGGACTTCTTTGCAAGAAGTCATATATAACGGTAGTCCCTACTCGAGGGAAAATCGGTAACGGTATGCTAGTTCTACCTTCCCACTAGCGAGGGCTATAACGGTAATCGGTAAATTACAAGGTGCACCAGGTCTAACGAACCCGTCGTTAGCTACGGGATCCTCCAATGTCAACTCCCATTTATACTTGTCTCTGTAATCCATATATACTCGTAGAACCTTTTAAAACAATATAGGGCATTTTGGTTCTTATCAAATCATATAATTTCTTTTCGATAACAGTATTCAAGTAACGGTAAAACAGATCTAGTGACAATGAAAATATTTAAAACCACGGTATTCATCTCAAATAACTTTATCGGTATCATATCGAGTAAAGGACTTGTCCCACATGCAAATTCAAATCAGTCAGTAATATGTTCATAGTAAAATCATATTTAAATCATGCTAGTTGTAAAAATACAAATTGCGGTAAGATTACTACTCACAGTACTCGTGCTGAAATACCAACTGCTTCACCTCAAGCAACTCGTACAAATTCCTCCAATCAATCTATAATTACATAATATCATCTCATGTTGATTCTCTTGTTTAGGCTAATTCATGGCTAACTTAGAATACCCAATCATCGGGGTCCATGTTTGAGTCTAAATTTGTGAATTTATAATTAATCATAGAACTAGTCCATAGTTCTATCAATTTCAAACTAATTAGTATAATTTACTCCTCTAAAATTAGACCTATCAGTGCTTAAACCAAACCCTTATAGCCTTGTTAGCTCCATAGTAATTGTATATTTCTTTTTATATAAGAGAAAGTTGATATTGAATTCCTTTGTACTATGAAATTGCATAAATACAGTAATTCAACAGATGAGAAGAAGAAGGTTAACCTCTTGAGTCGAAGGAGAACTTTAATACTTTCAATATCAAGCCCCAATTCTTCTTAAAACCTTTGTCCAAAGCTTTTTTTTTTCTTCTTCCTCTCTTTTCTTCTTTTCTCTTTCTTCCCTTCTCCATTTCTGTTTTGTTTTTTCTTGTTTTCTTGAAGCAGAATGCTTCGTCCCTTTTCCCCTTGCCCCTTTTTTTTCAATTTGGCAGATTTCTCTAACCCTTGTGACTTATGTCACGTTAATGGGCTAAGCCCACTTGTATCCTTTCTTCTTCTTTTTTTTGGGTTCTTTTATTTTGTTCATTGTTTTTTTTTTTTTTTTGAAGTAGTAGTAGTTTCTTATTATTATTATTATTATTATTATTATTATTATTATTATTATTATTATTATTATTATTATTATTATTATAATGGCCAATACACCCTTTTTACAAATGTAGGGTATTACAGTACCCCGGTCCGAGATGATAGACACGAGCACACCATGAAGACGGACAAACTCCCGGATATAGATCTCAGCTAACTTCTCGGAAGAATAGGAGACTGCCACAGGATTGAAATGTGCTGACTTGGTCAGCCTATCAACAATAACCGACACTGCATCGAACTTCCTCTGAGTCCGTGGAAGTCCAACAACGAAGTCCATAGTGATACGCTTCCACTTCCACTCAGGGATCTATATCTTCTGGAACACACCGCCAGGCCTCTGATGCTCGTACTTAACCTGGTGACAATTCAAACACCGAGCCACATACGCAACAATGTCCTTCTTCATTCTCCTCCACCAATAATGCTGCAGCAAATCCTGATACATCTTGGCGGTGCCCGGATGAATAGAGTACCGGGAACTATTGGCCTCCTCTAGAATCAACTCCTGAAGCCCATCCACATTAGGCACACAAATACGACCCTGCATTCTCAAAACTCCATCATCTCCTAGTGTGTCCTGCTTGGCATCTCCGTGTTGCACCGTGTCTCTGAGGACACATAAATGAGGATCATCATACTGCCGATCTCGGATACGCTCCAATAAAGAAGAGCGAGCAACTGTGCAAGCTAATATACGGCTAGGCTCAGAAACATCCAACCTCACGAACTGATTGGCCAAAGCCTGGACATCCAAAGCAAGCGGTCTCTCACCGATCGGAATATACGCAAGACTGCCCATACTGGCTGACTTCCTACTCAAAGCATCGGCCACCACATTGGCTTTCCCGGATGATATAAGATAGTGACATCATAGTCTTTTAACAGCTCCAACCACCTCCTCTGCCTCAAATTTAGCTCCTTCTGCTTGAACAAGTATTGCAAACTCTTGTGGTCCGTGAACACCTCACATGACACGCCATACAGATAATGCCTCCAAATTTTCAGCGCATGAACAATGGCTGCTAACTCCAAATCATGGACTGGATAGTTCTTTTCATGAATCTTCAACTGGCGCGAAGCATAAGCAATGACCTTGCCATTCTGCATCAACACCGCACCAAGCGCAACACGAGATGCATCACAATAAACTGTATATAGGCCTGAACCTGTGGGCAAAGCCAACACTGGTGTAAGGCCCCGTAAAAATTTGTGCTCAAAACCTAGTAGCTCGTAGGGTCAGGTTCCGAATATGTGTTGGGAATGTGTAAAACTCTTTGCGGCGAGCTTGCAAGCCGCGGTTCGGACCCATTGTACTGATCTATAGTATTTAAAAATTAAAGAACCAAGTTTTTTCCAGAAAAGTGTTATTTTGTGGTCCAGAATGCGGTCGCAAATCATGTATGCGGACCGCATTTCTACCGCAGATTGAGTCAGTCGTTTGGTTAAAGTTAAGGTCAAAATGCGGTCCATTATGCGACAGCATAACTGATATGCGGACCGCATTTCTATCGCAAAGTGAGTCAATGTGTCAGTCAAATTTGAGGTAAATTAGGAATCCGGGGGAACAGATGGGAGATTACTTGACATGGCCAATCCTATTGCATTATGCGACCGCAAATTGGATATGCGGACCGCATTTCCGCCGCAGACCCAAACAGTAGGATTGGATTTTTGGAGCACTTTTGTGGTCCATTCTGCGGATCGCATTTCATCTCTGCGGTCGCAAAGTGTGACCGCATATCTGACTCGGGTACCTATTTTTTCTAAATTTTAAACCTGACCCCCTTTTTTAATAAAACACCCCAACCCCTCATTTTAACGAGTTTTTTGAACAAAATAAGAGAGAGGAAGAGAGGGTTCTTGAGAGAGAAAGTCATCTTCATCAAATTTGATTCTTCAAAACTATCCGGGCCGGGAAATTTCAAAGTGATTATCTTCATCCCCATTCTTGCAGGTAAAATCCCTAACCCTTTTTCATTGTTGTTATTCCTTGAGAATTGTTGTTGTAGTTCTTGAGAATTGTTGTTGTTGTTTTTTGTGAATTGTTGTTGTTGTGTTGTTTGTGAATTGTGATTGTTCGGTGGGATCGGGTTGCGCGCCGCAACACGAAGTAATAAGGTGTGGGTTGTGGTGATAAGGGTGGCCGAGGTAATAAGGGTGGCCGAGGTAATAAGGGTGGAAAGTGATCGAAATCACTACTGAAATGAAAATATGAGAAAGTTGTGAAATCATTGATGTGAAAATGTTGAAGGGGAAATGGAGAGATTGTAAACTTGCTTGGCTTGATTGTTTCCTTTCATGTGTATTTGATTGTGGATTCCATTACTACTTGTCACTTGTGTATGGTTTGAGTTTGCTTAGGGCAAAGTTTATTCATACATACCAGTACAATTCAAATGTACTAACGTCCCTTTTGCCGGGGCCGCTACATTCGTGTTATGATTATAGGTGGATCCATAGCAGGTACTCCAGTCCACCGACCGTAGCTCCCCTTCACTTTTCGTCAGCTGTATTGGTGAGCCCCTTTCCTCTCGGGGCCCTGCGTGGCTCATGCCGCTTTTATTCCGAAGTCATGTTTTGGGTATTTGTGTAAGGTATAGCCGGAGCCTTGTTATCGGCAAGTATTGTATTATCCTTTGTATCCTTAGAGGCTCCGTAGACAGTAAATGTGGGTTACGAACTTATGTAAATATGTATTTTGTATGTTGGGCGATGTAAGTTGTAAACCTCATTAAGTAACCATGTATGTTATGTATGTTTTACAAAAAGGTGTTTTAATTATAAATGGCTAATTCCTTGATTAATGAGCAATGAGAATATGGGGTAACACGTGGGATAGGAAGGCACCCAGGTCCGCTTGACTGGGGCTACCCGGTCGGCGCCGGTCATGTCCCTCGGTTTGGGGCTTGACAACTGGTGCCGTAGTCAAGGCTGTCTTAAGCTTCTGGAAGCTCGCCTCGCACTCATCCGACCATCTAAACTGGGCACCCTTCTGGGTCAACCTGGTCATCGGGGCTGCAATAGATGAAAACCCCTCCACGAACCGACGATAATAGCCTGCCAAACCCAAGAAACTCCGGATCTCTGTGGCTGACGTGGGTTGAGGCCAGTTCTTGACTGCCTCTATCTTCATTGGATCTACCTGAATACCCTCTGCTGAAACCACATGACCCAAGAAAGCAACTGAACTCAACCAGAACTCACACTTCGAAAATTTAGCATATAGTTGACTATCTCTCAGAGTATGAAGAACCACTCTCAAATGCTGCTCATGCTCCTCCTGACTGCGGGAATAAATCAAAATATCGTCAATGAAGACTATCACGAACGAATCCAAGTAAGGCCTGAACACTCGGTTCATCAAATCCATGAAAGCTGTTGGGGCATTCGTCAATCTGAATGACATCACCAAGAACTCATAATGCCCGTACCGAGTGCGGAAAAGCTGTCTTAGGGACATCGAATGCCCTAATCTTCAACTGATGGTAGCCAGATCTCAAGTCGATCTTAGAAAACACTTGGGCACCCTGAAGCTGGTCGAACAAATCCTCAATCCTCGGCAATGGGTACTTATTCTTGATTGTGACCTTGTTCAATTGCCAGTAATCTATACACATTCTCATCGATCCGTCCTTCTTCTTGACAAACAACACCGGCGCACCCCATGGCTAGACACTGGGCCTAATGAAGCCCTTATTAAGCAAGTCTTGCAACTGCTCCTTCAACTTTTTTAACTCAGGCGGGGCCATATGATATGGCAGAATAGAAATGGGTTGAGTGCCCGAAGCCAGGTCAATGCAAAAATCAATATCCCTGTCGGGTGGCATACCCGGCAGGTCTGAAGGAAATACCTCAGGGAACTCACGAACTACAGGCATAGAATCAATAGAAGGAACCTCGGCACTGAAATCACGAACGTATGCCAAATAGGCCAAACACCCCTTCTCGACCATTCGTCGAGCCTTCATATATGAGATAACACTACGGGTAGAATGACCAGGAGTCCCTCTCCACTCTAAACGAAGTAAACCCGGTAAGGCTAAGGTCACAGTCTTGGCATGACAATCTAAGATAGCGTGGTAAGGTGACAACCAGTCCATCCCCAATATGACATCAAAATCGACCATGTCCAGCAGTAATAAGTCTACTCGGGTCTCAAGACCCCCAATCACAACCACGCAAGAATGATCAACACGATCTACCACAATAGATTCACCCACCGGGGTGGACACATAAACAGGACACTCAGAGAATCACTGGGCATGACCAGATACGGCGCAAAATAAGACGACACATAAGAGTAGGTAGACCCTAGATCAAATAGCACTGAAGCATCCCTACTACAAACCAGAACTGTACCTGTAATAACTGCATCGGAAGCCTCAGCCTCCGGCCTGGCTGGAAGAGCATAAAATCGGGGTTGGGCCCTACCACCCTGGACTACATCTGTGGGACGGCCTGCTGCTGGCTGGCCTCCACCTCTAGCGGCCTGAGCTCCACCTCTAGCACCTCTACCTCCACCTCTAGCACCTCTACCCCCACCTCTGGCTGGCTGGGCGGGCTGTGGAACACTCGGTGCCGGAACCATGGCACGGGAACCCGGATGCTGGGAGTTGCCCGATGCTCGAGGACAAAATCTAGCAATATGACCCGTATCACCACAAGTATAACAAGTCCTCGGCTGCTGAGGCTGCTGACCTTGATGACCTGAATGGCAGCCCCGAAAACTCTGGAGCGGCGGTGCACTAATAAAAGTTGGTGGTGCACTGTAGGATTGCTGATCAGAATACTGTATGTGAGAACCACAGCCACCTGAAGCACCGTGAGAAACCTGAAGTGCCGACTGGAAAGGCCTAGGAGGACGGCCTCTACCATATGAATCCCTGCCTCCAGACAAGGTACCGCTGAATCTGCCTGAATAACGAGGCCTCTTGTCAGACCCCTGACCACCTCCCTGTGACAAAACTATCTCAACCCTCTTGGCCACATTGGCCGCCTCCTGGAAAGAAATCTCACTCCCTGTCTCCTTAACCAACTGAAGTCGAATAGGCTGGACAAGTCCCTCAATGAACCTCCTCACTCTCTCTCTCTCTCTCTCTCTCTCTCTCTCTCTCTCAGTGGGAAGTATAAGTAGAGCATGACGGGCCAACTCGATAAACCTGGTCTCGTGCTGAGTAACGGTCATGGAACCCTGCTGGAGGCGCTCAAACTGTCGCCGATAGATCTCCCTCTGAGTAACGGGAAGAAACTTCTCCAAGAATAGCTGAGTAAACTGCTCCCAAGTCAAAGCTGGTGATTCGGCTGGTCTAGCCAAACAGTAATCTCTCCGCCAAGTCTTGGTGGATCTAGATAAGCGAAAAGTAGCAAAATCGACCCCATTGGTCTCCATTATCCCCATGTTCCTGAGAACCTCGTGACAGCTGTCTAGATAATCCTGAGGATCCTCAGACGATGCACAGCTGAAAGTGGCAGTGAAGAGCTTAGTAAACCTATCCAATCTCCACGAGGCATCGGCAGTCATAGCTGCTCCGTCACCGGTCTGGGCTACCACACCCGGCTGAACTGCTCCAAGTGGCTGAGCTGCTGGAGTCTGAAACTGGGGAGCCACCTTCTCCGGAGTGCGAGTAGCAGGAGTCTGGGCCCCTCCTCCAGCCTGAGAGACTGCTGGAGCTACAGGAAGCAAGCCTGCCTGGGTGACACTCTCCATGAGGCCCACTAGACGGACCAGAGCATCCTGAAGTACTGGGGTAGCAATGAACCCCTCTGGGACCTGAGCTGGGCCCACCGGAGCCGAATTGTGAGACCTATGTAACCTAGAGCTCTGAGACCAACTTGTCACGACCCGAATATCCCACCCTCGGGAGTCATGATGGCGCCTACTAGTGAAAGCTAGGCAAGCCAACCAACTGAATTATTTGCTTTCTCCATTTTCAAATTCGTTAACAGTTATAAGCCAACAATTAATAAACGATATAATTTAACAAGAGGAAGAATAAATGTCAAGTTTAATAGTACTACTAATATCCTCCCATAACAAAACCACCCAAGATTTGGTGTCACAACTTCACAGACTGTCTGAGAGTACTACAAATAAAGGTCTGAAATAAATAACAAAATACTGTCTCTAGAACTACATAAGAGTGGCAGGAAAATAGATAGAGGGAGACGCCAAGGCCTGCGGACGCCTGCAGGACTACCTCGGGTCGCCTGATAAGCAAGAAGCTGAAACCTCACTGCGGTCCGAGATCTGCAGCACTGGGATCTGCACAAAAGAGTGCAGAGTATAGTATCAGCACAACCGACCTCATGTGTTGGTAAGTGCCTAGCCTAACCTCGGCGAAATAGTGACGAGGCTAGGACCAGACTACCAAGTAAACCTGTGCAGATAAATAATGTACATCAGAAAAATAAAAGCAGAAACATATATAATCAAGGATGGGAGGGGGAAACATGCTGCGGGGAAACACCAAATAGCAACAGGAGAATAGCAATTAAATATATGGAACACCAAAATTCAATTATCAACAGGAATCGGAAATCAAACAAGTGCACGGCATCACCCTTCGTGCTTTTACTCTCGTCCTCACCATAAAATCAACATAAAATGCACGGCATCACCCTTCGTGCTTTTACTCTCGTCCTCACCATAATATCAATATAATCGGCACGGAATGGTACATCGTGCGGCACGGCATCACCCTTGGTGCTTTACACTCTTCCTCACAAATAATGATAATAATACACGGCATCACCTTCGTGCTTTAACACTCTCTTACCAAAACAATGCACGGCATCACCCTTCGTGCTTTACACTCTTCCTCACCTAAACAACAAACACAAACAATAAGGGCAAGGAATAAATGAATCATAATAAAAATCCCGGCAAGGGAACAATAGCAAAACCACAACATCCCGGCAAGGGAACAACATTTAAAACCACAACGTCCCGGCAAGGGATAAATACCACAATTCTCTCCTCATTTTCACATTTACCTCACAACTTGGTTCACAAATTGAGCCTCTACAAGGTTCAATTACCAATTACACTTCCACAATTCATTTTACAACATGAGCCAACGCTCTTCAATATACAAATACCAATATTCTTTCCACAACCTTGCTCAAGGATAGTAATCAACACATTAAGCATGAACCGTACAAACGAAGTCACATTAATCACAACATAAGACTCACGGGCATGCTTGACACCAACGTATAGATACTCGTCACCATGCCTATATGTCGTACTCAACACGTAACACATAGCATATAAGACCACACTCGTATTCCCTCAAGTTAAGGTTAGACCAAACACTTACCTCGATGCCTCGTACACAGTTCAAGCCTCAACTATAGCTTTACCTCTTGATTTTACCAATTCGCTCGTATCTAGTCACAAGTTACTTAATTACATCAATGAATGCTAATAAACAAATTCTAATGCATGAAAATAAGTTTTCTAAAGTTTTTCACAAAAAGTCAAAAATCGACCCCGGGCCCATATGGTCAAAACCTGAGGTTCGAACCAAAACCCGACTACCCATTCACTTATGAACTTAGATATATAATCTGTTTTGAAATCGGACCTCAAATCGACGTCCAAATCCACAAGATTTGAAAAACCTAGGTTCTACCCAAAACGCCCAATTTCCCCCATAAAAATCATTGATTTTGAGTTGAAATCTTGTGAAAAGATGATAAGGATTGAAGAAGACTTGTTAGAAACAACTTACAATTGATTTGGAGAAGAAGTTGCCTTTGAAAAATCGCCCTAGAGTGTCTATGTTTTGAGAAGATGTGAAAAATGGTTAAAAATTCGTCTAAGTATGGATTTTAGAGGTCTCTGATGTCGCAATTGCGACCAGGGTTCGCAATTGCGAACCCAGACTCTGTTATCATCGCATTTGCGAAGAAAAATGTCGCATTTGCAACACAGCAAATTTTCAGGTCTCCTTCGCATTTGCGATAGACATCTCGCAAATGCGAAGCCGCATTTGCGATAAAATTGTCGCATTTGCGACGACTGGGCTACAACTGGAAGATCGCATTTGCGATATATTCCTCGCATTTGCGAGGTAGGCTGGCCTGAGCTATTTCCGCATTTGCGACATAGCCTTCGCATTTGCGAACTCGCATTTGCGAGCCAGGCTTCGCAAATACGAAGCCTGCAGGCCTGCAATAGAACAGCTAAAACGGCAATTTTTCCAAGTTCGATTCTACTCCGTGGCCTATCCAAAACTCACCTGAGCCCTCGGGGCTCCAAACCAAACATGCACACCAACCTAAAAACATCATAGGGACTCGCTCGTGCATTCAAATCACTAAAATAACATCAACAACTATGAATTTAGCATCAAAATCATGAAACCACTCAAGAACATCAAATTTGCTAATCTTCTCAAATAAAGTCTGATTCACGTCATTTCAAGTCCGCTTCTTACCAAATTTCACAGACTCAACTTAAATCACATATAAGGCCTGTACCGGGATCTGGAACCAAGATACGGGCCCGATACCATCAACTTTCAAACACATTTCATTTTCAAAAACTCATGTATTTTTCAGAAAATAATTTTCTTCAAAAATTCATTTCTCGGGCTAGGGACCTCGGAATTCGATTTCGGGCAAACGCCCAAGTCCCATATTTTTTTTCGAACCTCCCGAGATCATCGGAACACAGATCCGGGTCCGTTTACTCAAAATGTTGACCGAAGTCAACTTAAATTCATTTTAAAGGCAAAATTTATATTTTTTACTGATTTTTCATATAATGGTTTTTCGGCTAAGCGCCTGGACTGCGCACGCAATCTAGGTGAGGTAAAAAGGAGGTTTTTAGGCCTCAGAACACTAAATTTGTTTCTAAAACAAGTGATGACATTTTGGGTCATCACATCAGGACACGATCGCGATTGGCTGTGAAGTTGTTGTTCACGAACGCGGGGTCAGGGTCGTGTTCGCGTAGAAAGGGAGGAGCCGGTGAGGAGTGGGCAGGTTGTTATATGCGATCGCGTGGGAGAGGCCGCGGTTACGTGGGTTTGCAAAGGCAGTGCTTCGCGATCGCGTGACAGTTTACGCGATCGCGTAGGGTTAAATGAGGTCAGTCAATATTTGTGCGTCGCGATCGCGAGGCTATTTCCGCGATCGCGATGAAGGAATTAAATCCCTGAGCAGAATGTTTTAATAGTTGCCTTCGCGATTTTTGATCTATTTTTTCACCATTGTTGAGTCGATTTTTGAAGCTTTTTTGAGTAGGGATTAAAGAGGGAATCGAAGGTAAAACACTTGGAGGTAAGATTTTTGAACTTAATACTCGATTCTATGATGAAATCAACCTAGTTAACATGAAATTTAGTGGATTTAAAGCCTAAAATTGGGGATTCAGGCTTGAATTGGAGACTTGATTTGAGGATTTGAGGGGTCGTTAGTGGTCGGATTTTGATGTAAGTGGTATGTATGAACTCGTGAGAGTGTAAGGATTCTAGTTTGTGATTTTTTATCAGAATCTGAGACGTGGGCCCGAGAGTCGGGTTTGGCCAATTTTCGGGATTTCTTAATATTATTGATTATTTTCTACATTGTTTCAATCCCTTAGCATATATTGATGTTATAATTCTGATTTTGGATATATTCGACGCGAGTTGAGGCCGAGTCGAGTAGCAAGGGCATTGCGGAGTAGTATTTCATCCGGTTTGAGGTAAGTAACCATTGTAAATCTGGACCTGAGGGTATGAACACCCGGTATTTCGTATTGTTTTTGATAAATGAGGTGACGCACATGCTAGGTGACGAGCGTGTGGGCGTGCACGGTAGGGATTGTGACTTGGTCCGTCCCGTAGCGGCTATTAAGCCAGCGTATTTGATTTGAAATCTTATGATATTCCGTATTTTAGAGATTTATACTATATTTGGGTTGTACGCCGTGTTTGAGGCCTTGCGCCGACCTGTTTAGACCCTTAGGGTATTTTACTACTTTCCTCACTCTATTTTATTTGAAAGCATATCATCAGTATGTTTTACCTGTTATTGTTTAAAAACCGGTTTTCATTACTATATCTTCTTAATATATGAAAACTATGGGCTGAGTTCCCTGATTTTCACCGATATGCCCGAGTAGCTGTGAGGTTAATGACTGAGAGAGGTTGAGGACCTAATGGTGAGGATTATATAACATTATGGATCGGGCTGCACGCTGCACGCGTATATTATATATATATATATATAATATATATATATATATATATATTATATATATATATTATATATATATATTAATTATTAAAATATATATATATTATATTATTTATAATATATTATATGAGATTTCGGGTGCACGCCGCAGCGGTACTTATATGGATCAGGCTGCACGCCGCAGCGATATGTATTGGATCGGGCTGCACGCTGCAGCGATATGACGCTTGGGCTGTAGGAACCCCTTCGGAGTCTGTACACCCCCAGTGAGCGTAGTCGACTATAAACTATGGATCGGGCTGCACGCGTAGCGGTTATTACTATTATTATTATTATGAGATATCTATTGAGCCGGAGTGCTGAGTGTGAGTACTGATTGACGAGAGTTGAGTCACGAGTGACTGAGAGGCTTGCCCGAAAGGCTATACTTATGAGTGATACCTTGCCCGAGGGGCTAGTTTATGATATTTTGCTGCTTCCACTCTTCTTTTTATACTGGGCCTCTGTTGAAAAATGTGAATAAATGTTTTTAAAGGACTTTTAATCGAAACTGAAGTTTTACGAGATAACTGGCTATTGAACTACGGATTTTGACTCGATAATTTTGTTCTGATTTCTTATATGATTTTAAATGCTTGTCACTGCACTCAGACTTTATTTACTTTAGTTAATTACTGAGTTGGCATACTAACATTACTCCCTGCACCCTGTGTGCAGATCCAGGTGCCCGAGCATCAGAGTGAGAGCTTCCAGCACTCTCAGAGTTTACCCGGAGATCGCAAGGTAGTTGCACGGTGTTCGCAGCCCGGCCTTCCTCCTTTCCTATCTTAGCATTTTGTTATTTTAGACTATTTTGTATTATTCAGACAGTGCCTTGGTTGTACTTAGAGGCTCATGACTAGTGACACCAGATTCGGGCTGTGTTAGTATGTTTTGTATCGGTTTGTGCATATTTCTGTTGGTTTATATATTACATATGAAGAATTTGAGACTTAAACTGTTTTAGAAAAATGAAATTTTAAAAGGAAATTTGATGTGGTAAACGTTGGAGTAGTTTGCCTAATACTGTGATAGGCGCCATCACGATCGGGGTATTTGGGGTCATGACAAGTTGGCTCGGGTCTGGAGTGGATTCGGAGAGGATTTGAGACACTTAGTCTCTCTTTTGGGAAGGCTTAAGTTTGGAAAGTTGACCAGATGTTGACTTATGTGTAAACGATCTTGGATGTGAATTATGATGGTTCTGTTAGCTCCGTTAGGAGATTTTGGACTTAGGAGCGTGTCCGAAATGTAATTTGGAGGTCCGTGGTAAAATCAGGCTTAAATTGGCGAAAGTTGGAAATTTGGCGATTTTGTTCGGCAGTAGAAAATTTGATATCAGGGTCGGAATGGAATTTCAGAAGTTTTAATAGGTCCGTAGTGTCATTTGTGACGTGTGTGCAAAATTTTAGGTTATTCGCAGGTGATTTGATAGGTTTCGGCGTCGTTTGCGGAAATTGGAAGTTTAGAAGTTCTTAGGCTTGAATCAGAGGGTAAATTGGTGTTTTGATGTTGTTTTGAGTGTTCCGAAGGTTCGACTAAGTTTGTATGTTGATATATGACTTGTTGGTATGTTTGGCAGAGGTCCCGAGGGCCTTGGGTTGATTTCAGGTGGTTGACAGAACAAGGTTGGAATTGAGGAATGCTGAAGACTGAACTCAGTTGTCATAACCGCACCTGCGGAGTGGGGACCGCAGGTGCAAGCCCGCAGAAGCTGAGAAGGGGCCGCAGAAGCGGCTAAGGCTGAGGTTGGTTGGGAGCGCAGGTGCAAGACTTGGAGCGTACCTACGAGACCGCAGAAGCGGATTCTGAGGGCATAAGTGTGAACCGCACCTGCGATGGATTTCCGCAGGTGCGGCGTCGCAGAAGCCACCTTTGGACCGCAGATGCGGTATCACTGGGCAGAAAGTATAAATTGTGGACTTCGCGAATTTTGGTTCATTTTCCACCATTTTTAGTCGGCTTTGGAGCTTTTGAGAGCGATTTTGAGGAGGAATTCAAGGGTTTATCAGTAAGGTAAGTGGCTTGAGCCCTAATACTCGTATATGTGATGATTTCCCGTTGTTTAATCATGAAATTAGTGAATATTAGGGTTGGAAATGAGGGGTTAGGGCTTGGGATTTTGGAGAGTTTGATTTGAGGTTTTAAGGGGTCAAATAGAGTTGGATTTTCATAAATCTTGTATGTATGGACTCGTGAATGAAAGGGCTTTCTAGTTTTGTGATTTTTGTTGGATTCCGAGACGTGGTCCCGTGGGCCGGGTTTGGGTGAATTTTAGGATTTTGGTCTAAGATGATAGTCTTTCGTGTGGAATTGGTTCCTTGACCTATATTGATTGCACTATATTGCTTTTGGTTAGATTCGGGACGTTTGGAGGCCGGGTCGAGAGGCAAGGGCATCGCGAAGTAGGATTTTTGGCTTGATTGAGGTAAGTAACGCTTCCAAACTTGGTTTTGAGGGTTCGAAACCCCAAACTATGTGTTATGTGATTAGTACTGAGGTGACGCAAATGCCAAGCGACGGGCGTGCTGGCGTGCACCGTGAGAATTGTGGCCTGGTTCATCCCATGGCACCGCTTAGTGACTCTTTCTTGCTGATATCCGTGTTTCTATCATGTGATTAAGTAAATGTGTTGTAAATCATGTTAGATATCCTATTAGGGCTTCTCGTCAACAATGTTGAGACCCGAGTGGTCGTTTCTTGTTGTCATCTCATTAGATTCATTGATATTCTGTACTCGGTCTTATTCATGCATATCATATCATGTCTCAGTCTCAGTTATTATTATTTGGCACAACATATCAGTGTTTCGAGCTAGTTTCATGGCATTGTGAGCCCGTATGTGTGAGACTGGAGAGTGATGACTGAGTGAGGCCTAGAGGCAGATTATGAGTGACAGTTATGGGATCGGGTTACACTTCACAGTGGTTATGTTGATGATTATGATAGCGCTTGGGCTGTAGGATCCCCTCTGGAGTCTGTAACACACCCCCAGTGAGCGCAGATGATATTTTGAGGGATGGATTTTGTCCGAAGTATTGATATCTGGAGATGGATTTCTCCACAGGGTTGGATAACCCTTTTCCTCGGTACCGAGTAACTTATAGTCAGCGATAAGTATGTTCCGGGATCGATTTCCCAGGGCCGGATGGCCATATGCGGTACCGAGTGGTTGAGTGTGTATATATATATATATATATATATACCTGGAGATGGATTTCTCCTCAGGGTTGGATTACCCTTGTTCCTCGGTACTGGTTGATTTGCAGTCAGTGTTGTATATGTTCCGGGATGGATTTCCCTGGGCCGAATGGCCATATACAGTATCGAGTGGTTGAGCACTTGAGAGTGGGAGCACATGGTGCATTTCATACATTTTGTGCATTGGGATGTAGAGTTAGCTGAGTTTTATACCTCACATCGTTCAGATCTGTATTTATTTTACTATTTGAGCTGTATACTTGAACCGATAGCATACCTACTTCCCTGTACAGTTTATTTCTATTACCTGTTGAGGTTACATTCGTCACTACCTATCAGTCCATAGTTTGGACTTGTTACTTACTGAGTTGTTGTACTCACGTTACCCCCTGCACCTTGTGTGCAGATCCAGGTATCTCAGGCCACGGTAGCAGCTGTTGACTATTCCAGTCGCGGACTTTCATCGGAGATAGCGAGGTAGCTGCATGGCGATCGCAGTCCTGCCTTTCTCCTTATTTATTTTCCTTTTAGTGTATTTTGGCTACTCTCAAACTATGTTAGTCTTGCTATATTTCAGAACAGTTGTAGTATTTGCTCATGACTTAGTGACACCCCGTCGGGCTTTCTTTTTCCGCACTTCTGTTTTGATTTGAATTCCTTATTTAAGGTTTTATATTATATAGCTTGGGGTTTGTCTTTTAATGAAAAATATCGTTTGACAGGGTTAGTTTGGGTCGTGACACCGACTTCGGTCGGAATTTATTATATTAAATTTTAATTATTTAAATAATACCGACCGATTTCGGTTGGAATTAATAATTGTAAAAAATGTATAATTATATATTTTAACAGTACGGACCGACCTCAGTCGGTAATTTAAAAATAAATAATTAAATTTCCGACCGAAGTCGGTCGGTAAAATTAATTTGTGTCAGACATCTGGTCAAACTGCATTGACACTTACCGACCGACTTCAATCGGAAAATATCGACCCATTTTGGTCACTTCTCTGTTGCGATCATTATTTTATCTACCAATTGAAAACGGTCGGAAATCAATCGATTTGTGTTGGATTCCGACCGATTTTGGTCGGTTTTTATGGTCGCTTTTTGGCAGTTTTTTAGTAGTGGCAACTTTATATATCAATTCACATTTTGGTCTGACTAGAGGTGAACTAATTGGAATGATGAACGATAATCGAAATGGTGAACCATAACAAGCTAGTTATTAGTTACCTCAAAAAGATTTTTCATATTTTTTCTTACATAATAATTTTGTTTTATGAAAAATAGTGATGACTGATAAAGACAGATCATTACTGATGCTTTTGCTCCTGTCTAATACATAATGGTTGAATTAGCTAACTTTAGTTGGTTAATCCGGTCATTGTCCAAAGCATGATCATTCATGTATTTCGTGTGTATCTCACCGATAAATTTTTAAAAAACCTCACGAATAGGTGTTACTTGTCAAAAGGAACATGCGCTAAGAACTATCTTAAGCATAGCAATAGATACTAAGCCAACCTGCCTGAACTATAGATATCAATACAACCCAGGGTTAAATTCACTTTGCTTCTCTTTTGAGGAGTAACATTCTGAAAAGAATTAGTCAAGGACATAAAGTCATCGATTTTTTTTAAATAAGTCAAAGAGATCATTGAGCACTCAAGATATTGCAATTTGATTCATCAAATTCATATTTGGCCAATTTTATTGGTCGAGATATTAAATGAACGGATTGAATAAACTCATTATGATTTCGTCAACCAAATTTATTCAAAACTAGATGGCAAACTATGAGCCTGAATGGGATTCAACGGTATAATTTCTTTATCAATTGATCTCTATGTCAAGAGAATATATAAGGGAAAGATATAAATCCAAACCTAGCCCAAATCAATGAACAAATCCATTCCCATTGTTTGTGCTTCAACCTACGCTAGCAAATCTTAAGAGGAATACAAAATAAAATTGCAAGTGAAACACAATTTCTCTGAATTCATTTATGTATTTGAATGATCAAACTTATATCTAAGTCATCCATTTGCAATATGTTATCAAGAAGAAATGTGGTCATGCACACAAGAGAAAAAAAATGTGTCTTTCAAGAATGTAGTTTCAAGGCAAACTATGAAATTGTAGATGTTAGCTTGATGCTGAAAAAGTTTGAAGACCGAAAGAAATCCTGATAACTGAAAATGAGAGGATCTGATTGAGTACATTAAGTCAAATGAAGGATCTACATAACATTGTTCAATACAATGCTCTGAAATTGTGACGGCTGGTCCATGTGAAGAGAAACCTTCCCACATAGTTTAGGAGCATTGATTTAAAATGAAAGGTTTACCACCACATCAGTTTATGCAAGAGGAGTTGGCTAGATTTGCAAATTAATCAGACTCGTAATTCATTTCTAACCCCTTTTTAATAGCCCAAGATTGATGATGTTGATTGTAGCTATACTCGTGAGTAGTTTGTCCATCTTTATTACAAATGACAAATTTGACGTGCAATAATTTCTGTTGTTTTTGGGGGATAACTGACATATAAAGCATCATTTGTCTTTATGCTGCCTTTTGGATACTTTTAACATGGAAAGCACCTCATTGGAGCTAATCTCGATACTACTCTGATAACTCACCCATATAATATACATATACAGTGTAATCTAAATTTGCGAATCATTGTAACAATGAGTTGGAATAAGAGAAACCAAAAAGATATATAACAGGATTCAATGAATCATGATATGATATATATTAGTCCAATACTTGCATAATAAGCGAGTAGCTAACTTACATCTAATATACAGTAAGCAATCATGGGTACAGTATACAAAGCCAAACTTACAGGCTCAATTTGGTAGAAGACCAATGAGGTACGAGTTATGTTCTTCCATGATGTCCATCAAATTCCTACAGGCAATAGATATCAGACACATCAAATAAACCTAAGTTTATACAATTATAAAGTATATGTTTCTATTTTTGCTTTCTGATAAAGATATAGAATATGTCTTAGTAAACACCTAAAAATCCAGGTACATGTTCTATTTTAACTATAAAAATTAGCAAATAAATGATATGGTCATAATATGATACAACAGAATGAGCATATCTGGCGGAACACTAAAGCAAATAGAAATATGAAAGCAACTAAAGCGTTTGTCAAGACAGAATAAAAAAACAAATCATCAAAAAGAACAAAAAAAGTATTATACTTTTCACAGTAACACGTTATACAACAATCTCCTTGAAAATACAGTGAAATCATCATTTCCTGTGAAATCCCAATAAAGATTTTTCGTGATTTTTTTCTTACATATTTGTCTTGATTTTTTCGTACATAATAATTTTGCTTTATGAAAAATAGTGATGCCTGATAAAGACGGATCATTGCGACTTTTGCTTCTGTCCAATATATAATGGCCGAAGCTAATTTTTGTTAATTAGTCCAATCATGGTCCAAATCATGATTGTGCGTATCTCACTAATATATTTAAGGAACCTCGCGAATTGGCTTGGTTTCGATCCTTAGCTTCAAGATTTTGCGGCAATTAAAGAGATTATATAAACGATTACAGGGAACATTATTCTTGTCAAGCTGCTAGATTTTATTTATGAGTTGTCAAGGTTCAACCAAAATGTAATTGCAAAACTTGAAGTTTTGAAATCTCAAATAAAAATTTAGTTTATCAAAGATGAAAAAATATATTTTAGTTCAATAGGTTTATTCGATTGAATCCAATTCACAAGATAAAAGAGATGAGGAAGAGCAAGTTAACGGTAGTGTATACGGCGAAATCAGAGAGTCCAACTTCTCATCACTAAGGCACTCGAAAGATCACCTCGAAGGCTCGAGGCCGCGGCCGAGTATCTCTCCTCGAGGCTCGACAACGCTCGACCCCAGGACAGTAATGACCGCGGCAATTTCCCAAGACACGCAGCTAGGGCTGACACAACCTAGCAGGCTACCCTGAACCTAAATCAGGGCGTCATTCAGCTGTCCCATCTCCATATCTTTGTACTTAATGCATTTTTGTATTAAGTCGGGATTCCCCTCCTATATAAAGGGGATCCTTGTCATTTTAGTACTCTCTGTTGCTTCAGTTACTCCACACGAATATGTGAAGAACATTCTCTTTGATTCCTAACATATTTTCTTATTATTATTGTTTTTATTTATTATCTTCATACTTGTTCATCATTTATTGCTCGTTGTCACACCTCTTTTTTTACTACCCCGGAAGGGGTATTAAGGGAGTTTTTCAATTTAAGTGACAATCGAAACGGGACTATCATTTAAGATTCAGAGTCGCCACTTGGATAATTTATGGTGTCCCAAGTCACCGGTTTAAAATCCTGAATCGAGGAAGTTGGACTCTGTTATACAGTCTGCGAACATAGAAATCTGGGTAAGGAATTCTGTTAACCCGGGAGAAGGTGTTAGGCATTCCCGAGTTCCGTAGTTTTAGCACGGTCGCTTTGATCATACTTGGCTTATTAGATTGTTTAACTACTCATTTCGGAACCTATGTGCTTTCACCTCTTTTAGTTAAGAAATTATCTTGAAATGAGTCACGCGTACGTGTACCCATTTGTTTGGCGCGTCAAAAATTATGTCACGCGAACGTGTCCACAATTAAATAACACTTTATTAATATTAAGAAATTTTGGTCAAAGTTGCGCGAACGCATACTCTGGTTTTGTTTTTTAGAAATCGTAATCATGTCACGCGAACGTGTCCACAATCACAACGATATATTAAGCGCGCCTAAAGCAACTACGAACATTCTCTTTTTTTAGTATCTAAGTTATAAAATTAATGTGAGGGTCATGAGCGATTTAATTATGGATGGCACACCTCAATCTATCATAGAGGAATCGTAATTATGTCACGCAAACATGTACATAATCACGGTCATAAATTCAAAACGTGCCTAAAGGTTCACCTATCCGGGTGTGTTCGGCCTAGCATGCTACTAGCGATAATGAAACTAGTGAGAACAAAGCAAGAACGAAACACATCATATGAAGCCCAATTGTCTTAATTATGTTCAAGCCTCCACTGTCCATTTGTGTTATTTAATCAACACACAATTACCAAAACGTGAGATCATTAGCCAAAAAGGAACTGAATCGATTGTTTGCTTATGCGAAATGTTCTCAATAACATAAACTCTAAAAAACAAGACATAGCACTCACAAATTAATCAACCCCAAATAACAGTGAAAAAAGTAGAGCAAACATGATAGGGTCCATGAATGTATAAAGCAAATCTTCACAAATAATTAAACACTAACATTAAGGAGAAAGAAGAGATGAACCTTCAATGGTCTTTAACGATTTCTGTTTGGAAATACAAGTAAAAGGCAGCAACCGGAGACCTCAACGGAAACCTCGACGCACCTCATCGTCGATTCGAACAGAATTAATGACCAACAAACGGACCTCAAATTAACTTGGAACATGTAGCTCGAACAGAACCTCAAATTGGCGACAAAATAAGCAACCGAACACGAACTCAAATATCATCCATTTGGAACAAAAAATCAAAGGACTCCAAGTTTGAGATGAAAAATCGGAAAAAATGAACTGAAGGAAAGAAACTTACTGTTTTCATTCCCGTTCTCTTCTATCTCTGTCCGCGTACCTCTGTTTCTCTTATTGTTCGTGTGTGAGTGGTTTCCGGTTTTAATGGTAGTCGCCGGAACTCGAAACCAAACAGATCGGCGTTCAAGCTTCACTGTTCGATCTGAACTTTCCAGCCAAACTCCAACGAGAAATGTCGATTTCTCCAACCAGTGGAGCTCCGTTTGGTCACTGCTATAGGTTGTGAGTATGGTTGCTGGCCGGAGTTCAAGTCATGGAGGGGAGGGAGCGAAGTTTCGCTGGTTTTGGAATGGAGAAGAAAAGGATCGCTGGGGGTGGATTCCTAAATTTTTTGTTCTGCGGCGCTCTCTTTTTGCAGAGTGTACAGGTCTTTTGGGCTAAGTTGTATATTCTGCGTATTTTTCAGCTCCTTCGGCGTTAGGTCCCTTAGGCATTTTAGGTTAGCTTCTTTTTATAGGTTTAGGATTTTAGGGTATTGGGCTTGGTTGTTATGGGCTAAAAATTGGGTTCTAAGACTCCTAAAATTGTTGTCCAACGCCTTAATTGACTCCCTTTAATATAAAAATACTACACAATGCAAAAAGTAATCCTAATTAATTAAATTAAACTATATTAAAATGCGAAACTATTTTTTGTGTTTTCAAGATTATATGAAAATAAAGATAATGTACTATTGTATATTTTTATTTAAATTTATGAAAGATACGTAAACTAAAATATAATGTTTTGTAATTTTTATTTTTGTGACGAGATAAGGTAAGAGAGTCAAGATTAGTTGAAATAACTATACTAGACCTAAACTAAGTATTTAAATGCTAAAATATAAAAAATCTTGGGGAGGGTCAAAAATTACATGTCTACAGCTGCCCCTCTTTGACTGAAAATACAAAGTATTTTCAGACAAAGAACGACTAGACAGGTTTTTTGACCCGGCCCCTATTTAAAGAGACCAAAAGCTAAAAGAAAGGAGAATGTGATTGAGCCCTAGTATCTGAGTTGCCTACATATCCTTGGCTATAAAGGAATCAGGCCACGTGTAGTTCAGAAGTGAGTGAGATGATGGAGTATACCGAGGTGGAGAGCCGATCGAGGTGCCATTCCGTCGAGGTTCCGGTCCGCGGTCTTGTTATTACATCAAAAAATGGAAAAGACTAACTAAGTCTATCAGCTACAAATTACAAGATTCATATCTATGAGTCTTCTGAAGCTTGATCTTGAGTCTTGGTTGGTTCTTCATGCGGACTCTGATTTGAATCTTGATGCTTGTTAGCTGCAGGTGTTGGTTCAATTTTCTTCAGCTTTTCGGATCAAGACCGGACATACCATGCTTGTGACTTCAGTCATGTCTTGAGCAGCCCATATCTTTCATCAACTTCTGCATTTGGATTCACTTCTTGCCTTTCTCTTTTTTTCTTTATTCTGGATTGTGACTAACTTCCGTTGATCATCTCGGACTGTTGACTCGCATTCTTGCTGCGAGTTTCTTTTGTTGCTGACTTGAATTACATTCTGAAGTGAATTCCCTTATTCTCCAGGTAGGCGCCTGATTGCCAATACTCGAACTGTCTTCCTTCGAAACTTGGGCTGCCTTCTCTTTGTTCTCCAGGTGGGTGCCTGATTGTCAATACTTGCACTATTTTTCCTCGAAACTTGAACTATTTTCCCTTGTTCTCCAGGTGGGCGCCTGATTGCTGTCTTCCTTTGAATATTGCTGCTTTCCCTTTGTTCTCCAGGTAGGTGCCTGATTACCAACATTTGCACTGCTTTTCCTCGAAACTTGAACTGCTTCCCTTTGTTCTCCAGGTGGGCTCCTGATTGCTGTCTTCCTTTGAACATTGTTGCTTTCCCTTTGTTCTCCAGGTGGGCGCCTGATTTCCAACACTTGCTCTTCCTTTGTTCTCCAGGTGGGCGCCTGATTTCCAAAACTTGAACTGCTCTCCCTTTGTTCTCCAGGTGGACGCCTGATTTCCAAAACTTGAACTGCTTTCCCTTGATCTCCAGGTGGGCGCCTGATTTCCAAAACTTGAACTGCTCTCCCTTTGTTCTCCAGGTGGGCGCCCGATTTCCAAAACTTGAATTGCTCTCCCTTTGTTCTCTAGGTGGGCGCCTGATTTCCAAAACTTAAACTGCTCTCCCTTTATTCTCCAGGTGGGCGCCTGATTTCCAAAACTTGAACTGCTCTCCCTTTGTTCTCCAGGTGGGCGCCTGATTTCCAGGTGGGCGCCGATTTCCAACACTTGAACTGCCTCCTCTGAAACTGCTACTTTCCCTTTGTTCTTCAGGTGGGTGCCCGATTGCCAAACTCGGATTGTCCTCTTCTTAAAATTGCTTTTCTTTTGAACCTGATTACAACAAAACAGACAAAACAAAAGAAATTTTTTTGCCCTGATTTGATATTGGGAACATCTGTAAGTGTTAACCGATTCTTGTTATCAAAATAAGTTCTAAGCTAAATTCCCTTATCCTGAAAATTTCAAACCAAATCTCATCTCAAAAGTGAAAAACTTTAAATGCTAAATTATATTTCCCCAAAGTAGAACTTATGCTAAATCTTGTTATCTATGAAGGTCTTGAAATTTAACTAGGTCGCATTATCCAGGAGGGTCCTGATAACCCCCCTTTTTTTTTAAATCCCATTATCCAGGAGGGCCCTGAAACTTACCGCCGAGCCTGTATGACACCTGCTTTCCTCACGGAGGGTTTCTCCGGAACAAACAAAATTTCCTGCCCCTGTTTCAATCAAAGGAAACTTGTGAGTTTAAACATGGTGGTTGGTTTGCGGCCTTGACTTTGAGGGCGATTGCTCCTTCACTTTCCATGATAACTTCGATTTCAACTCGAAAGACTTTGCCTGTTTATTGACTGACCACTTTCTCTATCACCCTTATCACGGAGAATACCTCTGATCCGTTCAAACCCAATACCATTCATCTGTTGCATTGTGCTCATGCATTGACATATACTGAACCTTTGTGCTTCACATGAATCCCAAAGCACGTCAATTACCACCCACTCAGTGCACATGTTGTTCTTTCCTGACTTAAACCACTGGCCTTGGCCTTGAGGTCTATTGCTCATTCACTTGCCATGATAACTTTGATTTCCGCTTAGAAGACCTTGTTTGTCCCTGGTTAACCACTTTCTTTGTCAATCTTATCACAAAAAATACCTTTGATCCGTTCACCCAACACCCTCCATCTGTTGCATTGTTCATGAATTGACATATACCAAACCTTTGTATTTCACATGAATCCCAAAGCACGTTGATTGTTACCAAATCAGTGCGCACGCTGTTCTTTCCAGACTTATGCCACTTTGATGTGCTAGCCAGATCCCGTTTTGTGCAATTAGAAAGTTGGTGGCAAATTTTGGAGTCATTTCTCACTTGTTTTGCCCAAACAGACTCAGGAAGATGAAGTAAACATGACAAAAGGAACAGAGTAAAGGACAATGGAAAGAGATGATTCCTAACAAGAAAACTACAAAGTAGAAACTTATCAGATATGGATACCAACTCTAACGACCATGACATGCACCTTTGGGTTAAGTGGCCTGATCTGTCAAGCAAGTCTGATGTTCAACTCTTGTTATACCCCTAAACCGTGAAATTGGGCTTCAATGCTTTGATTATCCAATCTGATTCACAATCCTTATTCGACTTGTAGTGCCCGAAGGGTTTTCACCATCAAGCCTCTCTCATTTTATTCTTTCTCTCAACTCACCATCGCCTTATAGTGCCTGTGAAGGTTTTCACCAATAAGACTCTCTCGTTTTGTTCGTTTCTTCTTTTTACCAAGGCATTAACCATGGTAAAAACATCATATACCCTTGGCATATCTAAACTCAGCACTCTCAAAGATTATCAAGGAGGTCTTTTTTTTGGACTGTAATGTGACTTTTGGACAGGGGTAGAAAGAAAGGATATCACAAAGGCTCAAAACAACTAAGATAACAGGGTTAATTTATTTACAACTTTTGGAATCCATTTTAAAAAAACTTTGCCCCAATTTCTGAAACAAGGGAATTTGATTCTCTTTTTTTTTTCTTTTTGAGATGGAATTCTTAAGAAAGACTGTCCCACTCTCGACTTCGTGGGATTATAAAATATTTTATTTGGTATGACCGAACCGTAAGGCTGCCTACGTATCTTATGGTGACAAGAATCAGGTCAAACGTAGTTCACAAAGATACGTTTTGTTGTTGCTATTTTTCTTTTTCTTTCTTTTTTCTTTTCTTTCTTTTTTTCTTTTTTTTCCCCTTTTTTTCTCTATTTTTCTCTTCTTCTTTTTTTTTTTTTTTTTGAATTTTCCTTTTGGAATGAACCTTTTAAAATAAACCTATGGGGACATAAACTTTTTTTTCTTTTTCGTATGACTCTAACTTGATTCCAAAAGAGGGGAGGTCAAAGATATTAGTACAGGCTCAAAAGGGTATCAAATGGTATAAGTGTTTGGGTAGCTGAAAGAGGGCCTCCCAATCCCTGAAAATGCCAAGTAAACACATGCAACTTGAAATGAAAATTGAAGATCATGCACAATATTTCTTTTGCGGCTTCGGCATTGATATTACTAATATGCCTTCCACTTTTCTTTAACGCCTTGTCAAGTACAGAACCCTCGTTGGGTGATTCCCTTCTCACAATTGATATCCTCCGTCAATTCGGAGAAAACTTCCTTGACTTTATTTTGTAGCTTGAGATGCATTTGAACTCAAAGTTGCTTGCTTCAAATCGTCCGGGATGCACTCTCCTTTAACGAATTCTTGTCACCCTATTAACTTCCCAAATTATCTGCCCCAGTTTCACATGGTTCGGGCTTCAAATGATCTCAAAATGTCCAAATCTGTACTTATTTTCCTCAAATATCCCTATCATCTTCAAAATTATTTCGTTGCTCCATGATTAAACTAACTATTGAGACCAGGCCTACAATTATGTGTGCGTGTCATGTCACTAGAGCCAGCATGAAAAGAACTATAAAAGGAGAAGAGAACTAAACAAAAAATGACTAGAAATAACAGAAAACAGAAAATTACATTAGACAGACAGTGAAAGGGTTTGAACAACGAGAAAAACAAAACACACTGGGGTTAAAACCCTGGAAAAACCTAAATAACACTAAAAGAGTTACTACGACTAAACAAAATAGGCAAAATAAAAGGATAGAAAAGTTTGAGGCACAAGACAATATCCGGATTACAACCCTCAAATAACCCGGACAACAGGAATGACAGCAAAATGAACCACGAAGACCCCTCCCTGGCTGGCCAAGAAAGGAGCATCTTTCCAATCACCAAGCTCGATATCCTAGCCACTGGGTTCCGCATCAACATTACTAGAACCTTCACAAGTTTTCATCGCATTGTCCTTAGCAAATTGCTTTTGGGTCCCTTTGGCCGGCTCGTTCTTAGGATCAACTTCCGGAACCAAGAGTGATAGCGCTGAAAGCTTTGCGGCAAGTGGCCCTCCGAGGATCTCAGAAGAGTTCTCATATTCCTTTTACACACAAATCATGTCCACCATATGCATCTCATTATGAACAGGCAATGGACTTTGGCTAGTATTTGCTGCATTTGGATTTTGCACGGTAATGTCACCTGCATCAGTAAGCTTCTAGACTGCTCCTTTCAGATGCCAACACGTTTCTATGTCATGCCCCGGGGCATTAGAGCAATATGCGCACCTTTTAGAAAAATCAAAATTCTTTGGGAGAGGGTTTGACATTTTTATCTGAATCGGCTTCAACATGTCCAATTGCCTCATCCTTTGGAACAGACTGGCATATGATTCTCCAATAGGAGTGAAAGACTTTTTTTCTTTGCTGCAGCCTTCTCAATTTGTACTCTAGCCTCGGTTGAAACCTTTTGTGCGTAGGTGGTTGATATGCTTGAGGAGGCGGGTAAGATATTTGCGAAAATGGTGCAGGCCATTGCAGGTCTCGTGGGTGTGGAGCATATGGCGGTGCATTGTGGATAGGGTACTGGGAATGTGAGGTATGACTTTGGGGATTTTGTGGAGAGAAGTAGCATTGGGGAGAAATATTTGGAGCACGAGGATAGCCATGGGGTCGATATTGAGGCCGAAAGCGTTGAGCGGGAATGCCCACTGGATCCTGTCGTTGGCGGGGCTCAGCAACATCTTTTCTATCAATAGGAGGACTATCCCGAGCAACTTGTTCGTTCCATCTGAACCAAAACTCCCTAAAACCTTCCTCCGATTTCTTTTCCATCTGAGATAGGGAAGAGTGGTCTGGGACAATGTCTATGTTGTACTGAAAGTGTCGCACAAAATCGTGAGCCATGTCATCTCATGTATGCCACTTACCGACATCTTGACGAGTATGCCATTCCATAGTTGCCCCCAGTCAGGCTCTCACTGAAATACGCCATTAGCGGCTCATCTTTCCCCCCAATACCTCTCATTTCACTGCAATAACTCCTCAGATGGGCTACTGGATTTCCACGCCCCTCATACAAATTAAACTTTGGCACTTCAAACCCCGCGGGCAGATGAACATCAGGGAACATATTAATCTGATTTCCCATCCCTTGCATGCTCTTTAAGGACTGTTCTATACCTTTCAGTTTCCTGGATATCTCATCTTGCCCTTCTTTTCTTGTGACCTTTTCATTTTCAGCATGAGGCTCATTCTGAGGGCTCTGCTTGTATGAGTCAGGAACCTTGTGGGCAACCTTTGTGGGGTAATATTGGGCATCATGAGCTTTGAGTGGGTATTCATTGTTGGGGATAGTAGATATGACATGAGGGCAATTTTGGGGAAAGGTAATTGGAGGACGAGTGATGGAGCTACTAGGGTGGTTGGAAAAGCTGTGATAAGTGGGTGGATCTAGAAAGTATGGGGGTCATCTGGCACTATGACCGGAGTTTGGGTAAGGGTAGCATCTAAGAAGCTAGGTGGTGGCGGGGGTGGTGCCTTCCCAGTCATCCAAGCCTGGTACATGTCCGCCATGTGTTGTCTTAACATCCTTACCTCTTCAACCAACCCATTGCCCTATTCAACCAATTGCTTTTGGGCACCAGTATCAACCGACTCAATTCCGTTGCCGTCTGCCATTGCCTTTCGACCTTATGTTGTAGAAAAGAGTTATCGCTTTAAGAACCACAAACCAACCACCTTTCTGCTATGAAGATGAAGTCATCATGTTAGCGTTAGGGCATTTAACATAAGATAATCTCATTTTATGT
>NC_031995.1:96010326-96012511 GCF_001879085.1 Nicotiana attenuata | reverse complement strand
TGTTGACAGAAGGGTTTAAATATTATATTTCATCCGCGAACAAGAGGTTGTTTCCACCTTTTTTAAGCGACTTGGAGAGCTTTGGGCGAGGAGTTTTCGAGGGGTTTGACTGAGAATCAATTGGAGGTAAGTCTCTTGGCCTAATTATTCGAGTTCATGGTAGAAATTACATGTAAATTGTGGAAAATTCATCAAAAACGGGTCAAGTTAGGGCTTGGAAAGCTGTGATGTAAAAATGGATTTTGAAAGGGCATTTGAACTCCGATTTTGGTAAAATTGATATGTGTAGACTCATGGCGAGACGAGGAATCCAGTGATGTAAATTTTGTAATTTTTTGAGAAGTGGGTCCGGGGCTCGGGTTTTGCCAACTTCGTGAATTTTGGTGTTTTTCGAGTCTTTTCGATTGGGTTATGTTTCTTTAGCCTATTGCAATGTATTCGTTGTGGTTTTAATCAGATTCGGCGTGCGAAGAGGTTGATTCGAAAGGCAAAGGCATAGCGAGCTAGACTTGTGGCCGGCTTGAGGTGAGTAATAGATGTAGATGATGACCTGAGGGTTTGAAACCCCGGTATATCACATTGTGACGCTATATTGAGGCGAGACACGTACTCTATGACGAGTGCGGGGTCGATTGTGACTGGGGATTGTGACCTAGTCCGTTCCGAATTATGTTCGTACTGCGTTCTTGACTAGAAATTGTTTGGTAATCATCCTACTTGGAGTTTATGAATTGTTTGGGGCTTTGTGCCTATCATGTGCATCCTTCAGGGATCCTTATCACTGCTTCCATGATGCTTAGCATATTTCATGATATCAGTCCTGAGTTAGACACTGCCTCGAAATGACTAGTACATAAATAAAGGTTTAAACATTTAGCTTTATAATTCCTAACAATTGAAACTAAAATGAATAATTTGACTGTGCCCGAGTGGCTTGCATGCATATATATATCTGGACTGAGTGTGGATCGGGCTGCACGCCGCAACGAATGTTACGATGATATTGTGCTTGGGCTGTAGGAGCCCCTCCGGAGTCTGAACTCCCACAGTGAGCGCGGGTACCCAAATGGATCGGGCTGCGCGCCGTACCGGTCATGTGCATTGCATTGCATTCATGCATTTTATATCTGTTGGTCTTAATTGTCATTGTCTGCGGTTGTTTCATCGTTTTATGTGCTGAATCGCTGATTATAGCTTTATATTATAATATTTCAAAATTTCTTACTTTCAGCCATTATATATGTTTATTACTCACTGAGTTGGAAGTACTCACTTTACTCCTTGCACCATGTGTGCAGATTCAGGTGCTCCGGAGACTCACAGAGATTTAGCTTTATATTGGGGTCGTGACAAGTTGGTATCAGAGCCTAGGTTACTAGGCCTCGCGAGTCATGAGCCGGTTTAGTAGAGTCTCGCGGAACGGTACGGGGACGCCTGTACTTCTCCTCGAGAGGCTGCAGAACCTTTAGGAGAACTCCATATTCTTGAAATTCTTGTCGTGCGGCTTTGTGATTCGAGAACTAAATCTCTGTATTCTATTCTCTCGCAGATGGCGAGAACTCGTGCTACTGGACGCGATGGTCAACCACCAGTACCACCCACTAGAGGCCGTGGACGCGGTCGTGGTCGTGGTCGAGGTAGGGCAGCAGAGACAGCACCTGCCGACCCACCAGCTGCCATAGTTCAGGACCAGACTCCAGCTGTCGATGTCCCAGCAGCACCTGTGCCGGCACCAGCAGTGCCTACTGCTATTCTTGGTCTCCAGGAGACCTTGGCACAGATACTATCAGTTTGTACTGGCCTGGCTCAGGCGGTCTCAGCTTCTACTGCAGCAGCTGCTTCCCAGGCCGGGGGAGGACATCAGACCCCTGTTGCTCACACACCTGAGCAGGTTGCCCAGGGATTTCAGACACCGGAAGCAGCCATAGCTCCTCCAGTTGCTCCAGTTGCTCCAGTGGTTCCAGTTGCTCCAGTTGCACCAGTTGCACCAGCTCCAGCCTATGAGGTTCCAGCTATGCCGGACGATGAGCAGGTCGTCTTGAGAGATTCGGCAGGCTTCAGCCTTCGAGGTTCAGCGGTGCTGAGGGCGAGGATGCCCAGGGTTTTCTGGATAAGTGTCAGCGTATGCTTCGCACTGCAGGGATCTTAGAGTCGAGTGGTGTGGCTTTTACTACTTTCCAGTTCT
>NC_031995.1:95905209-96004231 GCF_001879085.1 Nicotiana attenuata | reverse complement strand
ATGTGACGTACCCAAAGGGTCACTCACCTATTTTCTCATCCATTCCGTGCTTTCGAGGCCTTAAAACCTCTATTTTTTTACTTGCCTCAATTTGCGTGCACAGTCCGGGCGCGTAGCCGGAAAGCTTTTATGTTGAAATATGTGAATTCCGTGAAAAATTTGAAGAATTTTGATATTAATATGATTACAGTTGACTTTGGTCAACATTTTTGGTAAACGGACCCGGACCCGAGATTGGACGGTCCCGGAAGGTCCGTAGAAAAAGATGGGACTCGGGCATGTGCCCGGAATCGAATTCCGAGGTCTAGAGCCCGAGATATGAATTTTTCCGTGAAATTGTTTTTCTGAAATTATTAAGGAAAATGGAAATGAAAATTGATTAAAAGACTATGGTATCGGGCTCGTATTTTGGTTCCGACGCCCGGTACAAGTCTTAAATATGTGTTAAGCGCTTTCTGTAAAGTTTGGCCGAAATCGGACGTCGTTTGACGTGTTTCGGACTATGAGTTCAAAGCTTGAAAGGTTATGAAGTTTAGAAGCAAAATCATGTGCCTTGAGGCTTGATTCTATGTAAATGATGTTATTTTGGCGATTTGATCGCACGAGCAAGTCCGTAGGATGTTTTCGAGGTTGTGTGCATGTTTGGTTGGAGCCCCGAGGGCTCGGGTGAGTTTTGGATAGGCATCGGATTGCATTTCTCATTTTTTTGAAAACTGGTATGCTGGCTTCTGTGGTTTTCGCAAATGCGAAAGGGAGACTCGCAATTGTGAGCTCGCAAATGCGAGCTTCGAGTCGCAATTGCGAGGTCTGGGAAATTACGCACAGGTCGCAAATGCGATCGAATTTTCGCAAATGCGAAACCTGGCCTCCAGACCCAAGTTCGCAAATGCGAACTAAAATGTTCGCAATTCCCACGCCTGTTTTGTTCGCAAATGCGAACCTACCGTCGCATTTCCCATATCCGAGGCCCAGCAAAATTTATACTTAGTCGAATTTTCACCACTTTTCACCATTCTTTCAAAACCCAAACACCATAGGCGATTTTTCAAGAGCAAACTTCATCCCAAATCACTTGTAAGTTGATTTTTACTCAATTCTTTCAATCTTTAACATCATTAAACATGTTTTCCACTTGAAATCAAAGATTTTCATGGGTGAAATTGGGATTTTTGGGTAGAACCTAGGTTTTCTATAAATTGGGGAGTTGGACCTCGATTTGAGGTCCGATTTCAAAATAAATTATATATTTGAACTCGTGGGGGAATGGGTAACCAGATTTTGGTTCGAACCTCGAGTTTTGACCACGTGGGCCCGGGGGCAATTTTGGAATTTTTGGGAAAAACTTGGGAAAACTCATTTTTTTTGCATTCAAATTGATTCATATAATGTTTATTAAAGTAATTGAGCAATGTGTGATTAGATTCGAGCGAATTGGAGGTGGAATCGCGAGGTAAAGCAATAGTTGAGGATTAAGTGGATTTCAAGGCTTTGAGGTAAGTGTTTGGTTTAACCCTAGCTTGAGGGAATAAGAGTTGAGTCTTGTTGCTAACTGCTATGTGATCGAGTACGATGTATAGGCATGGTGACGAGTATCTATACATTGGTGTCTAGAATGACCGTGAGTCCTTATAATGTGATTATCATGAACTTATTGTGAATTTCATGTTTATTGGAGTATTTCCATATATTGTGAATAACATGTGAATGGTGATATGATAATATGATTCCTGGGAGCATTGGCTCGAACTGTGATACGAATATTGAAAGTATATGAAATGACTTGATTCATTGAGGAGCGTCGGCTCCAGTTGTAGAACGAATTGCGAAAGTATAAGTGATAATTGAACCTCTGGAGCATCTGCTCGAGTTGTAAAAAGAATTGTGAAGTAAAAGTGAGAAAGAGGAGATATCATTATGTTGCCCTCTTGGCGGGCTATTTGTTGGGTTGTGATTCCTCTGCATTGTGTTCTTAACGGATACTAGGGTCGCTTAGGTTAATGTTTTTCTTGTGTCGTATGATGACTATAGTTATAGATGGGGTGGTTGGGTATGGTAGTCGGTTAGATATAGCTGAGGTGGTCAAGTGTGGTAATAGGTTGGTTATAGCTGTGGTGGTTAGATGTTGGAACTAATGTGGGTATAGTAATTCCCTTGCCGGGATATTTGAGATGATGTTTTGTTCCCTCACTGGAATGTCGTTATATTGTTGTTCGTGATGGAATATGAGATAAGAATTTCTTGGAGCTTGGGCTCCAGTGATATCATGGAGTAAGAAAAGAAAGAAAGGGAAAGAGTTACTGGTTATTCCCTTGCCGGACGCTTTGTTGATTCTGTTGTTGGTTTTTTTTTCCTCTCCCTTGCCGGGATACTGAGATTATTAAGCTGTTTGTCATGTGTATTCCCTTGTCGGGATTTTCATTATAGTTTATTTACTCTCTTGCCCCGTATTTGTGACTGTGGTTTGGATGAGGAAATATGATCTTGGTGGAGCGGGTTGCACGCCGCAACAATAATATGTGAGGGTCGGGTTGCACGCCGCAACAATGATATTGAGGATCGGGTTGCACGCCGCAACAATAATATGTGAGGGTCGGGTTGCACGCCGCAATAGTGGTATTTGTGGAGCGGGTTGCACTCCGCAACAATGGTAATTATGGAGCGGGTTGCACGCCGCAACAGTTATTTGATGCCCTGTGTTTATATTGAGTATTGATTCCTTGTTATGGTGGATCTAAGTTGCTTTAGTTTATTACCCTGGGTTACTGTTAATATTGTATCTCCCCATATCATGTCTCCCCTCCCATGTTGTTAATTACTTGGTATTCGATTCCCGCTGTATAGTTATAACTGCACAGGTTTATGTGATGCCCAGTCTAGAATCTTAAGAATCCTAAAGCTAAAGGAAACAAAAACCAAAGAATCCCAAACAATGTACACTCTAAGTAAGTACACGACAATTTTATTTTTTCTCCCAAAAAAATAGTTATTATAATTACAGTTATATCCAACATATAATGCACTTACGAAGGGTAAAAAAGGCGAACAACATTTCTATAGGGCCTTCGTGCTTTTAATATAATATAGATATAGATATAGATATAGATATAGATTTTATTATTTTCGTTTTTTATATATATTTAAATTCAAAAATAATAACCAATAACTAATTATAAACTAAATAATTAATTATGCCATGTGGCATTTTTTTAGGTTGCCACTTGGCTTAAAGAGAGGGCTTTTTCCTCTCCTTTTAATAATATATAGATAGATTCTTTCAAACCTTTTGACCAATTGTTGGTGTTAAATCTATAACAAAAAATTGCTGGAAAAAAAAATTGGTCCTTTGATCAAGGCAGCAATAAAACTCAGGAGATGATTATTACATATAATGTATTTATTTTCTTTAAAAATAAAACCTAAGCTTACCTTGAAACGAGCTCGTCCTCCATGATTTTTGCAAAAAATCAAATCTTTCATAGGAGTAGTACCTTATTATATGGTGAGATATGAGAGGTCACATAGGACTAGGAAAGCAAAGTGTATCACTTGAAATTAGGCACATTGAACGCTTATATTTTGGAGGAAATTACACCCGATGACCTTGAAAGTAGGCGATCTTAATTTTTCACACTTGTTAAACTTGAAGTTTTGGCCACAGAAAAAGGCGAAATATATAAACGGCCCCTTGAAGTTGTCCTCAACGACCAACTGAACAACTCAAAAATGCTAATGACCAAATAGACACTTTCTGCTAAGTAGAATCGTGTCTCTTAAACTCCTTATGCTGATATGGCAAAATTTGTGTGTTACACTCACGTTGGAGCGCGTAAAACTCTTTAAAATTAAATTTATCCTTTCTTTTTTCCGAAACCTAATATGGATCCCACCTCCTTCTCCAAGTTTTTCCTCCACCATTAGATGCGCACCATACCTTTCTCTCCACCCCCTTTCATGCCATAAAAGTTTCAAAAATAGCCACAGTCCTTTCCAGAAATGTCCACATAAGGTTGTCAACAGAACCTTCTAGCTTTTCCAGCACCTTCCAACATCTAATCAACATAAAAACTATATATATATATATATAATCAAACCCTCTACTAATCCTCAGCCTCACCAAATAGAAAAAAATTCAGTACTTCATTCACAACCAAAAACTAACACAAGAAATACAGTTCATTAGCTGTAATTAAAGCAACAAAATAAAGCCAGTGGTGCAGGAAAACAAGGAGAAAGTTGACACCAAAAACGTCGACACAGTAAGTATATAGAAAGAAAGTTAACAGAAAAAGGAGTGCAGAGATTGGAAAGACATCCAGCAGATGGGCTACCATTGAAACTCCATATCTTTCTCTCCACCCCATACTTTTCTCTCCACCCCCTTTCATGCCATAAAAAAATCCATCTAAAACCTTTCAATTTCTCTACAATTGAATTTGGTAATTGGTTCTGCTAGTGAAAATCTTCACTTAAGTGGGTTAGGATGATTTTTAATTTGGGTTTGAGAAAGAAAAAAGAAAGAAGAACGTGTAGGGGGTTTTGGCAGCCATGGTGACCAAATAATTAGAGTGGGCAGATGTTCTTTGGGTAGGAAAGTTAATAGATAATCTTTTTTTTTTTCAAAAACAAATACACGTGTCATTTAATGATTTGTCCGTTTGACATGTCATCCGCAATTGTAATACACGCATGAAGTTTGTTGGTCTCTGGTGTTTAGTTGACCTACTTTATTAAAGGCTTGAAATATCTAGCTGAAAATAGGCTCAATTGAGGTGTTCAGTTGGTCATTGAAGATAATTACAAGGGGCTAATTATGTATTTTGCCAAAAAAAAAAGAGGATTACAATAATCAAGATCAACGATTTCCAAGGCCATTCTTATAAAAATTACTTGTTTTACTTGAGACACCCTACTACGCCAAGACTGTATTTCTATGTTTGTGTATTTCTTTCTTCTAATCTTTTATGCTTTGTTGAATAAATGCCTTTAATTATATAATATTTCGAGCCAACGGACACACGGAGGATTATGACACAAATCCATGTACAAGGTGAAGTAACCAACCATAAATCATGATTTAACACATGATGTATCAGCTTCGTTGCTTCAGATCTGAAGACTTCTGTCGGGCTTAAAATTCATTATTATTCAGAAACTTGAATTTCTTGCTTCAAATTTAATTTTTAAATCAAACACATATAAATATTATACTTAACATAGCAGTTTGTATAAATTTACACTCATTAATATGAAATATAATACTCTTTCTAGTCCCTATCTCAATTTATATGACATTATTATTTTCTGAAGAATCATTCTTCTTTGATATTTAGTGTAAAAAATAATTTTGTAACTTAATCGTGTACTAGTATATAATACTTTACAATCTTCTTTTATTAATATAACGAAATTAATTTTTTTCATATAAATCTTGACAGTTAAAGTGAAAAAATGAAGGTTTATGTGTTATAACCTCTACAACTATAAATCATCCGAGTAGAAATAGTAGTTAATAAGACTGCTAAAGAAACAAAATAAAAGAAAATCACATCAGCTAATGCATTTTCCCAGCGAGCAATTTGTACTTGAACTTTGCATCTTTCTTTGGGAATAATTCCAGGCTTGATACTTGAATTTTTGAAAGAAAATAATCTGTCTTCTTCATTTATTTATTTTTTGTTTTTATTTCAGCTTTCTGAAATAAATGATTTCACCATTCTATCATTCATGTTGAAGTTTATACCTTGTTACCTTCATTTATTTATTTTGTTTCTAGTTAAAAGAAATTAAAGTTACTAGAACTATTGGATCAATACATTCTTGATTCTTGACGATAAATTTGTTTTTTCCAATATTTTGCATCTTTTATTTTAGTTTTTATTGTCGTTATGTAGAGTGAATGATTTCACTATTCTATTATTCATGTTGAAGTTTATATCTTGTTACCTTCATTTATTAATTTCTTTTCAGTTTGTGTGCAATTCAACTTGTATGAACGAAACTGTACTTCAGCGATGTATTCATGAGATTAATGTCTTCTCTAGTCTGCATATAGTCTGTATTAGGCCCATATGCCCATATCATGCTGCAAAACTGTGTATAAGATTATTTCAATTATGTTGACTAAATCATCTTATGGTGGTATTATTTAGACCTACTAGATTGCCCTAACTTATTGGATTTTGCCAGCTCTTTACTTTACCCTAATATTTGTAGATTTTGACTCTATCCCTCTATTTTGTACTTGTTACATCTTCTTGATGCCCTTTTTATAGTAAGATTTATAACTTCATTCAAAAAAATGTTGACTAGAAGAATACTAACAGGTTGTTTGGATGGTTGTTACCTGTTCTGTTGTATCATATTGTTACATTAAATATAATATTTATTTTGATTGATACTTAAATTTTATTGTATCGTATCGTTAAATCCGTCGTTACGTAACGGCGAAACCACTTTATGGAACGGCCGATTTGGTGTGGTCGCGTCGTTTCCTTATTTTTCTCTCATTTTGCTCCTTTTTATCATTAAAAATATTCTATTTTATTGTCACGGCTCAAAATTCAACTAGTCGTGATGGCACCTAACCCAACCCGCTAGGTAAGCCAACTAACAACTATCCAATTCCAATGATATTTAATAACAACTAAGTAAAAGAAATTATTTGAATCTTATACATTTTCCAAAGATTGGTAGTACAAATCATGAGCTTCTAAGATTAGAATTTACAAAGTTGGTATGAAACAAATACATCATCTGTTCGAAATGTACATAAACAGATTTTTACAAGTCTAAGGTTACCATGAACAAGAGGCAGCTACAGCCGGATCGCAGGTACGTCTTCAAATCCAGCTCCCGTCGAACACCGCAACAACAACATCCAACATCTGCACCCAAGGTGCATAAGTGTAGTATGAGTACAACCGACCCCATGTATTCAATAAGTAACAAACCTAACCTTAGGTTGAAAGTAGTGACGAGTTGGAACAAAGGTCCGAGTCCAACACCAATAGCCGACAACAGTTCATAACAACATAATGAAAGTAATAAAAGAAGTAACTCAGAGATAAAATGCTCAGCTTGCTCAGAGTTCCAGAAGATAGGCCTGATTTTCAAGTATATCAGTGAAAACCAAATCTTTTACCGAAATTACCAAAAATATGAGTAAGTTTGAAAATTGTGATTTCTTTCCCAAAGGCTTTCAACAGGTAAATGTTTCATTTGCAAATGGCATGAGAAAAATATGTCTCTATGCCTACATGTCAATGTATGTATGCTAACTATAATACCATGTAGTGGTAAAACCATGTGCATACTCTCTGTGCATCAATGCACTCGGCCCTCGCAATAACTCAATGCTCACAGTCACTCAATCCTCACAATCACTCAAACATCACACTCACTCAACCCTCACAGTCACTCAGTCCTCCCAATCACTCGGCACTCGCACTCAGTAGGTACCTGTGCTCACTGGGGGTGTGTACAGACTCTGGAGGGGCTCCTTTAGCCCAAACACTATAACAATACAATCATGGCATAAATACGCAAAACATGCTGCGGCGTGCAACCCGCCCCCATCATGAATCAATAAAACATTCTTCGGTGTGCAGCCCGATCCCGTAAACATCCTCACCATCAGGCCCTCGGCCTTTCTCAGTCATCAATCTCTCCAATCTCTCGGGCTCTCAATGTCATGAAAAATCAGCCCAAAAAATAATGATGTGATGTATCAATAATTGGCAACAAGAGTTAGATATGATATGCATATGAATGCGTATGACTGTTTATGTAAATGCAAAGTAAGCAGATAACTCAACAGCATAAGTGACCTCGGGCGGTCCCGACAGGATAAACATGTAGCCTAGACATGGTTTCTAGCATATGTCAAAGATCAATAACTCTAATACGTAGAGATTTTATGGTTACAGATAAAATCATGTAACTACACAGTACCACAGGGATAACAGATAAGATCATGTAACTACACAGTACCACAGGGATAACGGAGTCACAGTTCACATGGTGCACGCCCACACGCCCGTCACCTAGCATGTGCGTCACCTCAACACCAAACACATAATACATAATTTGGGGTTTCATACCCTCAGCACCAAGTTTAGAAGTGTTACTTACCTAGAAAAAGCCAAATCCAATACCGAGCAAGCCAAACGATACTCCAAAAATACCATTGTGACGACCCAACCCGTCGTCTCATGTATTACAGCCCCATTTCCCCCATTTATTGCTCTTTCATGTTTTATTATCAGCAACGGGTGAGTTAGAGTTGAATTGAATTGGTTTGGATAGGAAATGAGACACTTAGTCTTTAAGGAAGGTTTGGTTTGGAAAAGTCAACCGAACGTTGACTTATTAGTTAGAAGGCTCGGATGTGAATTCCGGTGATTCGGTTAGCTTCGGGAGGTGATTTGTGACTTAGGAGTGCGATCGGAAGTAATTTTGGAGGTCCGGAGTAGAATTAGGCTTGAATTGGCAAGTTGGCATTTTGGCGAATTCCGGTGGATAGGTGAGATTTTGATCCGAAGGTCGGAATGGAATTCCGACAGTTGCAATAGCTCGGTTAGGTGATTTTGGATATGTGTGCAAAATTTCAGGTCATTCGGAGATGTTTTGGTCGGGTTTTTGATCGAATGCGTAATTCGGAAGTTTTTATGAAACTTAGGCTTGAATTCGATGTGATTTGATGGTTTTAGCGTTGTTTGATATGTTTTAAGGATGAGAACAAGTTTGAATGAGGTTTTAGGATGTATTGGTATTTTTGGTTGAGGTCCCGGGGGCCTCGGGGTGAATTCGGGTGGTTGAACGAGAGTTTTGAAGTTTGCTTCAGGTCTGTTGTTGCTGTCATCTGGTATTTCCGCTTCTGCGGAAATGGACCGCAGAAGCGGTTCCGCAGAAGCGGTTCCGCAGAAGCGGGTGAGCGATCGCAGAAATGGCCAGGTGTGGGTTAGGGTAGTTCCGTATAGGCGGAAGTTGGTCTCTTCAGCGGGTCCGCATAAGCGGACATTGTACCGCAGAAGCGGTTTTGAGGGAACCGCAGAAGCGGAGTTCGAGTCGCATAAGCGAAGTCCGGGTTTTTAAGTGAAGACCGCTTAAGCGGATTTTTGGCCGCAGAAGCGGTCCCGCATAAGTGAAAGCGGGACCGCATAAGCGAAAATCGCTGTTGACAGAAGGGTTTAAAATATTATATTTCATCCGCGAACAAGAGGTAGTTTTCACCATTTTTAATCGACTTGGAGAGCTTTGGGCGAGGATTTTCGAGGGGTTTGACTGAGAATCAATTGGATGTAAGTCTCTTGGCCTAATTATTCGAGTTCATGGTAGAAATTACATGTAAATTGTGGAAAATTCATCAAAAACGGGTCAAGTTAGGGCTTGGAAAGCTGTGATGTAAAAATGGATTTTGAAAGGGCATTTGAACTCCGATTTTGGTAAAATTGGTATGTGTAGACTCGTGGCGAGATGAGGAATCCAGTGATGTAAATTTCGTAATTTTTCGAGAAGTGGGTCCAAGGCTCGGGTTTTGCCAACTTCGTGAATTTTGGTGTTTTTCGAGTCTTTTCGATTGGGTTATGTTTCTTTAGCCTATTGTAATGTATTCGTTGTGGTTTTAATCAGATTCGGCGTGCGAAGAGGTTGATTCGAAAGGCAAAGGCATAGAGCTAGACTTGTGGCCGGCTTGAGGTGAGTAATAGATGTAGATGATGACCTGAGGGTTTGAAACCCCGGTATATCACATTGTGACGCTATATTGAGGCGAGACACGTACTCTATGACGAGTGCGGGGTCGATTGTGACTGGGGATTGTGACCTAGTCCGTTCCGAATTATGTTCGTACTGCGTTCTTGACTAGAAATTGTTTGGTAATCATCCTACTTGGAGTTTATGAATTGTTTGGGGCTTTGTGCCTATCATGTGCATCCTTCAGGGATCCTTATCACTGCTTCCATGATGCTTAGCATATTGCATGATATCAGTCCTGAGTTAGACACTGCCTCGAAATGACTAGTACATAAATAAAGGTTTAAACATTTAGCTCTATAATACCTAACAATTGAAACTAAAATGAATAATTTGACTGTGCCCGAGTGGCTTGCATGCATATATATATATATATATATCTGGACTGAGTGTGGATCGGGCTGCACGCCGCAGCGAATGTTACGATGATATTGCGCTTGGGCTGTAGGAGCCCCTCCGGAGTCTGAACCCCCACAGTGAGCGCGGGGTACTCGAATGGATCGGGCTGCGCGCCGCAGCGGTCATGTGCATTGCATTGCATTCATGCATTTTATTTCTGTTGGTCTTAATTGTCATTGTCTGCGGTTGTTTCATCATTTTATGTGCTGAATCGCTGATTATAGCTTTATATTGTAATATTTCGGAATTTCTTACTTTCATCCATTATATATGTTTGTTACTCATTGAGTTGGAAGTACTCACTTTACTCCCTGCACCATGTGTGCAGATTCAGGTGCTCCGGAGACTTAGTGGAGCCGTTTGCTGTTTTTCGTGAAGTTATTTTCAGGAGTTGTTGAGGTAGCTGCCTGACGTCCGCAGGACCCGACTCCTCCCCTTTATTTCATTTGTCTTTCCATATCCTAGACTTCTTTATTACTATGGATATATTACTCTGTTACATCTAGAGGCTCTAGACTCGTGACTCCAGATCTATTGAGGAATGTTTGGATATTCGTTATTATTTTCCATACTATTTTATTTAGTTTTGGATTGGAACCTTGATATTTGCTATTTTAATCGTATTATTTGTTAACGGATTGCGTATTTGGGTTGAGAGTATTTAAATTGGTCAGGCTTGCCTAGCATTAGTGTTGGGCGCCATCACGACCGGAATTGGGTCGTGACAACCATCACGTGCGTACCGACCTCCGGATGGCTCGAAACTAGCCAAAAGCAACTCAAATACATCAAATAATGCCAAAGGAACCAAACCTAATCGATAAAGGTCGAATCTTTAATCAAAAGCCTAAAATCGGCCAAAAAGTTCAACCCGGGCCTGCACCTCGGAACCCGAAAAACTCACAAAATCTGACAACCCATTCAATTACGAGTCCAACCGTACAAGTTTCACTCAAATCCGACTCCAAATCGATTTCCAAATCCGCAATTTTCTCTTTTGGAACCCTCGGTCAAACGCCGAAATTGAAGATAGATTCATGATATAAAATAAAAAATGAGTAGAGAACACTTACCCCAATCCACATGGTAAAAATTACTTCAAGAATTGCCTCCATCCGAGCTCCATAGCTCCAGAAATGCAAAAATGGCTGAAACCCCCGAAATAGAGTATTTTATACTTCTGCCCAGGCATCCTATTACACGAATGCGGAAAATCCATCGCGTTCGCGATGAACAAAATTAATCTGCCACCAAAATACTCTATGTGTTCGTGGCACAAGCCGCGCAATCGCGATACACATAGAAGACAGAACTACGCGAATGCGATAGAAGTCGCGGACGCGAAGAAGAGGCCATCAACTGCCCAGCTCAGCCATACACTATGCGAACGCGTGAATACATGCGCGAACAAGATGCACAATCTGTAGCAACCTACACGAACGCATTTGAGGACTCGCGAACACGTCTGATGACTCGCGACCGCGAAGAACAACTTATACTCGCCTTCAAACAACTCTAGGCGAACGCGAGCAGCTAATCCCGATCGCGATGAAGAACTGTGACACCAGAAATTAGCAGAACACAACAGTGCCAAAATGATCCGAAATCCGTTCGATCCTCACCCGAGCCCCTCGGGACCCCGTCCAAATATATCAACAAGTCCCGAAACACAATACAGACTTACTCGTGGCCTCAAATCACACATAACAACACCAAAACGATGAATTGTACCTCAATTCGAACTTGATGAACTTTGAACTTTAAATCCGGGCATACACACGAGTCCAAAATCACCATCCGGACCTGTTGGAACCATCAAAACTCCGTTCCGAGGTCAAATTCACAAAAAGTCAAACTTTCTCAAATCTTCCAACTTAAAGCTTCAAAAATAAAATTTATTCTTTCAAATCGCTTCCGAATAACCTGAAAATCAAAACCGACGTTTCACATAAGTCATAGTACATCATACACAGCTACTCATGCCCTCAAACTACCAAGCGAAGTGTAAATGCTGAAAACGACCAGTCGAGTCATTACATTTATCCTTTACCCTATCATTTTATATAATAATATTACCTCGTACCTTACTTTTTCTTTATAATTTATAAGTTTATTATTATATTGTTGGTGCATGACATCATGAAAAGAGGGCAAACAATACAATCTATCCAAACATTGTATACATCAAAATGATACAATATCATAAAATATAATACTATATGATACATTATGAAGCGATACATAATGACCATACAAACAAGCTGTAAGAATGTTATGAATGTTACACAATGTCATTAATATAAAGAAAATTAGAGAATTCACCAACTAGCATCCTTTTTACTGCGGTCCATATGAAAGTTTCATCAATTTCTATTCATCAGCACCTTATTCTATTCGGCTAAATGTACATTAAATTTTACTCTTTGTCTGCCTTTGTTCTTCCTTTAATGAAAATTATCACGACACAACAAAAGTAATTATCTTTACTCTTGTTTTCTTTCTCCTTTTATGTAATTACCGCATAACAGCATAAAATTATATTTTCATGTACGATTCTTTTTGTAGTGGACAACATAAAAATTAGACTGATATTTTATGACACCAATGGGGCCGAAAGGAGAGGACGCATAAATATTTTTGCTTTTCACTCTTCTAAGTAACTAAGAACATACATTGAACAAATAGTACACGCGGAAGACTACGTTCAATTTTAACACTTCACCATTGAAGACTATGGCGAAGTGATAGATAATGAAAAAGTTATATATAATGAAGAAGAAGAGGAAGACATGGATATTGATAAATTTATGGATAATGACGAAGGTGATTTTTGATAAACTTGAGAAATCATCTCTTAGCTATGACAGTGAAGATCAGAGGAAGAAGGAAGAAACAGAGTGAAGAAGAGCGGTTATGCTCTATTTTTGCATAACTAAAAAATGGAAGTGTACTGTACATTTTATACTACTCAACATTTAACTTTCTAATTCTATTTAACTAACACTAACTAATAACATATAATTAGCTTTTCACAGCTCTTGATTCAACACCCCTCCTCAAGCTAATGGTTGAAAGATGTCTTTCAACTTTAGCTTGGACATTAAGTAGTCGTGCTGTACTCGACCAAGGCTCTTTGTTAGAAGGTCAGCCTCCTGTTCCTTAGTGGACACATGATGTGTTTTGATCAGACCTTGCACTAATNTTGGTTCTCTCGTGAAATATGGGATTAACTGCTATTTGAATAGCAGCTTTGCTATCACAGTTAAGGGTTATAGGCAGCTCAACATCCACTCCTAGCTCTTTGAAAAGCCCTGTAAGCCATGTGAGTTCTGCCACTGCTGAAGCCATGCTCCTGAATTCTGCTTTTGCTGAACCCCTTGCTACAGTCTCTTGTTTCTTTGACTTCCATGAAATCAAAGCATCTCCAAATTTCACCAAGTAGCCTGTCACTGATTCCTGGTTTGAAGACATCCTCCCCAGTCTGAATCACAGAAGGCCACTAGTTTACCTGAGTTTCCAGATGGCATTAGAAGACCAAGACCAGGAGAACCTTCGATATATCTCAGCACTCGCAATGCAGCATCCATGTGTGACTGCTTTGGTTTGTGCATGTATTGACTTAGAACTTGCACCACATATGCAATATCCACTCTACTCATAGTAAGATATAGTAATCTCCCTATTAGCCTTTGGTATTTTCCAGCATCAGCTAGCAACTTGTATTCTATTTCAAGAGGAGACTGACTTTGAATGAATTTGTCATACTCTTCAGATGTGAGTTTTATATTTGCTTCCAATGGTGTTCCAGCAGGTTTTGCACCACTAAGACCCCATTTCTGCAATGAGTTCCAATGCATACTTCCTTTGACTCATCACAATCCCTTTAGATGATCTAGCAAATTCTATTCCAAGAAAGAATTTAAGCTCACCAAGGTCTTTCATTTTAAACTTCAACTTCAAATCATTTCTAGTTTGCAGAATCAACTTCTGACTGGTCCCAGTTACAAGTAGATCATCCACATAGACAAGCACCACTATTAGCTCAGACTTCTCTTTTCTGGTGAACAATGAATAATCAAAGTGACTTTGAGTGAATCCCAGTTGTATTAATTCATCTGTTAGCTTCTTATTCCATTGTCTAAGGGCTTGCTTAAGCCCATATAGAGACTTATGAAGTTTGCAGACACTTTGCTTCCCCCCTGGCTAGCAAACCCTGGAGGAACCTCCATGTAAACATCTTCAAGGAGATCACCTTGAAGGAAAGCATTGTGCACATCCATCTGGAAAATGGCCCAATGTTTTGCAACAGCAATAGCAAGAACTGACCTGACTGTAACCATTTTGGCTACAGGAGAAAAGGTCTCAGTGTAATCCAACCCCTCCTGCTGACTATACCCTTTGGCTACAAGCCTGGTCTTGTACCTTTCCACTGCACCTGAGGAAGTATATTTCACCTTGAACACCCACTTACAACCAATGGGAACCTTCCCAGGAGGCAGATCAACCACTGACCAGGTGTGATTATCTTCGAAAGCTGAGATCTCACTCTTCATTGCTTCAACCCATTTGGAATCTTTGAGAGCCTCAGTGTAGGACTTAGGCTCCACAATGGCATAATAGGAAGCTAATGCAGCTCCAAAAGAGGGTGACACATTGGCATAACTGACGCAGTCTGAAATTGGATAACTACAATGGGCACTGGCTTTACTAGGAACTACATAGTCTTGCAGCCATATTGGTGGCCTGCTGATTCTAGAGGACTTTCTGTCGCCATCATGGACCTCAGTATGAGAAGAAACAGGCATATCATGGACAGTGGAATCATCAGCAGCAACAGGGTATATAGGAAGAGAAATATCAGGAGAAAGAGATATAGAAGAATCAGTAGAGTGTGAAGAAGCAGGAGAAGAAGGGAGAGAGGACATAGATGGCAGTTGAATGTTTGCAGAGCTACTTGATGGAATAGTAGAAACATCCAGAACAGGAAATAAAAGAGAAGGAGATGAGTTCAAGAACTGAAAAGGGAAGATATCCTCCATAAACACCACATCCCTGCTAACATGAAACTCCTTTGTGTGAAGGCTAAACATTTTATATCCCCTTTGTGTAGCAGAATAGCCAAGGAAGACTGTAGGGTAAGCTCTAGGAGCAAATTTGTCAGGTCTTTTAACTGTAGTAACATAGCCTAAGCACCCAAACACCCTCATATGTTGTAAGGAGGGTGAATGCCCAACTAAAATCTCAAAAGGAGTTTTGTGATGAAGAACAAGTGAAGGCAGTCTATTGATGATATATACAGCAGTGCTCACACACTCTCCCCAAAATTTCAAGGGTACTGAGGCTTGAAATCTGAGTGCTCGAGCAACTTCTAGAATGTACATAGTGCCTCCTTTCAGCAACTCCATTTTGCCGAGGAGTGTAAATGCATGAACTTTGGTGTATGATTCCATGAGACTGTAGTAACTCTGACATGTGGGTATTGAAGAATTCACATCCATTGTCAGACCTAAAAAACTTAACAGATGTGGAGTAAACATTTTTAATCATAGCAAAGAAAGATCTCAGAGCAACAACCACTTCCGCTTTTGTAGGTAGAAGAAAGATCCATGTATATCTAGAGCAATCATCTACCAAGGTCAGAAAATACCTCTTTCCATCATAGGTAGGAACTCTATAAGGACCCCAAACATCAGCATGAATTTTATGAAAACATGACTTAGATGATGTAGAACTAAGAGGAAAAGATAATCTTGTTTTTTTAGCTAGGGGACACACTGTACAGTGCTTGTCTTTACCACCACATTCAGCAGACTGAAAGTCACAAGATTGTTTTAATTTCTGCAGAGCATCTAAGGGAGCATGACCCAATCTCCTATGCCACACAGCTATACTCACTACTTTATTAGAGACTTTCACTGCATTTACAGAGTTTATTTGTCTTGGACTCTTCAAGATATCTGTTGCTGAACCTTGATCCTGACTTTGTAATGCCACTGACTTCTTTGGAGTAGAGTTGAATACATATAGTCCATCTTTTTCTCTACCAATCCCCCTCACCTGTCCACTGAAGAGCTCCTGGAAAATGAAGAAATCAGGAAAGAACNGGAGAGTTTTATATTTTGAAAGTCTGGTATATACATCACATTTAGACACTATTAGATACCTTCAAGAAAGCAACAGATCCTATCGTGACTACATGAGTAAACACTACCAGTAGTAAGTGAACCTTTTCACCATTGTTTTTAACTGATCTAGCATTGAACACAAGCTAGAGTCATTCACCATATGACTTGAGGCCCCTGAGTCTACATCCATTTTGTCAGGATTTTAGTGATGTCACCACAAAATGGTATACCTGCTGCCATAGCAGATCCACTGCACTCAGGTTGCTTTCCTAGAAGTTGAAGAATCTGGTTGTACTGATCTTGAGTGAATTGAGGAATTCTAGTTTGAGGGTTCTGACTTGTTTGTTGCACCTGCTGCACCTGTGAAACTCCTGCAAAATTAGCTGTGGAACCTGCTTGTGCAGGGATGGTGAGATTATCAGACACATAGTTAGCTGAATTCCCAAATCCACCATTTCTTTTAGACTTAAAGTCTTGTGGATATCCATTCAATTAATAACAAGTCTCCCTAGTGTGGCCTTTAAAGTTGCAATAGTCACAGTGTAGGTTGTTTCTCTTGGATCTATACCCAGAATTTGAGTGGTTTCCTCCTCCAGATTGACCTTAACTTGCTCCTACATTTACTTTATTACTGAACAATGTTGTCATGTCATTTCCCACATAGCTATGATTTTGTCCATGGTTTCCTTTTGCATTCAGCTGCATTGAAGCTCCAGTTGGTATTCCTTTGTTGCTGAACAAGGCAGTACCTTCATTAACTTCTGAAACCTGAGAGGACTGGGACAATGATCTTCTACTTTCTTTAGAGATAATCATTGAGTAAGCCTTGTTTATGGAAGGTCTAGGGGACATGTTCAAGATCTGATTGCTTGATTGAGAATAAGTTTCATTTAGACCCATAAGAAACTGTAACAGCCTTTAGTACTCAAAGTGTTCAACATACTTCTTTGATTCTTCACAACCACATCAAGGGCAGGGCATAAGAGCATCAAACTCTGCCCATAGCTCCTTCAAGTTTGAGAAATAGGCAGACACAATAGACAGTCCTTGGGTGAGAGTTGCAATTTGTTTGTGCAAATATAATACTCTAGAACCATTAACCTTATCAAATGTTTCTTTGAGATCCATCCACACTTTGTGTGCACTTGAAGCATAAACCATGCCACTAAGAAATTCAGCACTCACTGAGTTCATAATCCATGATAGAACTATAGCATTACATTTTTCCTAAAGTTCATGAAGAACTGGAGGAAATTTCTCTTTCGGGTATCTTCCATCTACAAACCCTAGCTTACTTTTGCCTAACAAGCTAACACGCATAGTACTACTCCACAAAGTGTAATTCTCAGGTCCTGTAAGCTTGACAGAGATGAGAGAACTACCTGGAGTGTCACTTGGTTGCAGGAACAGCGGGTGATGCTGATCGACCACTGGTGCAATCACTGGTTCAGCTGCTGCCTCTACGTGAGTCGATCCATTGTTTTCTCCGGTAACCGCCATTGCTAACAGAGATCTATATAGCACAAATGTCAATTGCTTAAAGTCGATCTAACCCTAGAATTTGGGAATCGAAGCAATTGCTCAAACTCAAATGAGTAACTAGCAGAGATAGTCAAGAGAGATGAATTGAGAGTTGAACTCAAGTAATCTAGATCATTAACTCAAGCTTTGATACCATGATAAACTTGAGAAATAATCTCTTAGCTATGGCAGTGAAGATCAGAGGAAGAAGGAAGAAACAGAGTGAAGAAGAAGAGCAGTTATGCTCTATTTTTGCATATCTAAAAAATGGAAATGTACACATTTTATACTACTCAACTACTTAACTTTCTAATTCTATTTAACTAACACTAACTAATTACATATAATTAGCTTTTCACAGCTTTTGATTCAACAATTTGACAAATGATGAAGATGTTGAGGATACATGGATGATGAGCAGACTTTGGACAATTTGGTGATATTGAAGGGGACCGATGAGGAAGCTATGGATAATGAAGATGTTGAGGAAGATGTTAGAATGGTAATGGTCATCAAGCTGATGATATTGGTCCTACGCATGGGAGGTAATAGGTGCATCATTTTCTTTCTTCTGAGCTTTTTTGTCTCGTTCATCTGCCTAACCTTTTGTTTGTATAGTACCTGAAGCAAATAGACAATAAGTCGTAAGTCAGATATAGAGATAGAATTAGAAATTTATTCTTTGAAGAGCTTAATATGTTAGCATTGAGGGATAGCCAAAGAATTTATCATTTTCAAGTTTTTTCTCGTATGCATTGATGATCAACATCACAAAAAAAAGGCACTCAATCTTTAAAGCAAGAGAAGCACATCATATATAGGGTACGTGCCTTTTTGTCATCCTTACCTAATTAGAAAATTAAAAATAAAGTATCACAAAAGAGACTTAAAAGGCTCCAGGGAAATAGAGAAACAATATCCACAGAAGTCCTATTTTCATCTAATCATCATCAATTTTCAATAATATGCAAGCAATCTGATGTAACAATAACAACACCCAGTATAATCTCACATAGTGAGGTCTAGGGAGAGTAGCGTGTACGCAGACCTTATATCATGACCCTAAAAGTAGACCCGGTCGTGATGGCACCTTTCGTGAAGACAAGGCCAGCCGACACATTTCCAATTCGAAGTTAAGCAGCTAAACAACAATAAAACAGGCTAAAATACGATTTAATAGTACTAAGTAGCAGATAATATCATAACAATGCGGAAGTACAACCCAAACACAGCCCAAACCGGGGTGTCACTAGTCATGAGCATCTACTAGGGTCTAAATACAACTGACAAAGTCTGAAATATACTAAGTACAGACTAATAGAATAAAGAGGGAGGAAAGCAGAGCGAATGCCGACAGCTACCTTGCTAAACTCCGATGACTCTACCTCCGATCAACCAATACCCGCTACCGGGTTCAGAAAATACCTGAATCTGCACACAAGGTGCAGGGAGTAAAGTGAGTACTTCCAACTCAGTGAGTAATAATCATAAATAAAGACCGAGTGATGAGAAATCACGAAAAGTGCATCAACATGCTGTATAGAAGTAGTACAAAACCAGTAAGAAAACAATAAAGCTGTGAAATCTCTTAAAGCATCTTAGCATTTTAAACTTCTTCAAAAATGGCTTTTCAACAGTTAAGCAATTGAATGCAAAGCAACTAGAACAGATAAGCATAAAGAATACGCCCCTCGGGCACAATTACACAACTAAACAGGTAAATGACAGGTAAATAAGACAGATGAACACATAAAGGTTCGCCCCTCGGGCACAATGTCAACAACTCGGTCCCTTAGGCAATATGTCAGATCAATACCAACCCCTCGGGCAAGCATATAGAACAATACCAGCCGCTCGGGCAATCACATAGAACCATACCAGCCCCTCGGGCTATATATCACATCATAATGGGTACCCGCGCTCACTGGGGGTGTGCAGACTCCTGGAGGGGCCCCTTACGGCCCAAGCGCAATATCAAGCCATCTCGTGGCATCATCACTGGGCTCTCGGCCTCATATGAATCAAGCCACCTCATGGCGTACATATCACAAGCCCTCGGCCTAAAATCAATATCAGTGTTTCCTCACAATATAGGCCCTCGGCGTTACTCAGTCAAAGATCCTCACAACTCCCTCGGGAAATAGTAAAACAGTGTTTCGCAGTCCAAACATCATTTAGTTATATCATTTAAGTATTAAAACTGAGTAAACATGGCTGAGTATAAAAACAGTGGAAAATAACATGGTTCAAGTATAAGGTCAAAACAGTGAGGAAATATCAATAAAAAAATCCACGAAGGGTTCAAATAGTTGGCACGAAGCCCAAATATGGCATTCAGTCAAAATAATCATGATAACAAATAGATTTCAGTCAAATACGCGGTAAAATCATCAATCGGGATGGACCAAGTCACAATCCCCAATAGTGCACGACCCCACGCTCGTCATCAAGCGTGTGCCTCACCTCAATATAGCACTACGATGTGCAATCCGGAGTTTCAAACCCTCAGAACATCATTTACAACCATTACTCACCTCGATCCGGTCCAAACTCTAGCCCGCGATGCCTTTGCCCGCCGAATCGACCTCCAGATGCTCCAAATCTAGCCACAATCAGTAATAATTATTAAAATATGCTAAGGGAACGGGGCCCACTTAAAAATATCCAATTCACATAAAAAATCCCGAAATTGCTCAAACCCGGCCCCCGGTCCCACGTCTCGGAATCCGATAAAATTAACATCAATGGAAATCCTCATCCTCTCACGGATTCAAACATATCAAATTTACCAAAATCCCACCTCATATGGTCACTCAAATTCTAAAAATTCACTCTCCAATTTCAAGCCCTAAATTCCCAACTCTTCCTCTAATTTCCCACAAATTTTCATGATTAAACAATGATATAATTACCATAAACACAAGGTATAAAGCCCAAGTAGCTTACCTCTGTGGATACACTTGATCCCCTCTTGAAATCACAGCTTGAAGCTCCAAAATCGCACAAAATGGTGAACAAATGACTGAAAATTGCGAAGGGGCATTTTTATACATTTTGCCCAGCATTTCTGCATCTGCGGCACAATACCCGCTTCTGCGGTACCGCATATGCGGTCCTTCCTTCGCTTCTGCGGAAATCACTTAACTGGCCAACAATCGCATCGCGGCCACATCCCCGCATCTGCGACATCGCAGATGCGGCCACTCTAACCGCTTCTGCGGTCTCTGCTCCTCAGGCCTCTTTTCGCTTCTGCGACTAATCAACCACACATGCGGCGCCGTACCTGCGTCCCCAATCCACAGGTGCGAAAATAGCAGAAGCAACAAATTCAGCAGCTGCAACAAAATCAAAACTTCTCCGTTGCCCATCCAAAATCGCCCCGAGGCTCCCGGGACCTTAACCAAAAGCAAAAACATATTCTAATACCTTATTCAAACTTGTTCCAATCATCAAAACACCTCAAACAACATCAAATCACCCAAAACACATCGGATTCAAGCCAAATTTTCTAAAATCTTCTGAATTCCGCTTTTGATCGAAACCCAACCAAACCACGTCCGAATAATCTGAAATTTTGCACACACATCCCAAATGACACAACGAAGCTACTACCACTCTCGGAATTCCATTCCGACCCCTATATCAAAATCTTGCCTACCAACCGGAAATTGCCAAATTCTCAATTTCGCCAATTCAGGCCTAAACCTTCCATGGACTTTCAAAATGCATTCCGATCACGCTCCTAAGTCCCAAATCACCTAACGGAGCTAACCAAATCATAAAAATTCCGATCCGAGATCATTTACAAGTAAGTCAGATATTGGTCAAACCTTTCAAATTTCAAGCTTCAAATTGGGAACTATTCTTCCAAATTTATTCCGATTACCCTGGAAACCAATACCAATGATTTACACAAGTCGTGATACATCACACGGGGCAAGTCATGCCCAGGAACTGACGAATAAAGTGTAAAAGCTCAAAACGGCCGTTCGGGTCGTTACATCCTCCCCCACTTAAACATACATTCATCCTCGAACGTGCCCAGAATTGTTCCAAAAGCCAACCAACCGCTGAATAGGGTAACCATGCATATACCCGGAGGTGATCCCAAGTCACCCTATCTCATATAGGTCTGATAACGCAAAACAACTGAAATTTCACAATCCAACCTAGCCCATAAGCCTTAGAACCACATTACCACTCCCGAGATCATCCACAAGATCAGAATCTCATATCTATACTGGGAATAAGCCCGAACAAGCTGTAATAACCCATACGTGCAACCTCAGGTGCAATTACATGATATACCACATAACTCAAACGCTTGCAGCGATAACTTCTAATTACAGCAGATGCACATAACAACCGAATACCGATAGAAAACCTCTTTTCAACTAAAGTCTCATTCCAACACTTTCATATACTGCCAATGATAAATAAAACACGCAATAAACGATAACCATTTCTCAGATCAACCATTCATGAAGTCACCTCCTTTGGAACAGACCATAGCAAATTTCTGAGCCGAACCTCGATATTTATCCTCCCAACATGCTGAAATTGAATCCGTTAGTATTCATTAAAGACCCCAACGATCTCATCTAATCTAACATAACCACTCTGGTGACATGACACCTCAATGAAGACTAAACCCGTGACTTGTGCAATCTACGCACCAATAAGAAGCAATCCGAACATACTCAAATCATGAAAGTGACTCAAATGAAAGAGCTATACCGCAAGCTCACCAGTACCGCTACAACACAAGGTCGAGAACCCGTCTCACATCATAGAAACAGAACACACGAAACTAACCCGCAAGGTCATACCGCCATATAACTTCGCTGCAATGCGAGACCCTATCCAAACACTGGTCCACATGAAACACCTCGAGTCATTCTGCTCGAAATTGATGACCAACTGTCACGATCCTAAACCCAGACCCGGTCGTGATGGCGCCTCTCATGAAGACAAGTCCAGCCGACACATTTACAATTCGAAGTTAAACAGCTAAACAACAATAAAACAGGCTAAAGCACGATTTAATAGTACTAAGTAGCAGATAATATCATAACAATGCGGAAGTACAACCCAAACACAGCCCAAACCGGGGTGTCACTAGTCATGAGCATCTACTAGGGTCTAAATACAACTGACAAAGTCTGAAATATACTAAGTACAGACTAATAGAATAAAGAAGGAGGAAAGCAGTGCTGCGAATGCCGACAGCTACCTTGCTAAACTCCGATGACTCTACCTCCGATCAACCAATACCCGCTACCGGGTTCAGAAAATACCTGAATCTGCACACAAGGTGCAGGGAGTAAAGTGAGTACTTCCAACTCAGTGAGTAATAATCATAAATAAAGACCGAGTGATGAGAAATCACGAAAAGTGCATCAACATGCTGTATAGAAGTAGTACAAAACCAGTAAGAAAATAATAAAGCTGTGAAATCTCTTAAAACATCTTAGCTCAGTTTAAACTTCTTCAAAAATGGCTTTTCAACAGTTAAGCAATTGAATGCAAAGCAACTAGAACAGATAAGCATAAAGAATACGCCCCTCGGGCACAATTACACAACTAAACAGGTAAATGACAGGTAAATAAGAGAGATAAACACATAAAGGTTCGCCCCTCGGGCACAATGTCAACAACTCCGCCCCTCGGGCAATATCTGAGATCAATACCAGCCCCTCGGGCAATTACATAGAACAATACCAGGCCCTCGGGCAATCACATAGAACCATACCAGCCCCTCGGGCTGTATCTCAAATCACAATGGGTACCGGTGCTCACTAGGGGTGTGCAGACTCCTGGAGGGGCCCCTTACGGCCCAAGCGCAATATCAAGCCATCTCGTGGCGTCATCACTAGGCTCTCGGGCTCATATGAATCAAGCCACCTCGTGGCGTACATATCTCAGGCCCTCGGCCTCAAATCAATATCAGTGTTTCCTCACAACATAGGCCTAGACTTACTCAGTCAAAGATCCTCACAAGCCCCTCGGGCAATAGTAAAACAGTGTTTCTCAGCCCAAACATCATTTAATTTTATCATTAAGTATTAAAACTGAGTAAACATGGCTGAGTATAAAAACAGTGGAAAATAACAAGACTGAGTTCAAGTATAAGGTCAAAACAGTGAGGAAATATCAATAAAAATCCCCGAAGGGTACAAATAGTTGGCACGAAGCCCAAATATGGCATTCAGTCCAAATAATCATGATAGCAAATAGATTTCAGTCAAATATGCGGTAAAATCATCAATCGGGATGGACCAAGTCACAATCCCCAATAGTGCACGACCCCACGCTCGTCATCAAGCGTGTGCCTCACCTCAATATAGAACTACGATGTGCAATCCAGGGTTTCAAACCCTCAGAACATCATTTACAACCATTACTCACCTCGATCCGGTCCACTCTAGCCCGCGATGTCTTTGCCCGCACGAATCGACCTCCGGATGCTCCAAATCTAGCCACAATCAGTACATAATCATTAAAATATGCTAAGGGAACGAAGCACATCCCAAAACATCCAATTCACATCGAAAATCCCAAAATTGCTCAAACCCGACCCCCGGTCCCACGTCTCGAAATCCGATAAAATTAACATCAATGGAAATCCTCATCCTCTCACGAGTTCATACATGTCAAATTTACCAAAATCCCACCTCTTATGGTCACTCAAATTCTAAAAATTCACTCTCCAATTTCAAGCCCTTAATTCCCAACTCTTCCTCTAATTTCCCACAAATTTTCATGATTAAACAATGATATAATCACCATAAACACAAGGTATAAAGCCCAAGTATCTTACCTCTGTGGATACACTTGATCCCCTCTTGAAATCACAGCTTGAAGCTCCAAAATCGCACAAAATGGTGAACAAATAACTGAAAATCGCGAAGGGGCATTTTTATACATTTTGCCTAGCGCTTCCGCATCTGCGGCACAATACCCGCTTCTGCGGTACCGCATATGCGGTCCTTCCTCCGCTTCTGCGGAAATCACTTAGCTGGCCAACAATCGAATCTGCGGCTACATCCCCGCATCTGCAACATCACAGATGCGACCACTCTAACCGCTTCTGCGGTCACTGCTCCTCAGGCCTCTTTTCGCTTCTGCGACTAATCATCCGCACATGCGGCGCCCCACCTGCGTACCCCAATCCACAGGTGCGAAAATACTAGAAGCAACAATTCAGCAGCTGCAACAAAATCCAAACTTCTCCGTTACCCATCCGAAATTACCCCGAGTCCCCCGGTACCTCAACCAAAAGCACAAACATATTCTAATACCTTATTCAAACTTGTTCCAATCATAAAAACACCTCAAGCAACATCAAATAACCCAAAACACATCGGATTCAAGCCAAGCTTTCTAAAATCTTTCGAATTCCGCTTTTGATCGAAACCCAACCAAACCACGTCCGAATAATCTGAAATTTTGCACACACATCCCAAATGAGACAAAGAAGCTACTACCACTCTCGGAATTCCATTCCGACCCCTATATCAAAATCTCGCCTACCAACCGGAAATTGCCAAAATCTTAATTTCGCCAATTCAGGCCTTAACCTTCCACGGACTTTCAAAATGCATTCCGATCACGCTCCTAAGTCCCAAATCACCTAACGGAGCTAACCAAGTCATAAAAATTTCGATCCGAGATCATATACAAGTAAGTCAAATATTGGTCAAACCTTTCAAATTTCAAGCTTCAAACTGGGAACTGTTCTTCCAAATTCATTCCGATTACCTTGAAAACCAAAACCAATGATTAACACGAGTAGTGATACATCACATGGGGCAAGTCATGCCCGGGACCTAACGAACAAAGTGTAAAAGCTCAAAATAACCGTTCGGGTCATTACACCTTACCCCTTCCTTGTGGAGGTAGAGAAGATGTTTCCAATAGATCCTTGGATTAGAAAAGCATAGGTACCACAATAATAACAAAAAAAAAAAAAAGACGGGACAAACAATATGATGTGTATGTAATGTATTACAACTTCAATAAAATTCAGAAGGAATTTTTCGGTTTTGGGAGCCAAACTTTAATTTTTTTCTGCCGGAAATTAACCTCTTCGAATACTAATTCACATGAAAAAATATAAAATAACATTCATATTGTAAATAGTTTATAATTTGGACAAGAAGCATAGCATTTGAATTTTATGAATGATAATTACACTAACACATACCAAATAAAGCAACCAAAAAGTTACGGAGAACTTGATCTAAAATTTTAGAAAATCAAAAAAATAAAGGGGGTGAGGGGGAGGGGGAGGGGGAGAGTAAGCAGATCTGAAGTAAGCCAAAACTAAATACTACTGTAGTATATATGATTTTGGGTTATTAGTATTTTATTTTTTCTTCTTCTAACTTTTTATTGGGATAGAAAAAAGATATTTTCAATTTTCAATAGAACTAGAACCTGATGGGATTGGTTGGTTGGTACATGGTAATCTTATGTATGGATAAAGAACCCAAAGTTTAACTTTTCTTTACCAATTTTTACATCGTTAATAATGGTAGTTCCAATTACCATTGAAAGTAGTAGGCGTAAGAAACCTTTCAAGTTAGCATGTAATTATTTGATAAATTTGATGAGTTATTATTTAAACTATTATTAACCTTTAGATATGAAGTTATTTATTGTTGAATGATGACCATTGAAAAGTTTTATCTAAATCGGTGAACAACAGTTAGTACATGGAGTATTTTTCATCAAGTGAAGGATTAGATCCGTGTGCATTTTATATTTTACGAGATTTGTGAAATCTAAGTTATATTTTATAGACTTGTATTTTAAATATGTAGATACAACAACAACAGCAGCAACAACAACAACAACAACAACAACAACAACAACAATCTATACCATATTGAAAGCACGAACACCCTTAACGAAATATAGTTCGTCTTTTTTACCCCTTTAAAAGTAGAGTTCACATGTAACGATCTAGCCAGTCGTTTTGAGTATTACACTCCTGCTTCCTCATTTACTGATTATTTCATGCTCAATTATGATTATGTGACTTGTCAGGGATGTTTCGGAATGAATTGGGACACTTAGTTCCAAGATTAAAAGCTTAAGTTGAAATACTTGACCGGATGATGACTTATGTGTAAACGACTCCGGAATAGAGTTTTGATGGTTCCAATAGTTTCGTATGGTGATTTTGGACTTAGGAGTGAGTCCGGATAATTATTTGAAAGTCCTTAGTCGAATTTGGCTTGAAACAGTGAAAGTTGGAAAATTAGAAGTTTTATAATTGAGAAGTTTGACTGAGACTTGACTTTATGGTTATCAGACTCGAATTTTAGTTTCAGAAATTTTAATAGGTCCGTTATGTCATTTATGACTTGTGTGCAAAATTTGAGGTCAATCGAACTTAATTTGATAGGTTTCGGCATCAAATATAAAAGTTGTAATTCGTTAGTTTTCACTACGCTTGAATTGGGGTGCGATTCGTGTTTTTAGTGTTATTTAATGTGATTTGAGGCCTCGACTAAGTTCGTATCATATTTTAGGACGTGTTGGTATAATTGGTTGAGGTTCCATGGGCCTCGAGTGGATTTCGGATGGTTAACAGATGAAAATTTGGACTTGAAGCATTGCTGGAAATTTTGCCTTCTTGTGTGATCGCGCCTGCGAGGTTATTGGTCGCAGGCGCGATGCCACAGATGCAGATGGAATGGCGCAGAAGTAAGGTTGGCCTGAGCTAGGGAGTTTCGCAGGTGCGAAGGGAAATTCCGCACCTACAAGTTCGCAGATGCGGAGGGGGCATCGCAGAAGCGGAAAATGAGAGGAGAAACTGGCTTCGCAGAAGCGAAGGCTTGTCCGCATGTGCGACTCCGCAGAAGCGGAGATTGGTCCGCAGAAGCGGAGATTGGTCTGCAGAAGCGGAAATTGGTCCATAGAAGCGAAGGCAGCTTTCATGGGCAACTGCAGAAGCGGAAAATCTGGCGCGCGCGCGAAGCCGCAGATATAGCTAAATTCGTCGCAGGTGCGAAAAGCCTGGACAGTATACATTCCGAAGGGTCCGAGATTTTCTCATATTTTAGGCTTTCAAACACGGTTTGGGGCGATTTCTGAGCTAGATTTCACTGGAATTATTGAGGTAAGTCACTTGTGACCATTTTTAGTCAATAATATTGAATTATCTTCGAATATTCCGACTAGATTACGTGATTTTGAGATGTAATTAGAAAATTTGGGCCTAGGGATTTGAAAATAAGAATTTAGGATTTGGAGGTCCAGTTGATGTCGGAATTTGGTAAAATTGGTAGGGTTGGACTCGTGGTTGAATGGGTGTTCTTATTTTGTAACTTTTGTCGGATTTCGAGACGTGGGCCCCATTATTGACTTTTGAGTTGATTTTTTGATTTAATTGGAAAAAATTAGTATTTCATATGGAATTCATTCCTATAATGTGTGTTGATTGTAAATTAATTGTGACAAGATTCGAGGAGTTCGGAGGCTAATTTGTGAGGCAAGGGCTTATTGGAATAGAGAATTGCACGGTTTGAGGTAAGTAACACTTCTAAACTTGGTTTTGGGTGTATATATGCCCGAATTACGTGTTATGTGATTCGTTTGGAGGTGACGCACATGCTAGGTGACGGGCGTGTGGGCGTGCACCATAAAAATTGTGACTCACCCAATTCCGTGAAGCTGTGTACTCAAATAAATTGCTATTTTCCACGTATATTTCATGTGTTAAAGAAATTTAGCTGAGAATCATGTTAAAATTCATGCTGAAGCTATATGCCGGTATTATTGAGACCATATAGGTCATATTGCTGTTGAATTATTTGTTTAAATTATAATTTCATACTCAGTCATGTTTGTCGCGCCCCTTTTTCTCGTAAAAGCGGGTTTCGACATTGAAAACTCTTTTAAGGAAGGGTTTTAAAAGAGAGATTCGCCACCTAACGGCTTAAGGTGCATTAGGGCACCTATTTGCAGATAACTCTGTTTAGCCAGTTTGTGTCACCAAAGATCGTGTAAGGTATCAAAATTACCTCGAAGAGATTCGAGGTCCACAACTGTGGGTCCCGGCCGAACTCAATTATATGAATTAGTCTATGTGATCAAAGATAAGAAAAATAAGGAACCTGGGAAGTTCATTATTAAACACAAATAATTGATTGAAAGACAAGGTGGGGGGGGGGGGGGAAGGGGGGTGGTCCTAAATTTTTTAGCCTAAATATTCACCCCGTGCAACAAAAATAATACCTTTTTAGCCTAAATATTCACCCCGTGCAACATAAATAATATTTTTTTAGGTTGCTAAAAAGGGAAAAATACTAAGCAATAGACAAAACAGTTAGGACTTTCATTTATAAGCAAATAAGGGCTCAAGTTGGCCTCCTCAATTAGACAACAAATGCACGCAGATCAAATACACAAAGACAATTACTGATTTTAAATAGTTAAGACTATAAAAACCTATAGGTAGGATCTCTAAATGAATCTATATTTATATGGGCGGACAGTTATGCGCAAAAGCCGTTATAATTTTTTTTAAAAACCAGATTTGCATTAGGAAATTAAACCTATAGGCATGATGTCTAGATTTTTTTCGCGATAATAAACAGTGGCAAGTCATAGAAACAAGTCCAGAATTATTTGTTTGAACCCTATAGGCATGTTTTCTAGTGAAGGCAACAACACAATATTTGGAACTCATGAATAAAGGAGCAAAACAAATAATTAGGTTGATTCAAACCTATAGGCAAGCTTTCTATAATCTGTTCAAATTTTAGATCCTATGGACATGATTTCTATAATTTGTAAATAGAACAACATGTGAATGAGGTTTTGCATACACATTGAATTTACAATTTCCTACAGGCATGGTTTCTAATGCGAATAAACCAAATATTATACCTATAGGCAGGATTGCTAACATATAATAGCTGAACATAATAGGATACATATAGGCATGCTTTCTAACACATAATAACTGAACATGCAATAGCATACTGTTGAACCTATAGGCAGGATTTCTACCCAATTTGTTGCAAGTATATGAAAATCCCTTTTTCAATTTCACTAACACCCCAAAGTGTTATTACAATAATTATTACAGACCCAGAAATGAATGTAGTGAATTACAGAATAAGTATAACTATAGGGAGCCTACAACAGGCCCAAATACACCAGGACAGGCCAGGCCTTCAAATCACAATAGCTCCAGAAGCCCATGTTCATAGATACAACATGACCAGTGGTGAGTGATTTACCCATGTTTCAAGGATAAGCATACAGAACCCAAATCTCTAGTGTGTCAGAGTTCCCAAGGGCTTCAAGAACACAATGCAATGCTCACACTAGAGAAATTGATATGAAACAGTTCAAGGAAGACTAGGGACCAAATCCTAGTGTGTCAAAGTTCACAAGGGTCTCACATGGACCCCGAGAAGTGCTCACACTAGGGAGGTCAGTAGTAAGAGTCTTGGTAGCCTTGGCTTTCAGCCGATCAAGAATGATAGGTTCAGAATAGCATAGGTAACAAATGAGAGAGAGTGGGAAATGGTTAAGGGGCAAAAGTTGAGAACACAGAGCAACTTAGAAGGAGGTTCAGCAGGACCCAAAAATAGGTTCAGCATGATTTCAACACTTAGTAAAGTAACACATAACAACCACATATTGAAAGAGTTAGGGGAGAAACAAGTTTACAAGATTGACAGAAATTACCAAACAAGTTGAAAACCTAAGAGGTCTAAATTATGCTAAGTATACATCTTAGCGTCATACATGTTAACACTCATCAGGAGGCAACGCATGATATGGAGCACAGATTATGACAAACCAGGTAATCACTGAAGTAACAAAGATTAGGTGAGCCAAAGACATTCTAAAGGACATGTTAATAAGGATACAAGATCACAATTGATAGAAAGGACTTAACACCTATTCAAACACATTGTATATGCAAGACAAACATTACAAAGATTCGGAGCAATATGAGCAAGTGAACTTATGTCAAATAGCACATGTAGGTATTCTAGTATTGACACAGTAGACTTATTAACTAAAGAAGGTCCAAGCTGTGTTAGGGATTTATCATGAAGCAGTTCAAACAAATTGAGATGACTGTTCTAAAACCTCAAACAATCACTAAAGGGGTGTATGAAATCAAGTGAACATGCTGAGTGATAAAAACAGCAGGGAAACATGTCATAGTTAACAAAAGGGAGTTCTAACACAAGTCATTACAGATGTGCATCACATGACAGAGATTCATGACGAAGCAAGTAGGCATATTTAGGAACATTTACGCACTAACACACTAGTTAAACGAGACTAGGAGAAGACTAAATGCTAAAGAGACTTAAACCAAATGCAAAGTTAATAGAGTCATGTATAAAAATAACCCAGAAACACATTAGGCCATGAACTTCAGAGATGAGAACATATGCAGATCAAAGATACATAGGAACAAAACTATGAAATCCAGTAACTCACCAGTTAAGCGAAGAACATGAAAAATAAAAGTCCACAGTATTCTGAATATCAACAAGAGCAAGAACTCAGATATTCAGTGGCCTTGGCTTTCAGCCGACCAAGAACCAAAGTATAGAACAAGATAATGAAAGAACCACAGAACAAAGCTTCAAATATGGGTGAGATTATCGCGATTCAGGTCTCTTAAAGGGGAATGTGGAGGGGTTTATATAGTAGTAGAGATTGAAAGAGTAAACAAGGAAAACTGTAAAAATCAAGCACAAATAAGGAAGCAATAACATACATAATCAATAAAGAATCGGGTTTGGGGAAAAATAAGTAAACCCTAGTTTTTTTTTAGGAAAAACAAATATCAACGGAATATACATAAAAACAGTAGCATAGGATGAAAACAGACACAAATAATACTCAAAATCAGAGAATCAGACTAATTTTGGTCCGATCTAAAGAGAAATGAAAACCTAATTAGGGTAAGTAAGAATCGACAAGAGACATAGAAAATAATTGTACTTACAAAGAGCAAATGATGAACATAGACGGAATAAACAGAAAAGTCAGGGATTTGAACAACTTTGGTTCGATTCTTACAAGATCTGCTTGCCATGTCTAGGCAAGCAGTATAGAGAAGGACCCAGTACCAGGGAGAGGTCATATATGGCAAGAATCGGCCATGAAATCCCATGTTAGGTGGGATTAGGAGAGGGTTTTGGGGGGGGGGGGGGAAGACGGCTAGGGTTTGAGAGATAATAGATTAGAGGATTCAAGGGTGGCAGATAGGTGAGAATAACTAGGGTTTGGGGGTGAGGGTGTAATTAAAAGAAGGTGGGGGAAATAACGAGGGCTGTTGATCTTGAAAGATCAACGACCAAGATTTAAAACGGTGAGTAGGGCGGGTCATCAAATGGGTCGCGACCGGGTGTGGGGTTGGGCTGCTCGGTCTTGGGCTAGGGGTAATTGGGCTGATTTGGGTCCAATTTTGGTTTTAAGAATGGGTTATTATTTAAATACCCAAAAATTAAACAAAAATAATTTATAAAATGCTTAATAAATAAATAAAAATATTACTTATGCAATAAAATGATTAGAAATAATAATTTAGCAATATAAAAATATAAAAGGCTATTTTGACACAAATAGTATAGATAAAAAGCAATTATACGTGAATATATGCTATTATTGTAAAATTAGGTAAATAGCTTAAAAAATGCAAACATAATTATACGGAATAAAGAAAAAATAATGAAACATATATGAGGATGGAAAATAGTAATTTGGATGATTAAGTCATTATAAAAAAATTTGAAGGAATAATTAATATTTATTCAAGTAATTTAAATACAGAAAAATAAATTTAAAGCTCTAAAAATTATGAAAAAATTATAGAAAATGCATGTATAGGTTTATAAAGCAAAATTATGATGCAAATATACTATTTTGAAAGTACATACAATTGAAAAATATGAGGGAAAAATTGGGTATCAACAACCCCTTCTTTACTTGGGAAGGATGAAAGAGTTGTCGGGTAAAGAAATGATGACCGATTTTGACCGAATGGAGTGGTTTTGAAAAATATAGGTCGAACCCTGGTTTCTGAGCTGCCTACATATTCCTGGTTTTACAGGAATCGGGCCATGTGTAGTTCTGGATCCAACGGTGAACGAAACTGATGGCGTTGTTATAGGAATGGTCGTGTGTTTCGGAAAGGATTCTTTTGAGTAGGATAGTATTGGATGAATTTATGCGAAGTCACAAATGTGAATTTGAGATGTTATGGATGTATCACATGGCAGATATCTGAACGTTCATAGAGTAAAAGTGAGCAATTGATGAGAGTCGGTTACGTTTGAAGTAATGGTAGATATGAGCGGAAACCCGAGCAAAGGTTGCTCCCGTTTGAAGAACGGTTATTTTCTGGATTACCTGCAAAACTAAAAACACGATGCACGCAAATATATATAGGTTATTGAGACAATTTAAACATGATGCAAATTCCCTTTGGACTATGAAGATTGTCTTCGGATGGTGTGGATGACGTCCTTCGACCATGACGTCCCGGGCCATGAGTCATGTGATAAAGGATTCGCAGGCCATGAAATTATGTCCACGGGCCATGAAAATGGTGCCTCTGAACCATGGCGCCTTTGAATAATGATGTGCAGTATTGAGAGATCCTCAGGCCATGACATGGTGTCTTCAGGCTATGAGGAAGATGCCTTTGGACTATGACGTCTTTGGATAATGTGGCGATGTTTCAGTCCATGAGATGCAGAGACATGATGATGGGTGAAACAAGATAGAGCTTAGTCTTGCGTAGGATTAGGATAGAGCATAGCCCCGGGAAAAGCGAGATAGTACTAGATTTCAATCAACGTAGCATTCGACATTAGACAAGGAAAGGCAGAGTTTAGCCTTATGCAGTTGAGGAGGCAGGGCTTAGCCTCATGCAAGAAGAGAAAACAATGCTTAGTCTCATGCAATGGAAGGTAGAGCTTAGCCTTATGCAAATAGGGAGGCAGGGTTTAGCTTCATGCAAGAAGAGGAGAAAATGCTTAGTCTCATGCAATGGAAGGCAGAGCTTAGCCTTATGCAAATAGGGAGGCAGGTGTAATGACCCGGCCGGTCGTTTTAAGAATTAACGCCCCTGTCACACCTCCTTTTTCATTACTACACCCCGTAAAGGGTATAATAAAGGGAGTTTTTCCAATTAAAGGACAATCGAAACGGGATTCGTTTTATTAAGAGATTCAGAGTCGCCACTTGGGAGATTTATGGTGTCCCAAGTCACCGGTTTGGATCCCGAATCGAGGAAAGGGTTTGACTCTGTTTAACAGTCGCGAACCAGAAATCCGGGTAAGGAATTCTGTTAACCCGGGAGAAGGGGTTAGGCACTCCCGAGTTCCGTGGTTCTAGCACGGTCACTCAACTGCTATATTTGGCTAAAGTTTGATTTTAATACATGTTATCCTATTGCAATTTTAGAATTGTTTAACCGCTTTTAATTAGTTTTTATGAAAGTGAACGCCGTTTAAGAGCGTATTTTTGGATCACGTCACATGAAATGCACCCGGATCCTTGACCCTCTTATTCAACGTTTTGGGATTCGGATTTGGGTCGCATGAAATGCACACCCATAGTTAAGAAGGTAAAATTATTAAAAAGCGCGCCTAAAGTGGCTAGCGTCTTGTTAACTTTGCGGGAGGCCATGAAAATTTGCTAAATGGCACGTCCCGAATTTCTAAAGATTTTAGTATAAGCATTTAATGAGGGCCCCGCAATTCATGCATTTTTGTTTGGCGAGGCTCATCTCATCTTATTATTTAAAGGCCATCTTAGAGCAAACTACGATTTTCTATTTATTGTTTTGTCTCTAAAGGGTCTAATTAATTTGCATTATAAAGTCCGGATCTCAAATTCAAGTCCGTATTCAAACAAGAGGGGAGAACCTCCTAATTCGAATCCGCCACCTAACTCGAAAGCCCAGATTTATATTACAAATTAATCCCCCTATTCCTAATATAATTTTGAAGGTTTCTTGACTTCTAGCATATTTGGGCCTTAAAGCTTTGGCCCAGGTCTGCTCAAACAGAGACCATCCAAAGGGCTGGGCTAGGGTGCAAGCCCAAAATTTTAAAACAAAAACATCTTGTACTTAGTGGACTGCGCACGATCATTGCATTTAGCTGGGCCGATGCTGGCCCATTTCCTTCATGGTTCAAAGAGTCGAACGAATATTGGCTCATTGTCACTAGGCATCACTTTCACATTTAAACAAACATATGCGTTTAATAATCTGGTCACTTATTCCAGGTTTAACACCTATTAATTAACCTTTTAGCTTTTAAATCTACACTTACTAATAATGAGTAGATAAATGACATGTAGTTAATAACACATGGACACTTAATCTTCGCAATTGGCATTCAAATCACACACAACATCCGATTCTTTTATTAAGCTATTAATTAGTACGAAAGCTGGGTGAAATCTACTGTTTAGTCAAAGGCCAGGGGTCGAATTTAACACCTGATAAGGCTGTACTTATAGAAACTCCATTTTTGCTAATTCAACATTTAAAATCATTCCAGGATGATCATATAACTCGAATTATTTAAATATAGTAACGCGAACTAACTACCTACAGTTGAAGTGTGATCTTTCATGCTTTTGTGATTCAAGTGCTGTAATCTTAGGCTATACTAACTAAGTTTACATACGGACGTGTTGAGATAGTTCAAAGCAGTCCAATAATCCTAATTTATGCAACTATCCATTACCAGTTCACGACCTCACATGGTCTATAATCAAAACTAGTATTAAAGTCCAATTATACAGTCTGTGTATACATTGTTCAGGTAGTACAAATCAAACAGTTAACATTCACTCGCATCTAATTAACTACAAACAACGGGAAGTATCCAACAACTGCAGATCTGATGAACACTTGTATTCCAACTTCAATTCAAGCTACATCATGTGAATTCGAAAGTATGTACCTGGCAATTGAAATTAAACAGGAAGAGAGGAGGATCAGCGGCAGAACAAACAGTTAGCAGGGTCAACTAGCAAATTTACAGCTTCAGAACAATCACAGCAGTCACTTTGAATTTTTTTTTGAAATCCCAGCAATGAAGTACCAGCAGACAGACCCAAAAATCGACCAAATGAACCGGTTTCTACTTGAAATCACTTCAGAACCCTTTAACAAACTTCAACAATCAAATTTTAAGCTAACTAATGCTAAATCCAACCCTACAACTTGAAATTGAATCCGAAATCTTAATAGCACAGTATTTTTCTTGAGTTTTCAACTATTTTCTCCTGTTTTTGGGTTTTTGGTTTTTTGAAGATCTAGATCTAGAGAAATTTTAATTTGAAATTCAGATTGGAGCTAATGAAGACTTGTGAAAGTGGAGGAAATTTTCAGAGCTTCCAAAACCTCCCCCTCAAGGCATTAGAGGCTGCCCTTTTATAGGCAAAAATGAGGGCAGCCCTTAGATTTTCAGTTTTCTTTTTAGTCCACCCTTTTATTTGCAGATTGGTCCTTTATTTTTGACTTGCTTCTCAAGTTATCTCACTTATATTCTGAAATTTACCTTAAAATCCAAATCTAGAAGCTTCTAGGAAGTTCTTACTAGATTCCCTACCCTTGAATTGCCCATCTTACCCTTATTTTGGTTCTAAAATTACTAACCTTTAACAAACCAACCCATTTTGTATGCCTAAACTACCCTTGATTGCTTTCAAAATTACTAACCTAACCAAACCCCTTCACCTTAGTTACAAGACCAACTATGGTTAACTAAAGAGTGATTTATTCAGCAATTACTTTGAAAATACTGAATTAAAGAACAATTACCAATCAAAATCATGCATCAAAAGCATCTTAACTCAACTAATTTGAACAATTACTGCATAGTCTAATTACTGAACATCTACTGAGCTGAAGACTAACTGAACATCGATTCAAACAATTAATTGGAATATCAGAGTTTAAACCAAACCAGAGAACAAAGCAAAACAAAAACGAACGCAAAACTAGTCTTAAAGGAAAACCTGGGCTAAATTATTGACCAACTAACACAAGTATACAGGAAATTAATTCAAATGCTAAAACGACCTAATTATACTAAGTGATTAACCCAAACAGAAAATTAACTAGATTTAAACGAACTAAGGAGACTCATGGAGAGGGAAAAGAGACAGAGAAACGAAAATCTAATATGAGCAAAAAGATTAAGGAAACTCACCATCCTAAAAGCTTGAATCCAATTGATATCTTCTGATTCCGTCCCCAAATAACATTAGTCCTTTGATTCTTTAGCAAGAACGGAACAGAAGCCTTGCACGTTTTTTTCAGATTCAACATTCAAGGAGTTTGAATGGCTTTCTAGGGACAAGGACGACAGAATCAAGATGAGGAAGGGAAGGCGACCCTAGGGTGTTAATTTGAAGCGGCTTGGGGGGTGGCGGCGCTAGGGTTTGGCATTTTTGAGTTGTTTGAGCGAGATTTGGAGGGAATCGATGGTGGATATGGAATGGGGATGTGAAGGAGAGGCGATGATGTGAATTTGGGCGAGTTTGAACAACCGCCGCCGCCGTGGGCGATTTCCGGCGGCGGAATGGGGGCGGAGCCGGCGACGGAGATTGAAAGGGGCAGGGAGGTACGAGGAGGGTGACCCTTGGTCTCTGATTTGCAAAGTGTTTTATTACACTTTTATTAAAAACCCTTAGATGATCCTGGACCGTTGGATGATGGAAAAGAACGGCCTGGATTTAATTAAACTAAAACGGTGTCGTTTTGGTCATTACCCGATTTGGACCGGATTTTGGGCTGGGGCGGGGCTGAACCGGTTTTGGGTGAGTTTGGGCTGGGCAAGATAGCCCAATTTTTGGTCTTCCTATTAAGACATCTCTTTTTAGATTTATTTTCTTTTGTTTTCTTCTTTTATTCTCTTTTATTTATTTTTGTATTTCATTTTGTATTTTCCTGATTTTATAAAAATGCAAAAATTAAAATGAAACCTAATTTATTTCTAAAACTAAGCTAATTAATTCCTACAAAATTGATTAAATTCTATTTAAAAATAGACTCAATAATTAACAATTAAAAATGCAAAAGTGGACTATTTTTTGTTATTTTCTTAATATTTGTTCTAAAAACAACTTAACCACTAATTAATCCTAAAATATGAAATTAAATCCTGACTGCAAATGTCAAGCGTATTTTTGTTATAATTTTCATATGAATTAAAATGCACAAATAAAATGCAAACAATTAACAAAAATAACACAAATTCACAAAAGTGTAGAATAATGAGAGAAAAATTATGTTGTTTGAATTTTGGGAATAATTCATATTTAGGGCAAAAATCACGTGCTCACAACTAGATTCGAGGCATTCAGAGGCCAATTCGTGAGGCAAAGGCTTATTGGAATAGAGAATTTGCACGGTTTGAGGTAAGTAACACTTCTATACTTGGAGTAGAGGGTAGGAATCCTGATTATACGTGTTATGTGATTTGTTTGAAGGTGACGCACATGCTAGGTAACGAACGTGCACCGTAGAAATTGCGACTTAATTGATTTCGTGGACTTGTGAAGTCAAATGACTTGTTATTTTTCCATGTATTTGCAATGTGTTAGAGAAACTGAATTATTACTCATGTTAGAAATCATGCTTAGGCATATGCTGGTATTATTGGTACCCACTGAGGTCATTATTGTTGTTAAATTATATGTTTAAATAGAAATTTCGTATTCAGTCACATTCATTCATTTCATATCATATCTCAGTCTTTGTTGCTATTTATTGATACATCATATCATCATTTTGGGGCTGATTTCATGACATTGTGAGACCGAGAGACTGGAGAGTTAATGACCCGAATGATGCCGAGGGCCTGATTGTGAGGATATTTATGGGATCAGGATGCACGCTGCGGCAGGCCATATTAGCTTTATATATATTATTATATGGATCTGGCTGCACGCCGCAGCAGGACTTATAGGCTTTATTGTTATGAGATCGGGATGTACGTCGCAGCATGCCAGATTGGCTTATTATAGCGCTTGGGCTGAAGGAGCCCCTTCAGAGTCTGCACCGCCACAGTGAATAGAGTTGATTTATATTATTAGCACGTGAGTTGTCCGTGCAACACGTGAGTTGTCCGTGCGGATCCATCTATTGATATTATTAGCACGTGAATTGTCCGTGCAGCACGTGAGTTGTTCGTGCAGACTCAGATATTGATACTATAGCACGTGATTTGTCTATGCGGATCCAGACCTTGATAAGTGATATCGAGTACTCTGAGAGTGTGAGTACATGAGTTCATCATTGTGTTGCATTGCATTAGAAATGCATACTTGATATGTAGGCATAGAGAAGTATTTTTCCTCTTGCCATTTGATAATGAAATTTGTTATCAGTTTTTAAAATTTTTGAGAAAAATCACAGATTTAAAACTTACTCATGTTTTCGGTGATTTCAGCAAAAGATTTGAGTTTTACTGTTATAATTGAAAAGAAAATGTTTATTTTCCATAATTGTAAATGAGCTGAGCATTTTATCATTGAGTTATTACTTGTGTTGCTTTAATTATATTGTTATGAATTGTTACTAGCTATTCGTATGGACTCTGACCTTTGTACAAGCTCGTCACTACTTTTAAACTAAGGTTAAGTTTGTTACTTATTGAGTACATGAGGTCGGTTGTACTCATACTAGTAGAGTCTTGTGGATCGGTATGATGACGTCCATACTTATTTCGAGGGGCTACAGGGCATTTAGGATAAACTTCCCATCTTTTTTCCCTTATCGTGCGACATTGATTCGGCTTGAAGCGTACCTCTTTGAATTTCTTCCACTCACTCGTATGCGTATGTGAACGCTCGGTATCAGTTATTTTTTGATAGCTTGTGATTCTATGAACGAGGTACGAGATGTGTTTTCTGTGTTTTGATGATGGGATAGTTTGGAGGATTTGAGGCCAGGTTCAGACCGCAGCTTAGGCTCGGTAGTTTCAGTTGTGAGAACTTGTGCTTTTAGACTTATATGTCTGGTAGTGTTCCTATGAGTAGAATTTTGTGGCCCGATGAGCGATTAAATGGATATATGATGAGTATGATGTGAATGTGGGATGTGTTCAGATGGGTTGAATGTGACAAATAAAGTTACTTGTGACCCAAAAGTTTGTTGTTGGGTAATTGATTTTTATCTTGATTTGACGTATAGTCTCGAGTTATGGGTGTGCTGCAGAATCTTTCATGTTGTTTAATTGTGGAGCGAAGTAGCTTTTCATAACTTGTTGATGAGTTCAAACTCAGGAAGGTCAAGTGATTACGTAGTAGATGTGGTTGTAAAAGGGTATAGAAATATGCCACTTTGAGGCTAAGCAGGCGGGTGAGCACCTGCAGGCTAATTTATGGATGTGTGATCCCTATAATGTTGTGTGGAGAATTTTGTGTCTACTAGCTTGGTATATGTGTTGAAATTTGAACTTTAATCTGGACGAAAAAATTGACATGACCGTCACGAGAATGAATGCGAGCTTAACAGATGATTCAAGGTAACATATGGTTTGTGTTGCATGAGCTGGTGAAGAATTTGGTTGAGCCTCGTAGTAGTATTATGGCAGTGATAGAGTATGGGTATGGTGAGTTATCGGATATTTTAATCTATGGCTTTAATCCAGGTGGGAGGGGGGAGCCTACTATTGACGATTTGATCTTATGGTTATATGTTAAATTTTAATTTGGGCCGGAGACATACTTGTGGATCAGTTATGACTGCAGAGGTTGAGATCGAGGATGACCCGAGTAAGAAAATTTCCTGGATATGGGTTACACTGCACTTCATGAGTATATGAAAAATCATGGAATGATTAAGTTATTATTTTTGAAGGATGTAGAGCACACAGAGTATGAATTTGATCGGTGGTGTTAAAGTAGGGTTACTTCTTTGAGTGCTCCTGTGCTAATGGTGCACGTGTCTTTCGGCCCGTTTGGGCGGTACAATTTAGATTTGAGAAAAGTGGATGACTCTTGAGAGGATTCTAATGGATATTCAAGATGTATATATGGCAATTGAAACTTTTTTCGGATTTATATATCGCTAGAATCGGTTATTTATATAGGATGGTGCCGGTACTTCAGGTAATTCTATATGACTATGGATTCTACATCCAGTATAAGAAAGGTAATGAAACAATTTTAAGTTCATTTAAGGTCTTTTCAGAGTGGGTGCCTCGGTTCTGGTATTTATGGGGGTAATTATGATGTGGTGAGGCTCTACAGATGTTTTGGTGACAATATTCTTGGGTTTGGTGACATGCATGGCTTGGTCGAGTTAGAGGAATTTAGTTCTGATAGCTTGGTTATTTGCAAATGGATTTTAAGGTATTCTTGATAGTTTCTACAATGGTTTGAGCCGGATATTTTCTATCGGTGTGAGAAACGTGTTGTGTATTGTGATTTCCTCCAGGAAGGGAGCAAAAGGAAGGTTTCTAACTAACCGAGTATGTAATTTGCTGGTGACTCAGAGATGATAATGAGATTCTCGTGCTTTTCACATGATGGCATGATAGATGTGGTGTATTGTACGTGATTAAGTTTTACATTTACAAGGTGGCAGTTCAGTCTTGAATGGAAAGTCACGAATTTTGGACAACATGATCAGTTTCAGATATTTAGATGAATGTTAAAACTGCTCGGTAATTCTTGAGAAAGGTGCGCATTTTAGAAGGCGCATTATGTTTTGACTTACAGATATTCATTCATATTGCGGTACTCACCTGGTTGATAGACTGTTGATATTCAAATTATTGCTATGTGGCACAAAAGACTTATGAAAGTATTCCTAGTGGGATGATCTTGCATGAAGGATGTGTTAGTCATTCGAGTGCTGGAGTTGTGATCAGTTACGGTGGTTCATGTATTCTATGAATTTGGGGACTGGGAGTTTTTAGAAGCAAAATGTTTCGGGGCCGCGGACTGTGAAGATGAGGCAAAGTTAACAAGAAAATAGACGTGTTATGGTTAAGTCATTGAGGACCTCTTTGAGGGCTATTCATCCATGATCGGATTGCGTTTAGGCTATAATAAGCCTAAAATTGACTGTTAAGCTTTAAGCTATGATGTTTCTCATATCTGTAACATTGCCTGAGCTATTTGAGCCGTGTTTGGGGCTACATAGGGGTTAAAATCCCTGAATGAACTTGATAAATCCTCAGTGATGAAAGATTTCCGATTTGAGCTACGATATCACACTTTGTATATGCCTATACTTTAACATGTCATTTATACCAGTTCAGGAACATGAGAATCTTATATCACTCATCATATACTTGTATACCTGTTCAAATACTCCTATATGATATGTTTGGATTGGAGGCTTGGGACTATACCATGCGGATTATGTTATTGGCATGTGAGTTGTCCGTGCGGGTTCTATTGCTAGCACGTGAGTTGTCCGTGCAGCGTTGGGTTTTGCGTTTCCTTGATCGTTTATTTGATTAATTATTTCCTTCCTCTACATGCTAGGATATAGAGCAAAAAAGCCCTAAAGAGGCCAAGTCAGATACACTTTAACCCTAAAAAGCCATAAATTTTATCAATGTGAGAGACAAGAATATTTTAATATGCAAAAAAACCCTACTTTTTAAGCCCTAAATGCTATATCAGTCATGAAAAAGATAAAATCCCTAAAGTAAAGTGAATATTCGACTGTTTCCCCAAAAACTCTAATATAAAATCCCAAATAACAACAGACAATTTGTGCATGCAGACAAAAATAGCTTTGATTATCACACATTATTCATAAGAAATTAGATGACAAAAGAGATAAAATCCCTAAAGTAAAGTAAAGATTCGATTCTTTTTCCCAAAAACCCTAATTTAAAATCTCAAATAACAAATAATTTATGCATGCAGACAAAATATAGCTGACTATCACCGAATATTTCATAAGAAAACATATGACAAGAGAAAATGACATCAAAATAGACAAACCAACATTCAGATCCTATAACTTGATTGGAATCGAAATCACAGAAAAAACGAAGCTCGATCAGAACGAGATTAACAGATAATAAACAAAAATAATATAATGGGTGAGTGATTATAATCGATTTTGGAAGGGGGTGACTGGTTTTTCATGCCATTACTAACCTAGGTTTACAAGAGGAGAGTTTGGTTAGAGAGAGGTAAAAGACGAAATTAGCATTTTTAGGTCGGTCTATTGAATAAAAGAGGGGGGACCCCAATCAGTTGTGTTTCGTTTTTGCGCCCTTGACGTGTAACAAATCCATTGGTCATTTGCTGATTGGATGGACACGTCTGTGTATGTGTAATACGCGCGCGTAGGCTCAAGGGTCAGATGTGTTTATTAATTAAGGAAATCATAAATACGAGTGTTCAAATGAGAAAGTTTAAAGTTCATGTATCCAACTTTACAAGTTTAAATGGCTAGAAAGCCATTACACCAATATTTATTTACTTAAAAAAAAATCCAATACAACCTTTTATTTGCTGCGTAGACATGTCCAACAAAATAAATAAGAAGAAATATTTAATAAAGAGTAAAAATGTATTGTCCTAAAGCTTTAGGCTTATCCAGTCAGTCAACCTCACTCAGCAACTCACGTGCTTTCTTCTCATTGGTTAATTCAGAAGCACACGAATCGTCAAATGCTCTCATATCACAGCCGTAGATTAACCCCAAAACCAACGACTCAAAATAACTCTCCCCTTCATTCAATACCATTTCTTCCATTTAAAACGTCAGCTCACAGTAACACTCAACACCATTACAAATCAATTTTCTAAAGTTACAAACACAACACTTCTCCCCAATTATTTCGAGTTTTTTAGAGGTTAGAAATGGAGAAGAAGGGAGCTGGAGGAAGAAAGGGTGGTGGTCCAAAGAAGAAGGCCGTTTCCCGTTCCGTTAAGGCCGGTTTGCAGTTTCCGGTAGGTAGAATTGGGCGTTACCTGAAAAAGGGTCGATATGCTCAGCGTGTTGGAAGTGGTGCTCCTGTTTATCTTTCTGCTGTTCTTGAGTACCTTGCTGCTGAGGTAATTCTTTTAAAGTTTGATTTTTTACCATTTGGGGTTTTGTATTTACTGTTGAATTGCAAAAGGGTCTTGCTTATTTTGTTTAATTTAGAGCTGTTTGCTTTTCAATTGATGGGCTCTTTCTTAATTTCCCCCCAGGTTTTGTTATTTTTGTTCGTTGTTAGGTGGATTAGGTATGTGCCGTAGGGCTTAGTTCAAGTGGCAAAGGTTGAGGGACTTGTGACTTAGGTCGCAGGTTTGAGCTTGACGCGATGTTAATTAATGTGGTATTTAAGTTGAGAAGGGTAGAGGGACGGGCTCATTATCTCCAAGATTGCTGTGCTCGGTCCAAAATGTTGGCCCTAGATGGATATCTTGGTCATTAAGAAAATGACGGATTAGGTTTTTAATGTTGAAATTAATGAAGAATTTGCATTTTTCTTCTTCTCAATAAGTAGCCAAATTGATGCCCAGGCTTTGGTCTAGTAGTAAAAGCTCATCTTGCTGGTTTCAAATCCTTCCTTACTCGAAAGCTTGGTATTTAAGCGGAGAATGGTAGAGGGATTTGGGTCTATTATCCATTGAGTTTCAAACCATGTAGCTTGATTTATTGTTGCATTTGAGATAGGTTAAGTGATTTGTTTTGGTTAGAGATCTGGGGTCATTTTGATGAAGCGCATGAAATTTAAAGTACTTTACTTTTTGATATTTCCTAATTTTCTTTTAAGATGATTTTTTTGGATTTGAATAGCCTTGAAATATAATTTATTTAGTTTCTGGATTTGTGCGGATTGAGAGTAGTCAATTGATTGATGGGTTAACTTTGATATTATTGACTTTGTGTTAGCCTCAAAATCGCTATTACAACAAGAAAACTAATAGAGCTATAAGTTGGATTTGGTGTTGATTTTGGTTTGAATGGTGTTTAGGTTTTAGAGTTGGCTGGAAACGCAGCGAGAGACAACAAGAAGACCAGGATAATACCGAGGCATGTTTTGTTAGCTGTAAGGAACGACGAAGAGCTTGGAAAACTCCTAGCTGGTGTAACCATTGCTCATGGAGGTGTTCTTCCTAACATCAATCCAGTTCTTCTGCCTAAGAGATCTGACAAAGAACCTGCTAAATCGCCAACGAAGGCAACCAAGAAGGCCTAATTTGTGACGATGTTCTACTTGAATCCATGTTGTAAGAACATTGTATTTTAGCTGTGCAATTAGGAGCTTTAATGTGGTTGTGAAATAATCTGTACTTGTATGTAGTTTTGATATTTATGGTTGCATGTAGGCAAAGTCTGTTGAAAACTAGGGAATGTTTGATTTCTGTTATCATGTAAAACTAATGAAAATTGGTTCTACTTCTCAAGATCTTTAATAGTTGTTAACATATGAGAAAAGCTTTACTTGTCTTATGAGCTTTAAACATAGCATAAACTTTGTTTCACACTTTATTCCACCTTATCCCGTGTACCACAAATCATTTTTGGATATATGACATTCGGTAATCAATAATCTAATTAATTTAGATCTACACTGCATAGTAAAGCGGAAGTGTTTCTTACTAGGGGTTTTTATCAGTTTTATGGCTTGAACTTGACATCTTTTGGTTAAGAGTGTAGTGATTTATCCATGGATATCAAATGATTCCTATTATTATTATCACGAGGTCCTCAAATATTTTTGAAATTCAAATACTAATAAGCATATACATCCATGCTGTTTTTCCTTTACGGAAAATCCTTTAAAATATGTATCTATGGTTTTTTCCCTATCTTTTTTTCAACAAAGGAATTCATCGTCTTCTTTTTTAAATTATGAAACTCCTGGCAATAATTTCTGGAGTTGAAGAAACTTTAAATATAAATATGTAAATTTTATTTATATTTTAAGACTTTATATTGATTTTTTTTTTTTAGGATCCTCTCATGTTTTAACCTTGAAAGGGTACATTAACGAACAATTATTGTTAGACGACTAAGAAAATAGCTATCACGTGTTACTAAAAAAATTCTCCCATTAAAATATTTTGATAGATCATATGTTTGTCAATTTTTTCAATATTTACTAAACATATATTCACTTATCGAAGCTTTATCTATAATTTTAACAAAGTAAGATTGAAATAATATTCATGTAACAAAAAAACCTGAAAACCCAAAAAACCCGATAAAACCGAACCAATCCATACCGATATCGTTGGTTTGGTTTGATTTTGATAAAAACTGAACCAACCCGGTCCATGTACACCCCTACTAGCAAAAACATTTAACCTATTTTGTGTTTTTTAAAGAAAAGATTACCCATATAAATGACTAAATAGCGTACATTGGTTTATTATTGAACTCCTAAGCAGTGCCGAAGCTAAGAATTTATCCAAGGGTATTCAAATTTGGAAGAAGTAAAAAAAAACTCACGACAAAGGGTGTTCAATATGTGTTATATACCTCTAAAATATAAAATTTTATCAATATACACAGTATAATTTTTCGACGAAGAGTGGTCAACCGAGGAACAATGGTCAAGTGAACACTCTTGTTAGCATGTGGCTCGCCACTGCTCCTAAGTTTCCAAACATTGCCGTTAGAAGAAAGTTTCCTGAGTTCTTACAAGTTCAGGTTCCTACGCTGACAGGGATTTTAGTTAATTTGTTGAATTTCAGCAAGATAAGGGAAAAGATATATAATTATCAGTTGTGATCAGAGGAAGTCAATGATTATTGGACGAAAGAAGAGTCCGTGTGGTGTTTAGCTTAAAGTAGATATATTTATATGTAAATGTAATGACCTGACCGGTCGTCTTGAGCTTCTGCACTTCGCTCGCCAGTTCTTGGGCATGACTAGCCCCGTGTGATGTATTATGCCTTATGTAAATCATTGGTTTTGGTTTTCAGGGTAATCAGAATAGATTTGGAAGAACAATTCTCAGTTTGAAGCTTTAAATTTGAAAGGTTTGACCAAGTTTTGACTTTTTAGCATTCGACCTCGGATTTCGGATTTTTATGATTTGGTTAGCTCCGTTAGGTGATTTTCGACTTGGGAGCGCGTCCGGAATGTGATTTGGAGGTCTGTGGTAGATTTAGGCTTGAATTGGCGGAATTGGAAATTTGGAGTTTCCGGTCGGTAGTGGAAATTTAGATGTCGGGGTTTGAATAGAATTTCGAAAATTGGAGTAGGTTCGTTGTGTCATTTGTGACGTGTGTGCAAAATTTCAGGTCATTCGGATGAGGTTTGATAGACTTTTTGATCGTTTGCGGAATTCGGGTGTTTTGGAATCCTTAGGCTTGAATCCGAGGGTGTTTTAATGATTTGACGTTGTTTTGTGTGTTCCGAAGATTGATACAAGTTTGATGGTATATGACTTATTCGTACTTTTGGTTGAGGTCCCGGGGGCTCGGGGTGATTTCGGATGGTTGACGGGAGGTTTGGAGTTGGAAATTTGCAACTGAAGTTGCTGAAGCTCCTGTCATAACCGCACCTGCAGCTTGGGGACCGAAGGTGCGGGCCCGCTGAAGCGTAAGGAATGTCGCAGATGCGGAACTGGGCGAGAGGAGCTGGAACCGCAGATGCGGATGTTCGAGCGCACCTGCGATGGCGCAGGTGCGAGATTTTGATCGCAGGTGCGGTCCTTTTGCGGTTAAGTGGATTCCGCAGATGCGCACCTGGGACTGCAGGTGCGAGATTTCGACCGCAGAAGTGGTTTAGCTGGGGAAGAACATATAAATTTAGCCCTTCGTGATTTTTGAGTGGTTTTTCACCATTTTTCATACGGGTTTGAGCTTGGGAGAGCAAATTGAAAAGGGAATTCAAGAGGGTTTCGTGGAGGTAAGGTTTTTGGACCCTAAACTTGTTTTTATGTTGTTTTTTACCTGTTTAAGCTTGAAATCTATGGAAATTAGTAGCCAAATTGGGGGTTTAGGGCTTGGAAATTGGAGACCTTAATCTAGGGATTTGAGGGGTCATTTGTGGTTGGATTTTGGTATATTTGGTATGTATGAACTCGTGGGAGGATAATGATTCTATTGATGTTTTTTTTGTCGGATTCCAAGGCGTGGGCCCGGGGGTCGGGTTTGGCCAATTTCGGGTTCCTTGGTGCAATTTGATTATTTTTTGCATGGGCTTCGTTCCCTTAGCATATTCTAATGTTATGATTCTGATTTTGGGTAGATTCGACGCGAGTTGAGGCCGATTCGAGAGGCAATGGTATCGCTGGCTAGAATTTGGACCGGATTGAGGTAAGTAATGATTGTAAATGTTGTCCTCAGGGTATGAAACCCCGTATTTCATATTGTCGTGCTATTTTGAGGTGACGCACACGCTAGATGATGAGCGTGGGATCGTGCACCGTTGGGGATTGTGACTTGGTCTGTCCCGTACGACTGTTAAGTCGCGTATTTGATTGAAAACTGTTTAATATTATTGTGTTTTGAAAAATATTACTATGTTTGGGGCTAAATGTTGTGTCTGGGCCTTGTGCCGATTGTTTGGACCCTTAGGGGGCTTTTTACTACTGTTTCCTCACTGCTTTGGTAATATTCACACTCAATCATGCTATACTTTCACTGATTTCATAACTCAGGTTTTATTTACTCCTTTTGTTGTTATAAATGATATTTTTGAGACGAGAACCTATTTTTACTGTTTGCCCGAGGGGTCGAGTGAGTTCTGACTGAGTGAGGCCGAGGGCCAGTGTTGTGAGGATGTGATGGGATCGGGCTGCGCGCCGCACCGTGTTACACTGATTTGTGATATATGAGGGGTCGAATGCCTGATTTGTTATCCCACGAGATGGCTTGTGATAGCGCTTGGGCTGTAGGAGCCCCTCCGGAGTCTGTACACCCCTAGTGAGTGTGGGTACCCAGTGTGAGATGTGATATTGCCCAAGGGGCTGTTGTTGTTCTTGTTGTTTCCCGAGGGGCTGATTACAAGTGACTGTGAGGTAGCCCGAGGGGTTGGTTTCTGCTGGTATTTTTCCCGATGGGTTGTTTTTACGTTTCTATACTTTTACTCACCATTTTTCATCACTCGTTTGAAACTATTGAAAAGTGTTTTAAAAGGTTTTACTAAACTGAGATGTTTTTACGAGTTTTACTGCTTTACTGCATTGTTCTGGACTTATATGTTTTGCTGTAGCATTATGCTGTGGTTTACGTGTTTTCTTACTGCTCAGCTACCTTTACTTTTATTACTTACTGAGTTGGCGTACTCACATTACTCCGTGCACCCTGTGTGGAGATCCAGGAGTCTCGGGTCACGCTAGCGAGTGCTGAGTTGTTCTCCAGCAGGCTTTCGGAGTTGACTAGGTAGCTGCTTGGCGTTCGCAGCCCAGTGCTTCTCCTTCCTATCTTTATTCCGCTTTGTATTAGCTTTGTTTCAGACTATGTTCTCTTTTCACAATTCTAGACGAGTTGTAGTTGCTCATGACTGGTGACACCCCGATGTTGGATTGTGTTATATATTTTCCGCACTGTTTTGACTTATATATTATGGGATTTCTAGTTAATTATTAACTTTAAATGTCTTATAATGAATTTCTGGTTGTTTAGGGTTCGTGTCGGCTGGTCTAGTTTCACGATAGGCGCCATCACGACCGGGTACATTTTAGGGTCGTGACAGTATATCGCCTCATGTTTTACTTCTGTTTCGTGGATTTAGGATGTAAATGTGTTGATTTATATTAATTTGAGGTGTTTTTATGTGTAGGAATGATCCGGGAGCAATTGGGGGCGAAAGGTGGGAGATTAGAGCCAAAACAGACAAAAAAAGAAAAAAATTGAATTTTCAGCGCCACAGGAAGCGCCCCACGCTCTCTCAAACAGAATGTGCAATTTACCAGCGCCAGGGACGGCGCCTAGCGCTGGGCTGGACACTGGTGACAGAAAACTTCTCCAACTTCGCCGGGGACAAGGTTATTTCGGCCCAAGACCCCCCAACTCGTATAAAAGGAGTCCTAAACCTAATTTTGAGGAGATCTAACATACTTTGAAGGAGAATTCACGGGGAGGAACACACACCACGCTTGGAGGATGCTTCTAACTAGTTTTTCTTCTCTTCTCTTCCCTTAATCTCATAGATTATTAGTTCTAGAGTTTTGGGTGCTACATGAACGTTGAAGTTCTAGCTTGAGTTGTTCTTATTAATTTATCATATTGGTTTATTTATTCAATCTTGCACTTAATTATTTAATTGCCTGATCACCAATTGAATACTATCTACGAATCTAGGATTGAACTCGGGAGAGGGAATTTTAGATTGCATATAAGATTGAGTTGAGCAAGATCTTAACTCTGAGGGGGAGGGGGGGGGGGGGAGGATTTGCAGTTAGGATAGGAATATACCTAATCGCCTTGCTTGGTTACTATGCATGAATTATCAATGCGTTCTTTTAATTCTAATTCCATAGGAATATAGGCGTTAGATTAGCTTGAATAGGCGAGTTGTACTTCGGGAGAAGGCTACGAGCCATATTTATCTTGTCAACCAATAAACCAGATAAATTAATTAGAAGATTTAAGTGGAAAACTCAACGGAATTGTTAGCTAACCCATAGCTCTAGAATATTCACTTACATTGAATTCGTCTCTATAATTCGCCAACTTGTTTTCTTTAATCTCTTAGTTGTTACTCTAGATTCCTTATAATTAAATATTCATACGGTAGGATTCGCTTGAATAGATTAATTGTTTGATTTAATTTAGTTGATAGTTAATCACTAAGTCCTTATGGGTACGATATCTGAACTTACAATCCTATATTACTTGTCGACCACGTATACTACTTGCGTGTGCGTTTGAGAGCAACACCGTACTATAAGAATACCAAGTGCTATCCTGATTATCAGATAGATGGGAATGCATTTTGTGAAACTATTATTAAAAGTAACGTAATTAATTTTGAGCGTCGAGATTGTGTTATTTTGCCATAAAAAATAAGCCCATTTTTCCCCATCTTTTAGTCAAGGTAGCAACCTGACAACCATCATGGAGTTTTCTGCACAAGAGAAGGTGGATACAGAGGTGACTTCAGGTGATCAATGTTAATGAGATGCCAGTGTGAAATAGTTTAAACTTCCCTTAATTGGTTTAAAACATTATATAGCAACGCAGGCCTCGTCTCTACCTGTGATTTTGCTTTTTGTCCTTAATGTTTGCCTAATAAATTACAAGCCACCAACTGAATTTGATAATTTGAGAGTTAAGATGGGTTGAGTCAAGATGTGCTAAAAAAAGTCATAGATCAACCTCTCAATTCTTACTAAATTTTAATAGGGATCTTTACACAATTTGCTGGTCGGATTTACCGTTTATTTTTTCTAACCGATATACATATTATACGATTGTATACATACTATATATCCGTAGATTATGTTTGGTTTTAATTAGTTGGGTGAGTGACTATTTAGATTAATTTTTCAATTTTATTTCTTAGTTTGTTTTCTTTTAATATATTAGTTGCCAAACAAAACTAATTTTTTCCTTTAATAGGTATAGGTAACATATCAAACACACCGACACACAAAAGAAAAGGATGTATAAAATTTCTCATGTATCAATTTATTATAGATTTCGCCCCAACCAGTCCATTTTTTAGATAGGTTGAATTCGGTGAGTCAATAAATATACGAGTCACTAATCTGCTTAAACTTGAACAACTTAGGTGTGTCATGTTTTGGCAAGTTATTTTTGCCACCACTACTTTAAATGTATGCTAATTCATACCATCTGCCAATGTCCAAAATTGAAAAGGTCATTGAGAAGGTTACTAAAAGGAAACAAGTTTATTGAGTCAGCAGTCATACCTGTTTCTCTTTGGCATTATTTCCGGTAAAATACTAACCTTTGAAGTGGGTCTACTACTTTTACTTTTCTTATTTCCATTTTTGAGCCATGAGGTCGTATTCAAACAACGTTGGCTTCTAAGATCTAACTACTAAGGCTTTTCTTGGTCAAGTAAATCCTTTGGTCTCCTTAATTCTAGAATAAGTTTTTTCTAACTTGTATCACTCTTTTAGCTGCAATTTGAAATTTCGTTAGACTAAAGGTACCCATTGCACGAGCGAACGGAAGAACAAATAAGGAAAGCATACATAGTACTCCATTCCATTGTGGTTCTTAATAAATTATTCAAAATAAGCGTTTCTTCATCACAACAATTTTATATAATATAAGAAAATTCAAGTGCGCATTAATTTTTTTCTTTTTTTGAAGTTACCATAATTTCAATAAGTGCGTCAAACTTTAACCACTTATTTTGGAGTTGAGGGAGGTAAAAATTTGTCCGCACTTAATTTTTATATCAACCTGTATTAACTTATCGGCAAGGACACCTCAATAAAATTGATGGCCTAAAACCAAGTTTTAATAAGAGGCCTTATAACTTTTTATTTAAATTAGTATATATACAAACACATATGCGAAAGAGTTAGTATTATCTTTTTTCTTACTTGTTTATATTATATACTATTTTTAAATGGCGTAAAACCTTTAAATTTATATAGCAATATTAGTATTTATATCGGTAAGCGGTAATTCAAATAAATAAGATGCTAGACATGTATTTGATATTATTGTAAAAAACTGTATTTACTAATATGAAGACTTACTTAGTTTAATTGAAAGTTCTAGAGTTTTTTCTTTATTATTAAAGAATGGACAGTCCTTCTATCTTTCCTTTTTACTAAATTTTTGTACTTTTTATTTTTTCTGCAAACTTTAGTATCTACACTAAAATAATAAAATTCACTATTAAAAACTTTTGGGCCTCAAAATCTCGAGGGCCTAAATCAAAGCTTTACTCGCCTTCTCCTTGAGCCACGCTCTCCAACGCTGATATTTTCAATCAAATTTTATGGAGTCACAATTAAAATAAGACAACAATGACATGAACATTAAAGCAATGAGTGTGTCATTTAGTTACCACATGTGATGAAGCTAGTTGTACAACATGTTCGTCAGGTAGTGGTCTCAACAGAACTGGTGGCCCAAAAATGAAATTTATTAAAAGAACATTAAACTTCTTTCGTAAAATTCATATAATAATGAAACACAAAAAAGCCTAATTGGATTTGATCTAGTGGGAGAGCGTACATATGATGTGTGGGTTAGGCGCATGTCATGATGGGGCATTTGCACAAAATATCCACTTTTGGGACCGCCATTTGAAGTTATACTTGCATTGCACAAAAAATTATAAACTTTATACACCGAAATCTGAAGTAGTTTTATCTCTTCGATGTAATTTCAGAAATCAAATCTTAAGTTCTTCCATCTTTCAAATGCAACTTCAGAAAATTCAAATCTTAAGTAGTTCAATCTCTTCAATGCAACTTCATAAATCAAATCTTAAGTTCTCTACCTTTCAAATCCAACTTCAAAATTTCAGAGTTTTAGTGGTTCAATCTCTTCAATGCAACTTCAGAAATCAAATCTTAAGTTCTTCTAATTCAAATGCAACTTCAGAAAATTCAAATTTTAAGTAGTTCAATCTCTTCAATGCAATTTCGAACTTCGAATCTTAAGTTTTGAAACATAAACTTGGTCTTTGAATTTTAATAATCCAACATATTATTTAACGCCCAATTCTAATTCAAATAAGCCAAAATTTGAAACATAATTTTCAAATATCATAAAGAACAAATCTCAACCATCAAATTGTCAAAATAACAACAAATCTAACAAACTCATTTCAACTAAGAAGAAGAAGAAAAAACCTTAAGCACAACCTACATGTGTGTTTTGCAATTAAGAAGAAGAAGAAGAAGAAGAAGAAAAAAGCAAAAGGCTCCTGGATAATATAAGACATGAATACAAAGAAGAAAAAAGCAGCAACAAAGCTCTTGGATACATGTGACATAATACAAAGAAGAAGAAATTAGTAGCGAAGAAGAAGAGAAATATATATATATATATATATATATATATATATATATATATATATATATATATATATATATATATATATATGTGTGTGTGTGTGTGTGTGTGTGTGTGTGTGTGTGTGTATGTATGTATGTATGTACGAAGTTACTCAATCATTGGGTGTTAATTAAACTTTTTTTAAAAAGTGGTACATGTTAAATGGGGATGACCAAAGAGGACACACTGTGAAATTTTTATCGTCATGGTATTGAATTCTCTCATATACAAAACTATAGTATTAAGTGAAAATGATAAATGGGTGTGCCCATTATATCGAGTTCGAACCTTGCAATAGTTGCCCCGAAAAATTTATAGTTAAAAAAGATGAGACACAAAGAACTTGCTTTCTAATGTATGGATTCTATCAAATATGATAAAAAGGAATAACTAATGTAAAGAATTTGAGTTAACATTAAAAAGTAAAATCGTGAGAAACATAAAAAAAAAAAGACTATACAACGAGGAAGGAAAACAAAATTGATGAGAAAGTGAATATATTGTTTAATCTAATAAGAGAGAAAAATTATCCTATTAACTCACTCAATCCTACCTCTACAAATTTAAAATATATTAAAATTTAAAATGTTTTTTAATAATTATGTAATATAAATTACATATATTATATAATAATTCAGTAGTGCTTCATACTTTTTGGGGCCTTGCCTTACCTTAGAACCGCCCTTGCTTATCGTAGTTAAGTAATTTAATGAGATAAACATATGCAATAATTAATCATGGTCAATTGAAGAATTATATGTGTAAACACATAACCTGCATCTATTGATTTGATATGAGCACATTGATTTGATAAACACATAATATAAAGGGGTATATATTTTAGCATACTTCTTTAACAACTATTTCACTCTTAAATTTAGTTTCTAGAAAAGTAGTAAATCTTAATGAAGTTATTAATGTCGAGAACATGACTGGATAATGTTCTGATAAAATATAATTACTGTCGCTAGCGTAATATATAAAAGATATACACTAACTATATATACAAAAGATATATTTTTTAACTATTATTTTTTGGGCGGTTATTACCGTGTAGATTTTTCGAGCATAAAAGGGCAAGTTTAGCAAATACCCACGGGGCAGAAAATATTTACCCGCCCCTACCTATTACCTTTTCTGCCTACCCTTTTTTTTTAATACACAGCTAAATGAAGTCAAACGAAGCTACTATAAGTCAAGCCAATTCAAGCAAGCCAAACCAAATCAAGTAAGGCCAAGCCAAGCCAATTCAAGCGAAGCCAAATAAAGCTAAGCTAAGCCAAATCAAGCTAAGGAAAGCCAAATGAATAAAAAAAGTTGGGAAGAGTGCGGGTAGATAGGAATAATTAATTTTAATTCGGAAGGTATATATTACAAATAATTTTCGAATAGATAGAACAGATAATTAATTTAAGCTCAATGGGTATTTTGCATAAATTGCTCAGCATAAAAGGAGGCAACCATGGCCAACCCCACACGTAAATATGAAGAGACCCCATATATGAAGCCCAACAAGTTTGAACTTTGCAACTCCAGCCCATGTTCTAGAAATATCTAAACTCAATGGAAAACGAAATCTTACCGTACGGACACGTGTACGAACAAGATTAGCAATGTAATAAACCGACCAGTCACATTCATTGACCCAGTAATATCTACTTTATTTTCAAACGTATGCAGCACACCGTAATACACCTATAAATACAAAAATTCTCTCTCTCAAATATCTTTAAAAAAAATAAAGAAAAAATTGTTTGGTCTAGCGTTGAATCCGATGGTAATTTAGGGCTATAAGAATGATCCGATTTACTTGATTTCTAGTTATGCTTCTTTGAAATCCGAGGAATTCAATCATCTTCATTCATTATTTTGTGTTTTTGTGTGGAGGAGTGAGTTGGATTGGATCGCCGAGTTATTGGAATTAGGGATTTGGTTGTTTTGGGGGAAATCGAAGGGCATCGCATCGATATACGATGCATTCGGTGACGCCTAGTGGTGTGTTGGATGTGTTGTTGAGTTTACCTCATGCTGCTTCTTTTTATGGTGTTTTGTGTTCTCATCGTCTGAAACGTCGGCGTAGTAATAATTTTAGTTAACGTTTAATTCCTCTTCGCTTTTTTTTTCCTTCTTCGAATCTGTTTCAGCTGTCGGATTGCTGGTTTTCTGTTTGTTTCGAGGGATTTTCGGCTATTTCAGATCTATTTACGAGTATTTGTAACCAAAAGCGTTGAGTCTTTTTCTGAAGGGTTGTTTACGATCGACATACTCAAAGGTAATGATTACCTAGATGTGTGATTTGATTGTTTTATTTTTGTAATTATATCCTCGGTTCATTTGTTTGGTGCTTTATGGTTAATTGGTTATTTAAATTACTTTATATCTACCACACCCAAGGGTGTGGTGTAGTGGTGGTCAATTAAATAGAGGGAAACCCATGAGGTCTCAGGTTCAAATCCAGGCAAAAAATACCAAAGTGATTTCCTCCCAACATGTGCTTTGGTGGGCAGTATGTGGTACCTGTACCTGGTGGGAGGTAGCAGGTACCCAATGGAATAGTCGAGGGGTACGCAAGCTAGTCCAAATTCCACCCTGACAAAAAATTTAAATTATATATGTTTATAGTACTGTTTTTTGGTTGTAGATCTATGTTTACACAATGCATAAAGTTAATAAATGATCCTTCCTTGTACTCCTGTTGTCATTGTGGTTAATTTTTGTATTAACGAATTTGTTAGATGATCAGGAACTCTTGTTTTAGAGAGCCATAATTTTCCTTTTAAGGCAGAATGTTTATAGGCAAGGTGCAATTGCCTTATAGATATGAAGCCGGTTAGCATGATGTAGCAACATTTGATTCCAGTTGTATGGTTGCTGGTGTTTGGAAGTATTTGTTTGGTATGCACCATCCCTAAAGATAAAATGCACAATCTGTTCCATTGACTTTAGATTTGCTTTTACTCATGCAAGATGGTTCAAATCTTTGAAGGGTTTAAAAATATATTTGATAACTTTAAGATGAGCAATTAAGTTATGTGCAACTAATCATCCCCAAAGTGCAGCAAATTAGATTGGCCTGAGATGAGTTTAAATGGAGTAACTTGGTCAGTGAGCATTCCTATAGTCGACCCTAATATGTTTGGGACTTAGAGGTAGTTGTTGCTGTTGTTTTGTTCAAATTATGATTCTTGTTTAGTGCTGAGAATTTGGTTTCATGTTTGTGCAGATCTTTTGCTGCTCTCTTTTAATTGATGGACATTTGTTCTGCTAATTACAAGTCGGACTTCGGAAGTGTAAGAGGCTTTTGTGAGTCATCGAAGGAGACTCCTGGTTGTGCTTCTGGCAATCCAGGAGGTCCTTATGTTAATGATCTTGGGCACCATCTCTCTGAATCTTTGAATATTGAGGATGGTGAAGACTTGATTGATAAGGACAATTCCAACACATTGGAGGAAGATGGAAGTGAAGATATTGATGCAAATGGCACTGGCATTGTGGACTCGGAAAAAGGCTTGATCAAGTCTGCAACATTTCCATGCTCTAGTATGAGCACTCCCCCTTCTGAGTTGGTTTATGGGCAGAAGGAGCAGGAAGTTGATGCTAACTCAACTGACTTGCCTTATTCACGTTCCATATCTTTGCCTGTGAGTTCTGTGTCTTGAGACGTTTAAGGTCAAGTTTCATGCATTTACATTATAATGATAAAGGATTTGCTACACCTCAAAAATAACCAGAAAGTATACTTCCTGCTTTTAATAAAGTTTATAGTCCACTCAAAGCTGTCCTTTGTTAATTGTTATATAACTATATAAGACAATTCATTTGTTGTCTGCTTACTTTAGTATTCCTTAATAGAGCAGGATACATTCTGAATTCGGTAATCATCATGAACATTAATAGTGGGAAGTGTTAATGGTTTATGTGCATGTTTTGTTTCTTTAGGGGTATGTGTTTGGCTTTGTTCATCTCAATGTTCACTTGGATCCTGCTCTCACATTTTTGGGGATGGGACATCTATTGTGTCAGAATAATTTGTAGGAGGATATTTGAACCTTACGCATGTGAAGCGTTTTGTTTCCTTCAGTTGTACCCTTTATGTATATTGCTTGTCTGGCTACCTTTTTCTTCCTTGTGCTGGTAGGTTGCTTTTGGATTTTACCAGTTCTCTGCTCTTAGGGCTATTGTCTATCCAATATGACGAGTCATCATTTCCTCTATTTGTTTTTTCCAACACATGCTGTGCGTGCTCTGTGACATTATCACTCTCCCTATCTTATTTACACATAGCTCTGGAGTCTGTAGCCATCTGAAGCAACAGTGTTTTGGAACAGCATTGGAGCAAACAAATACTAACTCATACACAGGGGTGACTCTGTGTTGGGATATTTTCAGGGTTGAGCAATGAAGTTATTGCCAATTTTCTGTTGGTTAACTGTCTTGTTTTTTTTTCTCCTTTTTGTTTTCTTCTCTCACAGACAACTTTGAAGCTTGTATCTGCCATTAAAGGTAGCCGGGAGAAACAAGGCAAATCACCCAGGAAGCTGTCTGTGACATGGGCTCCCGATGTGTATGACCCTATTCCAACAGCAGTTTCGCATGTGCCAAACAAGGGACAACGCCACAGGAGTGACAACAAGAGGAGTGGGAAGAATAAGCAGAAAAGCAATGGCAAATCTTCACGAGCGAGCAAGAGTAAAGACAAGAAACAAGGTCGCAAGCATGGTGGGAGTGCCAAGAGGAGTTATCATCATCTAGAGGATAGCCACATTACGACTTGTTCTGGCTTCCATTCTTTGGGGGATAATATAACTGCTCATTCTAGTGGGCTGCAGCCTAGCACTGTTGATTATGATATTGGCAACACTCCGGATCCATTCTGTGGGAGTAGTTTTCTCAAGAAATCTGTCACAAAGTTGCATTTTCCAGTTGCAGAAGCTTCCTGAGCTTCCTTTTTGATTGTGGTGTGAGCTGTTGATTGTTCCATCTAGTTCTGTAAATAAATAAGTATGATGCTTAACTGAGTTGTGGAATTCGTTATGACTGTTGTTATTGGCATTTTTGTACCAAGTTTTAAAACTTTTGCGCCGTTGGTGAGTGAATGGATGACTCTTTTTTGCTTTGCTGTATTTCATGTTAGAAAGTTAAAGAGTATTTTTGCTTCATTGTGTTCCCCTGAAGTCTGAGATTTTGACCATGATAACCTGTAATCCGACCACGACCTGAATGTTCCGTGTACCTAGCAATTCGTGTTATGTTATATGACCTGAAGCTTGAGAGTGATAGATTCAGGCCTAAATTTGCATTTTTTTTAAAAGGTTATATCTTCTTAGTTTTGAAGTATTGCCTTGTGAGAGTTTGGTGCTTCAGGCTGGCAATCAAATTGCCAAACACGGCCTTTCTGAGATCTTAAAGCCCCAATAAGTGGTGCGGCTGGACCTAACAAGAATCATGTCTGAAACTCTGAATATAGCAAGCTAGTGTCCAACTAATTTGTGGATGTAATTCCCAAAACCCCGGGTGTTAGAACTTGGAAGTGCAAGAGTAAAATAAGAAGGAAAAAAAAAAATTATTCACAGCAACGTATACTAAATTAAGGTACAGATTTGGAGGTCTAGTTTATCAGATCTGTAAATTTTATGGAGAGCCTAAACTTCTGTAGGAAAATGGTGAAATAACTTAAATTAACATTTTAGAAAGGCTTGTCCATCTAACAAAATTCTGCTGGTCCCAGCAGACAGCAGTATCCATGCATGTTATTTGCATTTAGCAGGGATTTTACAACTACAAAACCAATAATAATCGCTAAATCGGAACTGCTTATTAGGAGAGACTTCAATCTTTGAACTACCGCTCCTGTTTCATGTCGTGTACTCTGCATTAATTTTGACATAATCATAACTCAAGTCACAGCCCCATGCTAGTCCGCTTCCTGGACCATCACCTGTCCAGGGAAAACACAGACTATTATTTATACTTGCAGTACAAGATTCTTGTTAATACGGACAGAAGCCACAAAAACTACAGTGGATATAAACAAATCCGTGATGGCATGAACTAGTGGGCATAATGCCTTAGCCTTGCAAATGCCACAAAGATACTATGCACGGGCAAATATATAGAAGCAAAGGTAAGATAGTAGATTCTTATCGCATTGTCTTCCATGGACCTCGAAAGGTGGGACCGGAGGGTAAGAAAGAATTGCAGGAACACACATGGCTCATTGTGAGAGAGCTTCAAACTTTGGAGGGAGGATACTATCAAACTAATAGCCTCACTAGAAACTGAGAAAATATAGAGCAGATATTGATTTGTTCCACCCAACCAGAGAATATGACCCACTTTTACTACCACAGAGATTTATAAAATGCTCCTTTATTGAGGTGGACAGAGCAGTGCTCAAAATGTGAAGAAACCATCAAGTCTGAAATACCGAGGTAGTATTAAGTTAATCTATTTGAATTCTTGGACATTGAAAAAATCACTCAAATTATTTAAGGTAGGAATGTCAAATTTTGACTGGAGAACAAGGAAAGTTGATACTTTTTTCTGTGTTGGGGAGTGGGGGTTGGCACCAAAAAACAAAAACATATCAGTTTGACTTGAAGCTTGGAACAGCACTTTTCTTGCCAATACTGTTCTCAATGCCTCAAGCATATCATAGAGCAGGTAGGAGACGAGTCAGAGCTTGCGTTATCTTATAAACAAAATCAAGTTAATGCACTCTCCAAAGACTAGTTCGCATAGACTCTCTTCTCGGTAAAATCTCTAGAGCTATGTGCGATGCCACGGAGTTGGTTTACTTTCATCATGATACTTCCACCAATGCAGAGGAAGTACAATATCAATATGAATATGCCTGTTTATGTATGTGAAACTTACCAGTTGATATTTGAATTTCCACAGTGCCGTGGACATCACCAGCCTTTTGGAGATAATTGCTAGCTGCAACCCTGCAAAAGGACCCAAGATTTCATGATGTCCAGAGAGAGAAATTAGCAAAAGACAGACAAAAAAAGAAAGGAAAAATCTGCGGAAGAGTGTACAGATGAGGTGGTAAGTACTTTAGGTTTAGCATCCAAAATTGGCCTACTGAATACTGGATCAAGAGCCACCAATTTGAGGTTGAGATATATCCAAACAACAGAATCATACGCTCTATAATGGCTAGATCCCCAGCAGGAAAATCATATCATATATATATATATATATATATATATATATATATATATATATACTAAAAGTGGAAAACCCCTATGTTCAAAGTTGAATTACTAAATTGCCCATCAAAAGTTTGGATGATTTTTTTACCCTTCAATCACTCATTACTTCTATAAAATTTTTGTGCAAAAAAGTAAATGTACATTTAAATAAATACTACTTTACTAGATTTACATATTGTGCAAAGAACCAGCCACCATAATGTCTCTTGAATATATCACTTTATTGTACTTGGTATTCTTTAGGAACTTCGGTGCTCTTTGTATTTCTAGCTAGAGTAAATTTATGGAGTATTTATTTTGTTCATATTCCAATTGGAAATATGAAAGGTTAAGGTTGATATGTACCGTTTTATAACAGCCAAAAGCAATAAATTCTTGGACAGCAATAAATGAATGCTTGGGCTATCTCAAATTCTTAAAACGTGATGGGGTATTAGCAAGGCATTTCTTATGATTCCAGAGAAGAAACTCAACCCTCTCTGATAGTGATATCCTTATTCTTTATCACGCAATTTTATATGTGTTTTTTGTTTTCTTTTTCTTTCCATATTCTTTGGGATAATTAGTGTGTTAATTTATTTTGCAGCTTAACCAACTGTGGCAAATAGATATTGCTTCTGTATGATCATATTTACCTTTACAGCAAGCAGGAATATATTCTGTCTTATTTTCAAGATTACAAATCTCACATTTTAAGAATGTTTTCCTTTAGATATCTTTTGGATGGCCTGATATAATATAGAAATTCTTTGCACTGACGATGTGTATAACTTAAAATCAATTACATATACATGTACCAAATCATTCAACAAAAATTAGTAGGGTTATTAAGTGGATTTTTCATTTTGTGCAGGCTCTGAGGTTTTATGGGTGTTCTAATGTGGTAGTAACAGGAATAACAATCCAAAACAGCCCAAAAGCACATGTAAAGTTTGATAACAAAAATTTATTTCTTGGACCTTATGTAAATCATGTTAGCTTGAGCATTACATTTTTTTAACCTTTCTATTAAAAATAATTCTGACTATTTCCTGACTTTTCATTTTCGGTAAGAAATTACCTATGAGTTTTCGATCTGTAATGAAAGATTTTTTTTATGGAATATAAATTGTGGGGTAGTCCAATATTAAGAATTTATCGATACAATGTAAGAATTTACCTATGAGTCTTCAATCATTATTAGAATGAAGGCAGGTTCTGCTATTTTAATTATGGGATTTTTAGTCTTGTTAAGGTGTGACTACATATTTTGTGGTCTCCATATTGTCAATTTTTATTTTTTTCATGCTCATTTTGCCATTTTCCTGTTAAAGATATGCTGCGTTTGGGGAGGAAAAATATCCTTTCTTTCTTTGTAATATAAAATGGGGAAATTCCCTTGAAAAATAAAGCTGATAAATAATTTTATATTTGTTCTACTTGATAGAAATAGATAATCGAGATTGCACTATATTGCTTCACACACCATGGTAAGCAGATTAATTAGGGTAGTGTTTTTATGTTTCCGAAAATACAAATGAATGAATGTTGTTACTACTTTATTTGCATGACATCTCCGAAGCTGCTAATCCCAGATCATTGCGTACTACTGAATTAAACTAACATCATGCTTAGCACAAGTATAAAATGGTTATTCAAAAGATGTTCTTTGTATTCTTTAGTTTATCTTTTATTAATCAAAACATGTTTCCATAATCTTATGTAGTATAGGCACTAAATAACTCAGGATACACGTGTAATGTATAATAATGATTCATCTATTTAAACTTAATGTTTTCCTTCAAATTTTGTGTAATTCATAGCATACACATATTTTAATATTATTTATACCAATTCAAAATTGATTAGCATGGATACACGTGCAAAGCACGTGTCCAAAAACTAGTTAAATATATAAGAGCTAAAGGAATTGGATAGGTTTTGGTCAGAAAATGACAGTAGCATCCAAACTTAACCAAAATGAGTTGGTTAGCGTGCTTGTAGCCGGCTCTTTAAGATACATGATAGTTCCCTTTTGAGATAAGAACTGATACGAGAAGGCAATTCCAGGGCCCATGCCTAATAAAGCAATACAAATGTGGGGTATCATTTTCCATACCTATCAAATGGAAGTGGTTGCCCTGCTTCCATAAGCACAATATCTCCAAGTGATATCCGAAGCTTGTCGGAGTTGAAAGGAACCCCTGCATAGCCAGCAGCACAAGCAATACGGCCCCAATTGGGATCCCTACCGTATACAGCAGCCTGATTATACATTAGAAATGGAATAATCAGTTAAACATACTTTCGAGACTGCTCCAAGTAGATATGTAAAGTAAATTCACTTCATACCTTGACAAGTGAAGAAGCCGCCACTGAACGAGCAATCTTTGCTGCATCAGCTTCGTTATCAGCACCAGCAACCCTCACCTATGTCCAATTAAAGACAAACATGTCACGGAGGGGGTGTGGATGGAGGGGGTTAAGGCAGACATGTCACAGATCAAAAGAGGAAGTACTGCATGAAAAGAGTATCTAAAGAGCCAAGGACTAAAAATAACAAACTAGTGACTCTAGAAGCTACTTGTCTATATATGCTTATCAACAAACTGACAAAAGTTACATAGGAAGCCGCATTGAATATTTTTTTGGTCAGAATGGAAACCCATTATCGTCCTTTTTTTATGTTTGATAACCAAGAAATACCCTAGAGCTAGTGGAGTGTGGTACGTAACTCAGTGGATAATGAGCCCGCCTTCTACCCTTCTCCACTTACACGATTGTCCTTTATCATGCCAAGTAACGAAAGAATTGAAATCTAGAAAGGATTAATGTGTGTATGCTATATAAATACACTAGCACCTTCTCCCTCATAACCTGTTCAGAGCTTGTTCTCTTTACTTATATAGCAAAGCCACCATCCTCCAGTATTTGTACCACAATAAGATAATGCCAATTTGTTTTATGACTTCCATTCATATGTATTTATTTCTATGACCAATACAAGATATACTTTTCCATCTTTGACGCCTTTTCAATTTATCCCTAACAAACTCAACTATAATAACCAATTCAATCTTTTTTTTTGTGACGGTGTCCAAATTGCACCTCAACTACCACGAGACAGCCTGCTATAACGCACAAGCACATGTGTGGAGTAAACCTGCCTGCCAAACTGAAGAAAATGAACTCACACTCAGTGTTGTAGTTGAGATTTGAACCTGGGATCTCTAGGTTCTTACTCCTACACCTCAGCTACTCAGCCATCCATTCAATCATTCTTTTCTAGTACTCATCTATGTCAAATAGCTTAAATGAAAATATCAGAGGAGAATTACTTTTCTAGAGTTGGTTGCTAAGCTTATGCATGTTTAAGAAACGAGACTAGGAGCAAATGGAAGTTGGTCAAAGCTCACAAGGAACTTAACAAAGAAATACAGACCTCAATCAAACATGTTGCTCCTTCACCATCCCAAGCTATTGATTTTGCTAGACCCTGCATTACCTGTAGCGGAATCATGTCAATACTCATGCAAGCTAAAAGGATATTCCTAAACAATTTATTTATTTAGTTTATCAGTTATAAGGACGTTCCTTTATTATCATGTTCATAAACCATCACAGATAAATGCTTTTTGCTTGAAAGTGACTAGCATGCAGTCCATTATGGTGAAACCAATGACAAAAGAGTGTGCAGGATGAACTATATATAACACAAAGATCATGTAATTAAAAATCACAAAAACAATTAGCATATATGTTGAAATCATCATGTGAAAGTACACTGCATCACAAATGTAACTCTTCCACCATCACATAAGGCAACAAAAGAAGTAAAGAAGAGAAACTCTGTATATTGGTATATAGTACACTGACATGAGAAGGTTGGAATGCTAATTTCTCAATCGGTCACTGCCTAGTAACAAACACCCCATCCTGGTTGTGTTTATGTCAAGACAGACTAGTCCGCATGAGAATAAAACAACTAAAAGAAATACTAGCACATACAGCATCAAGGCAGTTCTGTAGGTGTTCTGCCTCGGAGCAGTTCAAAGAAGAAATCTCATATGATTCTGAAAGTCCGCTGGCCAGAGCAATGACAGTATCATTTGTACTAGTGTCTCCATCAACCTGTCAAAATATATGCACCTGGGTTTAGATCATGCAACAGTATCACTGAGTGCGTCAAGATGACATCACTAAACAGAAATGCGGCAGACAAAGCATATCGACGTGAAGTCATTTGAGATATGAGAACAGGCTGAGTCAAATCAAGCAGGTAATAATTTAGCATTATAGGGAAATGGATTTGATAAAACCACAGAACTTAAAACTTAAACCATTCTAGAGATGCAACCAAGAAAATAATATGCGACTGCTCAACATAACAGAAAAAACAATACATTTCACATAGATCATGCAAAAAACTTCTACTAGTACTTTTTGATAATGAAAACTTCTACTAGTACTGATGCAGCGAAAATGCACTACATCAATTTCTCTTCCTCAGACTCTCATACAAGGTAGAAACAACTTGCATAAGATTCAAGAATCTAAAGCTTTACTTTAATCAGCTTACATATAGGTCGCCCAAGAAGAAGAAAAAAGAATAAGGAGAATATGGACATGATCAACTTAACAAGTATGCTTTCAGTGAACTCAAAAGTTGCTGCTTCATTCGATAATCAAATAAACCAGAAAGATCAGATACAACTCACTGCAAATTTCTACCATTGACCTCCAGTCCTCATGCATGGTCAGAATAATATACGTCTGAAGTATTAAAGCTATATAAACTTCTTACTTACAGTAATTTGATTAAAACTTCGATTTACAGCAACTTGTACCATTTTTCTCCAAACATCACTTGTTACCGAGGCATCGGTAGTTACAACCTGCAAAGTTGCATTTTAATCCAGTAAGATACTCTCACTGTTTAGGGAGAACAGCGAAATTCTGAAGATACTTACACCAAGCATTGTTGCCATGTTAGGATGAATCATCCCAGAGCCCTTTGCCATGCCCCCAACTCTTATTCGAGCTCCTCTAACCTGAGCATAAGTACAACAGCATGTATCATTACAAACTCATAATAGTTTCTTTCCTTTCTGAAATGGAAACTTTAGGATACAAAAATGCAGATGGTCTTGAGTCAGATCACACATTGATTTCACCTTGATGCTAAGTTACCGCTTTTGATGGCGGCGATAGCATAGCATGTCAACAGCAATGCATTATCAAAAATGTGACTGAAAATTTTAATTTCACATCTACCAAAACTTGTGCTTCTCCTTAAAGTGACTAAAGCAAAGTTTTCATTAGTTGTAAATTGAATATGCACAACATCCACCAGTGACCTATTAAGTTCACATGCATTTACTTACTTTTTCTTTTTCAGAAAATCTTACTCCAAGAAACAGTAAAAGATAACAAGGGAAGAGACCTCCATCCTTTTCCACCCTCCAAAAACATCTCTAGCTCTTAACCTCATTTTTTCTTGCAAAAGCTCTAACTGATCATTTCTAGGATTTAACTGATGCAAAAAGAGATCCGGTATAACCGCAACTGGATTACTGGAATCACAAAACTAACTGTCAGGCACAAGCATAGAGATTTAATACACATCAGGCTACTCGTATCCTGGAGCTGCCAACGACTGCCGATGTCTATCAACCAGAAAGAATTTTAAGGCTTGAAGCTATAGATGATACGTAATGAAACTGCAGTACCCTGTGGATTTCTTAGTACTTGACAATAAGCAAGGAATTGGAGTTCCAGTAGCGGAACATCTTTTAACCCGACTAAAGGAATTCAGTGTAACCTTCGCCTCCAGCCATAATCCCAGAAGTTAGTTGATTTCTTTAATGTTTTCTACCTTTGCTTTGTTTCTTTCAGGGTCCGTGGAAACTCCCGAGCTACAAATTATAACGCCTCAAGCAGTTATTTTCATATATGCAACACAACACTGTCAAATTTTGCAGTAATAATGTCAAATAATTTAATATAGAAAATAGAACTTGAATAACCAAAAAAAAAAACTTTATGAAAATTTTATCAAGACCTTAATAATGAAATTTAGTAAAATTCAACCAAAATAAATAGCTTGACTCAAACTGTCATATAAATTTGGAGACTAATGAATAATAGCATCCAAGAATCTTAATCTCAACAAACACAACAACACCGGGAAAACTAATCTTCATACCTCTGTTTCAACAGCCAAACTCTTACTAACAAGATCAGTGGTCGTTATAGCTACTGCTGCAGAATCTGCCCTGCAAATGCACATATGAGATCAGCGATCCCTAACCAGAACAAGCCCTCTAGAGTGGATTGAAATTCATTATGAAAATGCACGAATACAAAAGCGAATGGGTAAAGTATAAAGAAAGAATATGAAGTGGAAGAAAGAAACAGAATTACTACAGGATAAAATATGATGATGTTCAATTAAACAAATAAGTTTATACATCAAAAGAAGGAGATTACCCCTCCACAGTTGATGAAAGCTGGCTAACAAGGTGTGGGAGTGAGTTGAGAAGTGCCTCCTGCAAGAGATGTAAACATAAAAAGATGAGGTTACTTGTCAGGGGAAAAGCTCGCACAGTAAAAGCGCACACATATATGCCAAAGACATGTAATTCAAGGCGTCCAACACTGCGCATTGCTGTATGCAAGAAAGAGGTTCAAGCAATTAGGAAAAACCAATTAAGTGCAACATGTAAGCGTTTACCTTCTTTATTCTTTGACCTATTACACCAGTGGATTCGATCAAGACTTCATCTTGCTTCAGTTGAAGCAACTGTCATAATTGAAAATCGCTATCAGAAACCTAATATCTGAAGTCTAAATCAAAATGGAGTTATGGACTAAATGCAAGCTGCAAACCTTAGCAAGTGCACTAGAGCACTCTATTACATCCTGAAAACCTGCATCACCCTGAAAAGAAAATTTTGAAACTCTCAAGTCACATTATCAATTAACGCAGAAAGAAAGTGATATGACAGCATCACTACTTTAGACATTGAGTCTATCACTTCTTTGAGAAGTTGGATGAGTCTGCTTTGGTTTTACTGCCAATCAAATTGGAAATAGAGGAGTAGATACACCCTGCTTTGAACTGAAATTCTAGGATTGTGCTTCTAGTCCAAAACTTTCAGGAGAAATTACCGTTGCCGCATTAGCTTGACCAGCATTTATCAATACTGCACGAGCCTGAAAAGTGGTAGTATTCTTATAAGAGACAAGAATGTAGAAGCAATTAAGTTTGCTGCAAGCAATCTATGACATCAGGTTACTAATATATACTTCTAATAAGCCTCTTGGATTCACAAAATAGTAAAAATTCATGAAAGTCTTGGGTCATTCCTAAATATAGATGGAGATGTGTCCTTTTCTTCTAATAAAACAGATAAATACAAAAACATCAGCCTTGAAAATGTGAACGAAGCCAATAAGATGGCATGCTTGCTTAATTTAAAACCTTTTGCAGCTCAATAGTCACCAATTGCAACGACTTTGCTGTTTGTCATATAACATCATCGCTTAAGTCAATATAGGTTAAACAAGCATTACGCAGAGTGCGGAACTACAATAGCACGTGAAAGTTGAGAGTTGACAGTTCTAAATATGAAAAAGAGTTCCTTTACTACAAGTGAGAGCCAAAACAATTAAGTGTAATTTCTCCTACATACCGTTTTAGATGCATTTAGTGCGCTTTTACAGTATAGTACAGGTGCAGCTGCAACAACATTTGTAGTAAATGCCCCTGGATGAAAAAACAAGAAAATGTGACTCCTGATTAATCGGTTAGTATTGGTTGATTGTTAGATGGTAAGTTTTAACACAACCACCAATAGTTGTGTTCCTTATCTCTTTTAAGTAAGGCATATGTTCCTTTACTCTTACAAGGAATGTGTGGGTGGGGGAAAGGAGAGAGGGATATTAAGCGAACGACAATATAGTTTTCCACTCATGAACCTAAGAAAAGGTCAACACTGATGACCAAGGACTATATCAGGGTAGCTGACCTGCAGATATGGCATCTACATCACAAGTGACGAGTGCGAGATCAGGCTTCTCTCCAAGAGCACGCAATCCACCATACATCCCAGCAGCTTTGAAACCCTTTGCAGCAGTAACACCACCAGGAATCTACACATTTAAAGCAGTCTAAGTTGTCTACAGACGAAAATTATATCATGTAGTCCTGAATAATCATCTGTCCTTTTAAAAACTAGTTTCAGGAACAAGGCCAGAGTACTGAAGCAGTGAGTTTCAGGGAAAAGGACAATTCAACTTTATTGGCATAAGTTTTGTTGAGAACCATATACTAGCAAAGGTTTAGGAAAAAGGAAAATTCACTATTTGCATAAGTTTTGTTAAGAACCATATACTAGCAATATACAAACATACAAATATACATATAATGTACTAATAGATTCAAATAAGTTTGAGCTTACAGTAGAACTCTGCTTGCTTTCTCCTGAAATGATGGTCGGACATAATGACACTAGCACTACTCTAGAATGTTGACCCCAATTTTTATTTTTATGTTTGAATAGGTAAGCTAGTAGTTCATGTAGAAAAAAAAAGCAAGCACAAGATGGTGCTTGACATTACAAGGTCTAGGAACCCCCTATACAAAACAATAAAGGAGGGTTCCCATCTGGACATAATCCTAGTCCTGTAGTGGGTTAATGAAATCTAACATGTTATTTTAATCATTTACATCTTGAATGTTACGCCAGAAAGCCAAAAACCATAAGCATTTAAACTTTAGCAGCTCTACAGAGATCGCTTTCCCTTCAAAGCACCTGGAATTACTCTTACCCCACAGAACCCAACATATATAAGCTGGGACAGTGCTCCACAAGTTTCTCAGAGACTTTCTGACCCCCCCCCCCCACCAACACGCCAACACATCTTTCACAGTCACGGCATTACAAAAGACTGACTGAAAACGTTGAAAAACAAGCTCCAAAGCTGCTTTGCCACTGTGCAGAGTAGAAACAGGTGGCTGCATGCAGCACTTCTTGTCCTTGTTACATAAATAGCACCTGCTGTACATTGATATTGTCCTTCATTGTAAATTGCATTGAGTCAGACAAGCGTTGTGTGTTGCCAACCACATAAAGCAAGCCACCTTAAAAGGGGCTTTTGTTTTCCATAACCTCTTCCATGGCCACTCCAGATTGCTGCCCAACTCCTCAGTTAAACTCTTGTAGCATAAAGTAACTGTGAAGATGCTCTTCTGCTGCCTTGCCCATACAAGTAGGTCAGCTTGAGTGTCACCTTTTCCAATTCTTTCAATAACAGAGCCCCTCTAGGAACTTCCCACTCGAAGCATAACCTTCTAAAGTTGAAGCACCAGTTGTTTCCACTCCAACATTGAGATACAAGGTTCTCTGAACTTAAGGAGAGGATGTAGCCGAAGTTGTAGCAATTGTAAAATCCAATTAGAGTAGCTTAGAATGGCAATATTTTTTTTATTCCTAACTTTCAAGCACCAATGAGGAATACATCTAACTCATAGAGGCAGATTATATCTTAGGCACAATGGTATAAGAAACTAGAGTCTCAACCTCATCAGATAAAACAGTCACCAAACAAAGAGATAACAACACTTCATAACATTTAAAACACAACGTAAAGGATTTTTTATTTTTTTTTGTAGTATCAGGTCGTCCAAAAGGTATTTACAGGTAACCCTCCAATAAAAAAGTGGAATTAATAATTTTGAAGTTACGGCAAGTAACCTGCTACGACAGGTAAATAAGACCTGATAGTATTAAAAAAATTACATTGTCAGTGTATATAAGTGGAACTCTTTAAAATATGCTAGCATACCTATAAGTGTTATAATTTAGATAACTTCTAGCAGTAGAGAACTCCTAATTTAGTATCGGAATGAAATGAACCCGAATAGAGTAGAATCAAATAGCCACTAGTTTGTATTGAGGTATAAAAATCTCTCACCTGCTGCCATGGTCCTTCAGGTAGGAATATAGGAGCTGCTGGTATATAATTTGATGCTTCCTTTGACATTGATGTAACTGCTAACACCTTAAAATCTCTCCTTAAATGCTTTGGCAAACCACGTACCTGCACCTACAGCTTAAAAGCTCACACTTTTACCTAATTGTGCAAATGCAAAATATCACATAAAAAACCACAGAAAATGCAAGTAATTGAGCACCATCAAGCTATTGCACAAATCAAAAATACTGTACTTAACAAATAAAGGGAATTTCTTTACAATGGGATTATTTTCTGGGTAACCAAACAGAGAATTAAAAGGCAAGAATAAACTGACCTTAAATCCATTGAGGTCGGAGAATCGGACAGAGATGAAATGAGGAACAGATAAAGACATTGTTTGGGAGAGGCTTTATGTAATAGGGTTTTAGTGTAAGATTTGAACTGAAATCTTTGTGGGTCAATTGAAGAAATAGGAAATCTACAGAATTAATTAACACAGAAAAGTAAAAAGGGTGTTCAATTTCAGGCAATAATAAACAAAGTACAATACACTGCTGGAGGCAGAGTTAGTAGCATATGTTTTGGAATCATTTTCTTGGAGTTTTGTATTAATGGAGGGGACAAAAAGATTTGGTACGATCTACCACGTTTTAATTTAATTTAATACCATTATTTATGCTACTCCCTCGTCTTAATTTGATTGTGCATGAAATTCAAAAAAGGAAGATTTTAAAAAAAAAATTGTAATGTTAAATAAGTGATGATATTCCAATGGTTTATTTAAGGTTAAATTATTTTTAATTAAAAAAATATTTTATCTTATTCAAGCGTCACGTAGAATGGGAAAGAATATAGTATATATTATCATGTGCCAATTGGCACACCATTTGTGAGTTCATTATCATCTGGGATGGTTTTTTTAACTGCAATCATAAAAATCAAAGAAGAGTGATTTTATTAATTAGTTAGGAGTAAAATTCTGTTTGTTCCTTTGATTCTTCTCTTTTGATTGTTCTATGTGATTTCGGAACAACATATTTCTCGAACTTACAGCTTGTTTGGATGATTATTATGTATCGTTTCATAATATATCGTTTAGTATTTGATTGTATTGTACTGTATCATTTTGGTGTATACAATATTTGAATAGATTGTATATCAAACATGATTATTTAATAATATGAAATGGCAAGATGAGAGAAAAAAACAAGGGAACGACGCGACCACACCAAATCGGTCGTTTCATAAAGTGGCACTTTTCGTCGTTACGTAACAATGGATTTAACGGAACAATTCGATACGATACGATATGATACGATAAAATTCAAATAACAATCAAAACAATTATTGTATTTAAAGTAACAGTATAATACAGTACAACAAGTAACAATTAACCATCCAAACAAGTTGTTAGGATGATAGGATCTCCTTGTGATATATTTGATATCAAGAACGTCGGGCAATACTTCGGTACTGCGGGTTTGAGAAAACATAATTTGATGTCTTTCTTATTAGTAGGAACTACCAAAAAGTGGGTCCTTTCAAATAGCTTTTGCTCTATGTTGCACTCTCCGAAAATGTCGTCGGGCGCGTGTCGGATCCTTCAAAAAGTAGTGTATTTTTGGAGGATCCAACACACACTCGGCGGCATTTTGGAGAGTCCGCGCAACATAGCTTTTGCTCACGATAGCTACTTCTGATGACTGAATTCCCCAGTTGATGGAGCAGCAACCTATTATAATCATAATAGGTTGAAAGCCAGATGTTCCAGAAACATAATGGAATGAGGTTTCCCCAGCTAATAGATGGATTAAAAGCCTCATTCCTGATATTATCCCATATATCAGGCCATCAGTAATGTTGAAATTTAGCTGGTGGAGACAGGAGGTACTGGTACATTCCTGGGAGAGTTCGTTCTAGAAATGCTGAGCATTGGTGTATTCAAAGAAGATATGTGCACCAGTTATTAAGAGTGCATTGCCAGGTCCTAGATGTGTGTATTTTCCTAATAGTAGAGCTACTGCAACGATTCACAATCAAGACTCGAGCTCAAATTAAGTCACTTCTATGGAAGAGTCTCCAAGCCAGGCCTGCATGGAAGACTATGTTCTTGTATTCAGCCTGCTTAATACCAAGACCTCTAACTTTTTTTGGGCCTAATGACAGTACATTTTTTTCTTCACAATTGTAGTATCCAAATGAAGTTCCTTTGGATCCTGTCAATGTGTTTGTTTGTGTGGTTAGCCAGCATGATATACTGCATAACATGACCGGGGATACTACTCAAGCATGATTTTGCTCTGTATGTCCAACCATGTTAAGAAAATTAGTGTTACATCCAGCTAGGTAGAGTTCGTATTATCCGGTACAAACTGAAAATTACCATTAGTGAATCTTTTGTGAAAGATAGGGAAGCCCAAGTACCTCCAAATCTAGTACTAGCCTTGATACCCAAAGAGTTAGTGCAATCATTAGCATTACCATTAGAACAATTAGAGGAGAAGATACAAAAAATTATTTTTTGACCAAAGGCATAGTTGAAGGCATTGAAAGTCCTAGAAATAGTATCACAGTCCTTCTCATTAGCCCTAGCAAAAAGAGTAACATCATCTACAAAGAAGAGATAAGAAATCTTTGGACCAGTTCTAATGATGCTAATAGGAAACCACTTTCATTATCAACTTCCTGGTCAATCTTCCTAGACAATATTTCCATGCAAAAAGTGAAGAGGTAAGGTGACAGAGGTTTCCCTTGTCTGATTCCTCTATGAGGTTGAAAAGATTCAATACTACTGTTATTCACACGAATGGATATAGTACTTGTACAGATGGAGGAGAGTATTAATTGTGACAATTGGCTAGAAAATTGAAGAAGCTGAGGGTGGATTTAATGAAAGACATTTCAGTCTGTCAATAGCTTTCCCCAAATCTATTTTGAGGATCATGTTAGTATTCTTTCCTTTTATTTTGCTGATGCGGAATTTGTATACAATTGTAGCAATGTTATGAGCTTTTCTGTTGAAAAAAAAACTAGCTTGGCTAGGATCAATGATAGAAAGAAGGAATGGTTTGATCCTATTGACTATTATCTTTGTAATGAGCTTATACATGGTGTTAAATAACTCACTAGGTTTCTTGAGGTTGGTGACATTAGAAAATTTGGGAATTAGGCATAAAAAGTTGTAGTGAACTCATGAATCATTATGTGAGAAGAGATAATGTATGTGGTCTATCAGGGCCTGGTGCCTTGAAAGACTTGAGGACTACCCTAATGTTTGAATCTCTTGGGGGGGGGGNAAGTGCCTCCCAGCTTGAACAAAAGTTATTGATATTTCAGGAAGAGCTAGACAAAGTCCGGAATTTGGCCAGCTTGTCATTTTCCCTCACAACCCCAAATGTCAACTTTCCCAACATTCAAAACCCCGCACCCCCACAAAACATCCCGAAACCACAAAATCAACCCGCTCCCCACCACCACTGCAACACATGCCACACTTCAAGTAACATCCCATTACTCGTCCCCGAACCACTAAACTCTACAAATGACCATTCTTACCCTCATCACAAGAATCCCATTTATGTGGAAACTATGCTGCATCCCACGCAACCCATTTCATTAGACATATGAGACTAACATGTGTGTTTGATTGCCTCTTTAAGGAGCTGCTAGGATGACTAGTAGCGTAAAAGTTTCTAAAGTAAGAAGTGATGGAGGCCTTAATATCATTATAATCTTGAATCAAATCCCCTACATAATCTTTCAAGAATACAATCATATTCCTTCTTCTTCTGTTTATGGTTGAGGTGTGAAAAAATCTAGTATTGGCATCTCCATCAGCGAGTCAATTAACCCTAGGCTTCATTTTTCAGAATTCTTTCTCTTAAGTGAGCACATTGGAATATTCTTCATGTAATTTCTTTTCTAGCTCATGCAAGAAAGTGCTAAAGGGGTAATTATTAGAGCATTGAATACATTGATACATAAAATACATCACAATCGCAGCCAACTCAAGATCAATAGCTCCAACTCAACACGGTCAAATAGCAATTAGTTGAATGCCAAGTTAGCTGACAGTTATTGTTAGTTAGGAAGTTAATTGGAGTTAGTTAGTCAGCAGGAGAAGAGATTCCTTCTGAGGAAGTCAGTAAATTCATTCATAAAAGGATTACATTGTAACGATTACAAATTCATTAATGAAATGCTATTACAAATTTCCTACATATCATATCTGTTATCAAATTCACCTCTTCATCTTCATAGCTGGAACTCTCGAGTTTCTCCGTAAAACTCCTGATTCAGCTGCTCGATCCTCGAATTCCTTATTGAATTCATGCCATTGAGCTATCAGTAATATTAGAGCCATTGTTTCCTTGGCAACCATGACGAAATGGACAAGGTCGAATGAAAACTCCTCAATGGAAGTAGGAGAATTACGCGAGTTAATGAAGAAACTGATCTATCACATTGGAATTCTTGCTGGGGAAGTGTCTAATCTCAAGAGATTGGATCAGAAGGTGCACAATTTACAGGAATAGATTGCGACTTCCAAAGAACATCGAAGGGATAAAACTCAAATGCAACAGGAGGATGAACCATTTGAAGAAAGACCCCAGAGAGAAAAAAGTCTGCCAGTTGCAATCATCATAATTGAAATTTCAATAGATAATCACAAATAGAATTTTTGAGATTCTCATGAGAAGATCTAAAATATTGGTTGTCCAAGATCGAACAATTTTTCTCCATGGAGAAAGTTGCTGCTGAAGAGAAGGTAGAAGTGGCTGCAATACAATTGGAAGGAAAAACAATTCAATGGCATTTAGCGTTCATGAGGTATGGACAATACCTCTAACCTGATATATGGACTGAATACGCGGTGGCCTTGGTGGCAAGGTTTGGAGTATATTTCGATGATCCTATAGAGGAACTCAAGAAAATTAGACACACTAGTGGTGTCAAAGAGTACCAAGCTGTGTTTGAAAAGCATCTCACCAGGGTCAATTTATCCTAAGAAAATGTCATCAATTGTTTTCTTGGTGGTTTGAAGCATGAATTTAAAACTGCAGTAAAAATCATAAATCCCACTACCCTGTCACAAGTCTATAAGACTGCTAAAATGCAGGAGCTTATCTTGCTGCTATCAGTACACCCTCGTCTATGGTAAATTCACAAACAAACTCGTCCAAAAGAGTCACAGACCAAAGGAACAGCAGCAGACCGTTGTTACTAACTCTTAACTATGGTAACTCTACAGGTCCTAAGGGGTTTAATAGGAGGACATTAAGCTTGGAGGAGATGAATGAAAAAAGAGCTAAGGGCCTATGCCACTTCTGTAATGAGAAGTACATAGCTAGCCACAAATGCAAGAATTTAAAGCAATTATATCTCATTGAACTAGAAGAGCATGAAGAAGAACAATCGACAGAGGAGAAAGTGGTAGATGAAATAGAGGAACAAGGGTTTGAATTGAACCAACCAAAGGAGCAGATGGAGATTTCCATTCATACCTTGAATAGATCTCTAGGGTACAGAACAATGAGAGTAACTGGATATCATTTTCAAAAGACATTAATATATACTAGTAGATACAGGAAGTTCTCACAACTTTATTGACCCAGAATTAGTGAAAAAATTGAAGTGTCATGTTAAATCCACTACACCCCAGTTTGTAGTTGCGGCCAATAGGAATTTGGTGAAAGTAGATAAGGCATGCAAAATCTCTTGGCTATTGCAAGGAGCTGAGTTATCTGTTGAGTTCATACCGCTGCTATTAGGTTTTGTGGAGTGGTATTGGGGGTCAAATGGTTGTTGACATTAGGAGACATCAAAATATATTTTGGAATACTCACCATGGAGTTGTACTACCAGGGAAGGAAGCATGTCCTCAGGGTACTAGGAAAACAAATTCTAACTCCTGGAGCTGGGAAGTTACTAGAATCTCAGGTAACCAATCTCAACTTTGTATGAACTAAGTAGTACCTAGTACCTACTATGTGCGCAATGCATTGCAATGATGCTCACTAAAACCCAAAAAAGAAGTTGCAAAAGATCCTAGACTCTTAAAATTGCTGCATGTAGTTAATGATTTATTCAAGGAGCCTACACAATTACCATCCTATAGAGGACTTTTTGACCATAGAATCATACTGCAAACTGGTGCTGAATCAATAAATAAAAGACCCTAGAGATATGTAGCAATCAAGAAAGATATCATTGAATCATTAGTCAAACAAATGTTAGACCAGGGTATCATTCAACAAGTAGCAGTCTCTTTGCTGTATCTGTAGTTTTGGTTTGGGAAGAAGGATGGTACCTGGAGGCTATGTGTTGATTATAGATACTTGAATAAATAAACTGCAAAGAATATATTTCCCATTCTAATTGTACAGGACCAATTAGATGAGTTGGGAGGGTCTAAGGTATTCCAAAAAATAGACCTAAGATCTAGTTATCATCAGTTGAGAATGGCAACTGAAGATGTGCCCAGAACAGCTTTTAGAACTCATGCAGGACACTATGAATACTTGGTAATGTCATTTGGCTTATCAAATGTTCCTGCAACTTTGCAAGGCCTGATGAACTAGATTTTTCAGCCTTTCATTAGAAAATTTGTACTAATTTTCTTTGATGGCATACTGATTTACAACAAGGGAATAGATGATCATTTGTTACATTTGAGGTCTGTGCTCAATGAGATGAGGAAACACCAACTATTTGATAAGCATAACAAGTTTTTCTTTGGGGTTGAAAGAATAAAGTATCTGGGGCATTTTATTACTACAGAAGGGGTTTCAATAGACTCCCAGAAGGTAAAAGTTGTGAAGAACTAGATTTTATCAACTACTATTAAACAACGTAGAGGGTTTTTGAGTCTAGCTGGGTCCTATAGGAGATTTATCAAAGGATTTAGGGTTATCAGCAAGCCACTAACTGATTTTCTCAAGAAGGATAATTTCAAGTGGTCATATGCTGCTTCTACAACTTCTGAGAAATTTAAGTATGCTTTAACTAAAGCACCAATCCTAGCATTGCCTGATGTTACAAGACTTTTATGGGGGAAACTGATGCAAGTTATCAGGGTATAGGTGTTGTCCTCATGCAACAAGGTCACCCTATTGCTTTTATTAGCAAAGTCCTTTCCCCTAGACATGATGCTCTCTCCGTTTATGATAGGGAGTTGTTAGCTATTGTTCATGCATTGAAAAAGTGGTCCAAATATTTTCTTGGCCAGAGGTTCATTATTAGGACTTAGGGATCTCAAATTCCAAATGGAACAGAAGCTTGATACAAATTCTCAGTTAATGTGGTTGACAAAACTGATGTCTTTTGACTATGTCATTGAACATAAAAAAGAGATTGATAACAAGGTTGCAGATGCCCTCTTTAGAGTATCTAGGGTTGAGTTATTCTCATTGGTAATTTCCACTACCAACTCAGAGTTATTACAAGCCATATCACATAGTTGAGACACAAATCTTGAGTTGAAGATGCTCGTTGAAAAACTAAAATCAAATCTTGTAGCTCACTATCAGTTTACCTGGTTCCAAAATCACTTGAGGAGGAAGGAAAAGCTAGTAGTTGGTAGAGTGCCCAGCCTAGACTGGATATTATTGCTTTATGGCATTCTACTCTTCAAGGTGGTCACTCTGGCATGGAAGCAACATTGAAGAGAATCTTGATATTATTTTATTTGAAGGGCATAAGAGAAGATGTAAAACTTTTTGTTTAGAAGTGTGACATCTGTCAAAGAAATAAGGCTGACTAGTAGCTTATCCTGATTTCTAACAATCCCTTCTAATTCCTAAAGTAGTGTGGTCCCAAATCAATATGGATTTCATTGATGGACTACCAAAGTCCAAGGGGTATGAGGTGTTATTATTCATAGTAGACAGACTAAGTATGACCGCGTTATTCCTCTAAGACATCCTTATACTGCTCATTCTATAGTTAAAGTGTTTATGGATGTCATCTACAGACTTCGTGGTCTACCAGATTCTATTGTCACTGATAAGTATGCAGTATTCTTAAGCTCTTTGTGGCAAGATATGTTTACAATACAAGAGCCCAGTCAAATACTCATCAACTTATCATTCTCAAACTGATAGACAAACTGAGGTTTTGAATCGATGCTTGGAAACATACTGAAGATGTTTCTGCTCTGAGGAAGTTATTAATTGGTATTCTTACTTGCATATGGCTCGGTATTGGTACAATACCTCATTCCATTATGCTATAAGAATAAAACCCTATGAGGCTCTTTATGAGAGGCCACCCCCTCTACACGTACTGTTGCGGAATATCGTGGGTTAACTAGCACACAATCACACACAAAGCAAATAGAGAAGAAAAATCAACATAAGGATTTAACGAGGTTCGGCTAAGCCTAATCCTCGGGGCAAAAGCAGAGAGAGTATTTCACTATGAATGAGAAGAAAAGCATAATACAATCTTTAGAATCCCCAACTACAACCCCTATATATAGATCCCAAAAGATCCCAAACATATAAGAGAAAGGTTTCCCAATTTGACAAGGACTATAGGTTTTCCTTTCCCAAATCTATTAGGACAATGGGTTTTCCTAAACCTATAGAGACTATGGGTTTCCTAAAATTACAAGAAATTAATTCAAGCCACAAATAAAAAATCTTCTCGTTGGCTTGAATTCTCTTCATCAACAGGAACAACGTCTCTCTACCTTGCCCTCAGCCTTCGCAAGGGCTCTATTGAGTACTGCACACACCAATCAAGTCTAGGCAATGCCTAAACTTGTTGGCCGGGACTTCCTTGGTCATCATATCAGCTGGATTATCATGTGTAGACACTTTGTCCACGTTAGCAACCCCCTTTGATATAATGTCTCGAATAAAGTGATATCTGACTTCAATATGCTTCATCCGCTCATGAAACATCTGATTCTTAGTAAGATGAATGGCACTCTGACCGTCACAAAAAACATATGTCTTCTTCTAAGCTAGTCCAAGATCACTTACCAAGCCTTATAGCCAAATAGCCTCTTTAACTGCTTCCGTAATTGCCATATACTCAGCTTCTGTGGTAGACAAAGTAACGACAGACTGCAAAGTCGCCTTCCAACTGATGACACTACAAGAAAGAGTAAAAACATAGCCTGTTAGAGATCTTTTGTTATCCAAGTCCCCTGCATAATCTGAATCGACATAGCCAACTAAGGATTCACTCAACTTGTCTTTCTAAAAAGTCAAGCCTACATCTGTAGTACCTTTCAAGTATCTTAAGATCCACTTCACTGCCTGCCTATGTTCTTTACCAGGACACGCCATGTATCTACTCACAATACTAACAACATGTGAAATTTCAGGGCGAGTGCAAACCATAGCATACATAATGCTACCTACAACACTCGAATATGGAACACTAGACATCTGCTCCATCCCCTCGTCTGTTTTTGGTGACATGTCTGCAAACAACTTGAAATGGGAAGCAAAAGGAACAGACACAAATTTAGCACCTGTCATATTAAATCGCTTGAGGGCCTTCTCAATATAGGACCGTTGGGACAACATCAGCTTTCCAACCCTTCTATCTCGAGTAATCTCCATCCCCAATATCTTCTTTGCAGCACCTAAATCCTTCATCTCAAACTCCTCACCTAGTTGCTTCTTCAATCGGGTAATATGTACATGTTTTTAGCAGCAATAAGCATGTCATCCACATATAACAACAAATATACATTAGAACCGTCTTCAAGCTTTTTGTAATACACACAACTATCATATGCACTTTGAGAAAATGCATTTTGAATCATGAATGTATCAAATCTTTTATTACCACTGCCTAGGCGACTATTTCAGACCATATAAAGATTTCTTAAGCAAGCAAACATGATTTTTCTTATCCTGAGTAATGAATCCCTCGGGTTGACTTATATAAATCTGCTCATCCAACTCACTATGCAAGAACGTAGTTTTCACATCTAACTGCTCTAGTTCTAAGTCATGAAGAGCCACCAAAGCCAGTAAGACCCTGATAGAGCTATGCTTTACCACTGGAGAGAACACTTCATTGTAATCTATCCCCTCCCTCTGTGTAAAACCTTTAGCTACTAATCTTGCCTTTTACCTTGATGCTTCAACCCCTGGATTGCCCTCTTTTCTTTTGAAAATCCATTTGCAGCCTAGTACTTTCTATCCCTTTGGCAATGGAACAAGCTTCCATGTCTGATTCTATGAAGAGACTCAATCTCTTCACTAATAGCACCAACCCACTGATCTGCTTCTGGACTAGAAATAGCTTCTTTATAGCTATTAGGTTCAAGCACATCAATGATCTCTGCAACAGACAAAACAAACTCTACAAAATTAGCATATCTAAGAAAATTACCATCAGCTACGTTTGCAAACCTTTGTGGTGGATTGATCACTCTCTTCTCTCTGCCTGTTGCAATGCTATAGAGTTGTTGCGCAGGTGCATTATCATCTTGATTAATATTTTGCACCTCCTCCACTTCCTCTACTTTAGAACTACTAGGCCGAGCTAGTGGAGATTCAATTTCTAGCTCTATGCGGCCACTGACACCACGATCTGTTTCTGCTATTGCCTTCTCCCTCTGACTGTCTAGTGAGACAGATTCATTGAATGTTACATCCCTACTGATAATTAGCCCTGGAGTCTTTTGATCTGTGCACCACAACTTATAACCTTTCACTCCAGTTGCATACCCTAGAAATATGCACTTCTTTGCCCTCGGCTCAAGTTTTCCATCCCTCACATGAGCATAAGCAGGACAACCAAATATCCTTAAATTTGAATAATCAGCAGGCGAACCAGACCATACCTCAAAAGGAGTTTTGAACTCAATAGCTGTGGATGGAGATCTGTTGACCAAATAACAAGTTGTATTGATTGCTTCACCCCAAAAATCTTTGCTAACACATGAGTGTGAAAACATGCTTCGTGCCCTATCACAAAGCATTCTATTCATACGTTCTGCAACACCATTTTGTTGTGGTGTTCTGATACAAGTGCGGTGTCTCACTATGCCCTCCCTGCTACAGAAATTATCGAACTCAGAATTGCAAAATTCCAACCCATTGTCAGTTCAAAGACACTTAACTTTTCTTTCCGTCTGCCTCTCAACCATCGTCTTCCATTTAACAAATGTCGAAAATGCCTCATCTTTTGTTTTCAGAAAATACACCCACACCATCCTTGAGTAATCATCAATCAAAGTCATAAAATACCTGACACCACTCTTGGAGGGAACTCTGTTTGGACCCCACAAGTTAGAGTGTATATAATCTAACTTGTCTCTGGTCTTGTGCTCGGCCTTCTTGATGAACTTTACCCTTGTCTGTTTACCAAACACATAATGCTCACAAAAATTCAAAACTTGATTTTTGTACTCATTCAGCAAATTCTGCTTACTCAACAAAGACAATCCATTATCACTCATATGGCCAAGTCGCAAGTGCCATAACTGAGACTGATTCAGATCACTTTTCCCAGAAGCTACAACAGCTTCCCCTTCAACTACACTGGCCTCAAGATGATACAATTTAGAATGCAGTTTACCTTTCATGAGTACTATGGAGCCTTTACACACTTTAAGTATTCCATTCTCGGAGTGAAATTTATACCCTTGATCATCCAAAGTCAAAAGAGAAATCAAAATTTTCTTTATCCGAGGAACATGCCAACACTCAATGTTTCTAATAATTTCGTCGAACATTCTCAATTTGATGTTACCAACCCCCTCTATTGGTAATGGATTATTATCTCCTATATAGACAGTCCCACCCATTTGCTTGTAAGTTGCAAACCAATTCTTGTGTGGACACATGTGGAAAGTAGCAACAGAATCAAGAACCCAAGAATTCTGCCCATGATTAGAACTCACAGCACAGACTTCCCCTACATAGTCACTATCATCAGAATTATTGACAGTGTCAATAATATTTTTCGAATTATCTATTTTATGCTTCCCTCTTTTCTCCTTCAACTTAGGACAATCTCTCTTGTAGTGACCTTGCTCCCATCACCCATAACAGTGTTGCTTCCTTGCTCTAGATTTTGATCTGGCGGTTGACTTTTTCTTGTTAAAGTCATTTTGTTGTGTTCTTCCTCTAATCACAACATCCTCGCCTCAATTCTGCTGTCTGGAAAGCTCTTTTCAACTCTTTAGATTTTAGTGCATTACTAACATCTTCTAGTGAAATGTTGTCTTTCCCATATAGCAGTGTATCAGCAAAAGTATCATAAGACAGTGGTAAAGAACATAACAAAATCAAGGCCTGATACTCACTCTCAATTTTGATATTCACATTCTTCAGGTCTATAATTGAATTAAACTCATCAATGTGAGTTTTAACAGGTGTACCTTCATTCATACGGAGATTGTATAACCTCTTTTTCAGGTAGAGGCGGTTTGTTAGCGATTTCTTAGAATATAGATCTTCCAGCTTCTTCCATGCCGTTGCTGCAGTAGTTTCTTCAGCAATTTCCCGAAGAACTCTATCTGTAACGCTCATGAAAATCGCACTCAAAGCCCTCTCCTTCAGGTCTGCCTTTTCTGTCTCATTCATCTCTTTAGGAAAATCCTCATCAATTGCCTTCCATAACCCTTGTAACACCAGGGACAATTTCATCCTAATCTTCCATAGACTGAAACTAGAACCCCCATCAAATTTTTCTATTTCGTACTTTGTTGAAGATGATGAAGACATCTTAACCCTAGATTATATGTAGAAATCCGAACCTTGATCTGATACCACTTACCTTATTTTCCAGGTGAATCAGCCTCAGCTAATGTGGACAACACCCTGCTTAATAGAGAATTGAAGTTTCAATTGTTGCGACATCATTTTTTGAGAGCCCGGTTGAGAAGGAAACAACAAGCTACTATCATAGGAGTGACAAGAATTTTGAAGTTGGTGATTGGGTTTATTTCAAGACTTAGACCTACAAACAAGTGAGCATTTCTACACAGTCAGTCCATAAATTGGCTGCTAAATACTATGGACCATTTGGATTATAAAAAAGGTTGGAACAGTGTCATATAGACTCCTATTTCCTCCATCAGTAAAGATACACCCCAATGTGCATGTGTCATTATTACGAGTTACCCAAATAGATCACTTATCCTCCTAGTACTGATATTGCCAGCCCTCATTGCCCCAATCCAGAGTCCATTTTAGAAAGGAGAAGGGTGAACAAGGGTAATAAAGTTGTGGCTCAAGTCTTAGTTAAGTGGACATACCAGCAGATTGTGCTACATGGAAATTTTTTAATGCACTAAAGATCAGGTTTCCTTATTTTCATCCTTGTGGTCAAGGATCTTTTGCATGAGGGAGTATTAATATACAAAATACATCACAGTCGCAGCCAGCACAAGATCAGTAGCTCCAGCTCAAACAGTCAAATAACTTAGTTGAATGCTAAGCCAGCTTACATTTATTGTTATTTGGGAAGTTAGTTGGAGTTAGTTAGTTAGTTAGGAGAAGAGATTCCTTTTGAGGAAGTTAGTAAATTCTCATAAAAGGATTACATTGTAACAATTATAAATTCATTAATGAAAAGATATTACAAATTTCCTCTCAATCCTCTATGATTTCTCAAATTCACCTGTTCATCTTCATAGCTGAAATTCTTGGGTTTCTCCGCAAAACTCCTGATTTAGTTGCTCGATCCTCGAATTCGTTGTTGGATTCTTGCAATTGAGCTATCATACCTTTAATTCAGCTATGAGATATATTTTCTTGTAAAAATATTCCTAAATATTTTCCTGTTTTAGGTTCTAGCAGCTGCATGGAATTTGTGTGTGGCATTGAGAAGATTATCAGTTGAAGTGAGATAAGTTTGGATGAGATTTGGGAAGGTAGGATGGTTACACCACATTGATTCTAATCTAAAGGGACTGTTGGAGGATTGTAATTGGACAAAGGCTACATTGACTAAAAGAGGACAATGATCAGAGTGTGTGGAGGTAGGCGAAGCGCAGACAAATTAACTAGTTGAGTATAATATAGGAAGGGCAATTACTCTCACCAAGTCTCTTCTTTCTAATATTATTTTTTAATTATATTTTTCTTTTACTCTTTCTATTCCAATCAATTTTTTTGATTGGAAAACTCATAAATATCTTTTTCAAGTCAGTTTGTATATTTTAAATGTCCTTTCTACTTCTTTTTTTTAAAAAAAAAAATTAGTCGAGGTTAATAATTTATTTAGTGAATTTCAGTTAACAATTATCATATTTTGCGAACAATATTATGCTTTGTTATAAGCTAATAAGTTTATTTATATAAATTATTATGTAGATAACTTAATAAATAGTGTGTGTGTTTTATTTAATAGGATCCTTTAACATCTGTAAAATAAGTTAGTGGTATGGTATTTTTATCCCGTGTCAACAAGAGATATTATACTTAGTTCTTATCTGAAAATATGCTCCAAAAGGTTTTCTCGCCATTGATTATCTTAAAAATTATAAATTGTATCTTGTTTTTAAGTAGCATCTAATAGAAAACAACATGGGCGGATCAATGTATGAGATTTGGGGTGCCATGGTGTAACGACCCGGCCGGTCGTTTCGAGAGTTGCAGCCCTGTTTCCCCATTTACTGCTCATTTTGTACTTTATGGCTGTTATGTGACTTATCGGGGTAGTCGGTTTGGGTCCGGAGAGATTTTAGAAGAGAATGGGACACTTAGTCTCATGGTTGAAAACTTAAGTTGAAATGCTTGACCGGATGTTGACTTATGTGTAAACGACTCCGGAGTGGAGTTTTGATGGTTCTGTTAGCTCTGTTGGATAATTTCAGACTTAGGAGCGTGTTCGAATTGTGTTTTGGAGGTCCGTAGTGGAATTGGGCTTGAAATGGCGAAAGTTGGATTTTTGGAAAGTATGATCGGGAGTGGACTTTTTGATATCGGGGTTGGATTCTGATTCCGGAAGTTAGAGTAAGTTTGTGGTGTCATTTGTGACTTGTGTGCAAAATTTGGGGTCAATTGGAGGTGATTTGATAGGTTTCGGCATCGTTTGTAGAAATTGGAAGTTCAAAGTTTATTAGGCTTGAATCTATGTGCGATTCGTGTTTTTGATGTTGTTTGAGGTGATTTGAGGGATCGACTAAGTTTGTATGGTGTTTTAGGACTCGTTGGTATGTTTGGGTTAGATCCCGGGGGCCTTGGGTTGATTTTGGATGGTTAACAAATCGATTTTTGAGTTTGAAAGATTGCTGAAGCTGAAACCTTCTGGTGCAATCGCACCTGCGGAACATTGGCCGCAGGTGCGTGCTCGCAGGTGCGAGATATGGACGCAGATGCGGCCGGACTTGGGGAGGAAAGTGGTCGCAGGTGCGAAGATTTTCCGCACCTGCGTGGTCGCAGAAGCGGAGTGATGGGCGCAGAAGCGGACGTTTGCGCAGGTGCGATGGGCAATTTCGCACCTGCGATTGCGCAAATGCGAGGGAGAGGACTGCAGAACCGGAGGCCTAGCTCCAGTGGATCACCGCAGAAGTTCAAAAGCGGGTGTTTTGTCGCTTCTGCGACGCCACAGATGCGGCCAAGTGTCCGCAGAAGTGGAAAGCCTGGGCAGATTATTTAAAACAAGGGTTCGCGATTTTGGCTTTATTTTTAACATTTTGAGCTCGGTGGAAGGCGACTTTTGAAGAGATTTTCATGTGGGTATTTGGGGTAAGTGATTCTTACCTAGTTATGGTTAATTTCCATGATTATGCCTTTGATTTTCATTAAATTAGTGATTTGGGGTGGAAACTTTGGGGGAAATGGAGAAAAGTCCTTAGGATAGATTTTGAGGTTTTGATTGGAATTTCGGTATCGGATTTGAGTAATTGTGGTATGGGTGAACTCGTGGTCGAATGGGTGTTCGGATTTTGTGACTTTTATCGGATTTCGAGACGTGGCCTGGGGGCCGACTTTGAGCTGATTTCTAATTTTTTATTAATAACTTCGTATTTTCTAGTGAAATTGATTCCTTTAGCCCGTGTTGATTGTATCGTACCGTTTGTGGCTATATTCGGGACATTTAGAGGCCGATTTGCAAATCAAAGGTGTGTTGGAGTAGAGATTTGCTCGGATTGAGGTAAGTAACAATTCTAAATTTAGTTCTAAGGGTTTGAAACCCCAGATTTGTGTCATGTGATTGGTTTTGAGGTGATGCACATGCTAGGTGACGGGCGTGTAAGTGTGCACCATAGGAATTGGGACTTGGTCAATTCCATGGAATCGTATAGATGATTAATCTATTGATATCTGTAAATTCTTCATGTGATATAAAATTTGAACTGCAAGTCCTGTTAGAAATCATGCTTAGGCCATGTGCTGGTACTGAAGGGGCCCTCAGAGGCTGTGTTACATGTTAAATTGTCACTAAATTGTTGTTGTACTCAGTCTCCGTTTTACTTGCACATCATATCTCCATCTCTTTTGTTCCTTGTTGATATATTACACCATTTCTGTTTGGGCGGATTTTCATAATTTTTGAGAGCCCGAGAGACTGGAGAGGTTGGTGAATGAGTTGGGGCATGAGTGCCGAACCGTGAGTGATATATGTATATATGCGGATCGGGTTGCACGCCGCAACGAGCCTTATGGATGTATATGTGTGGATCGGGTTGCATGCCGAAACGAGCCTTATGGCTATATACAGGGGATTGGGTTGCACACTGCAGCATGTTTCATTGATTTATGACTTGCTTTGGCTTGATATAACGCTTGGGTTGAAGGAGCCCCTCCGGAGTCTGTACACACCCCCAGTGAGCGTAGGTACCTACTGAGTGCGAGTGCCGAGTGCCGAGTGAATGGGATGGCGGAGTGACTGTTGCCCTAAGAGGATGCATTTGACTTCGTTAGTGTTGCACTTAGCTGCCAAGCATCACTGTCTTGGAAATATCTGAAAGATATTGCACCTTGTTTCACTTAAACTGGTCATTAAGTATCTGGTTGAAGTTAAATTGTCGAACTTGAACACATGCCTACTTTCCTGTGTTGAGATTACTGAAATTGAACTATAATTGTAAAGCTCGTCACTACTTTCAGTTCTTTATTTAGTCTTGTTACTTACTGAGTTGGTTGTACTCACGCTACACCCTGCACTTCGTTTGCAGATCCAAGTGTTTTCGGACATGGTGGGTGTTGATTTTCGTGCACAGTTGATCTTCTGAAGATTTTGAGATAGCTGCCGTCGTTTTCGCAGACCTTGTCTCTCCTTCCCTATCCTTCCACTTGTTGTATTTAGTTTCGGATTATGATAGATAGTATTTTCCCAGACTTAGGATATTTAGATGCTCATGTACTCAGTGACACCCCGATGTTGGAAATTTCCGCGTTGTGTTTTGGATTTTCTATCCTGTTTATGAGAAGTATTTATTATCTAAACTATTTTAAATCCATTTTTTGTTAAGTCATGGAGTAATTTCAAAAATATCGCCTTGCCTAGTACCACAATAGGCCCCATCATGACAAGTTAGGATTTTGGGTCGTGACAAGTTGGTATTCGAGCCTAGGTTACATAGGTCTTTACGAGTCATGAGAAGGTTTGGTATAGTATTGCAGATCGGTATGGAGACGTCTATACTTATCTTCGGGAGGCTATCGAAACCCTTAGGAAATTTCGTATTCTTGTCGTGCGGATTTATTGATTCCGGTAACTAAACTACTATATTCTATTCTCTCACAGATGGTGAGGACATGTGCTACCGGGCAGGATGGACAACCACCAGTACCACCAGCTAGGGCCACGGGAGGCCGAGGTCGCGGTAGAGGCCACGTCAGGGGCAGAGGTGCAGCTCGTACGTCAGCTAGGGCAGCACCTGCAGATCCACCAGTTGCTCCAACTCAGGAGCAGGTTCTAGATATGGCCGAGCCAGTGGGGCTAGCTCAGGCAACAGCCATGCCTATTATGATTCCAGGCCTTCAGGAGTCTTTGGCCCAGATATTGACGTTTTGTACTAGCCTTGCTCAGGTGGTTTCCGCTCAGGCCGTACCAGCCACTTCTGAAGCCGAGGGAGGCACTCATACCCCATTGCCCGTACTCCAAAGCAGGTGATGCAGGGACTTTAGACATCGGGGGTACTACCAGCCCAGTCGGTTGTAGCTGCCCAGGCCCGATGGTCCTCGTTATGACTGACGATGAGCAGAGGAGACTTGAGAGTTTTGGAAGGCTTCAGCCTCCATCATTTAGCGATATGAGTCAGAGGATGCCCATGGATTCTTGGATAAGTGCCCGCGGATTCTTCGTACGGCAGGTATTTGATAACTAGGGATTCTAGTTCATTTTATACTCCTTTTTACTTGAGTTTTGATTAAAAATGTATACAAAATAGTCCCAAAGGCTTACATGTCGTACTTGTTTGCAGGGTTTGGTCAAAATGGTGACAATTAGTCAAAACCAGCTCAAAAAGGAGTGAAACATGCACAAGTACCAAGGACAAGTCCAAGCACAGTTGAAACAATTCCACTGCGGCCACAATCCATTTTGTGCGGTCCGCAGTGATGAAATTCAGAGAGGTGCAGTTTTTGGTAACTCAAGCACTGTGGCCGCAAACCATTTTGTGCGGACCGCAGTAGCCTCAGCGTGGCCGCAAAGCATTATATGCGGTCCGCGGAGATGAGATTCAAAGAGTTATGAAAAATGGAGATTGAAGCCAGCGCGGTCCGCAAGCCATTTTGTGCGGACCACATTGAAGCCACCGCGTTCGCGGTGCATTTTGTGCGGCCCGCGATGGCCAGATTCAGAGAATGCAAAATCAAGCCAAAAAGCCTCAGCGCGGTCCGCGGTGCATTTTGTGCGGACCGCTTCACCTTGTCAGGGGTATTTTTGTCCAGAAAATTTGGCCTAGTATAAATACTTTCTTTTCAGATTTTTAGGTCATCTTTTGTAATCCGACTTTGGACTGAGCACGTGAACTACTCTTTTGTTCCATTTTGAGTAATTTGTAGCTACATTTACGCTGAATCTTCATTATCTTAGTTTGTAATTAAATATTATGAGTTATTCTTCATCTAATTTCTTGTTTTCTTCCATAATTATGAGTAGCTAGACCCATTAGCTAGGGTTGTGGCTCAACCCTAGTGTGGGTATTTGATGGGTCTTATGTTTTAATGCTTAGATGTTTATGGGTGGTTGATTTTTGGACTGATTTGTGTTTTGTATGTTGGATTAGTGGTTGCAAACACTAATTTGTGCCTAAGTGACTTGGGCTCTTCTTGAGAAAGAGAGCTTAAGTCTAGGAAATCAGTCCAACAAGAAATTGGGGCGTACTCAAGAGATTGATAGCCCCTATTAAAGGGTTAAATCTAGAGATAATAACACCCGACTTGAGCCTATGTTGCTTGCTTAATTTCGACAACCAATTGGTCTTGAGAAAGTCAATTCAGGCAAAGTCACTCAAGCTACCAAGAGGTATAGAGTGAGTTGTGAGCACGTGATTTTTGCCCTATACGAATTACTCCCATAAATTCAAAACAAAATAAATTTTCCATGGTTTGCAATTTTGTGGAGTTTTTATGGCATTTTCTGTTAATTGTTTGCATGAAAAATACAAAAAATGTGTGCATTTGCATTTAGGATTTAATTTAACATTTTAGGATTAATTAATTAAGTTGTTTTATAAAAAAGGGAAAAATCACAAAAAATAGTTCAATTTGCTTTTAATTCTAACTTTTATTTTGAGTAGTTTTTCTTTTAATTTATTTTTAAGTAATTGTGATAATTATCATCTAGGTTTAATTAGTATTTTTTTTAGTTAATTAGGTTCTAGGAATTAATATAGGTTTTAATTTAATTTTGAGAAAAGAAAAGAAAAAGAAAAAAAAGAAGAAGAATTGAAAACAAAATAAGAAGAGAGCTGGTTTTGGGTTGCTTTAAATTAATTCCCCCAAGCCCAATGTCTTTCCCAAATACTCGCCCCAGTTTGGCCCAGAACCCGGTCCACCTCCTCCCCAGGCCAAACGACCCCGTCTAATTCAAATCGGATCTGGGCCGTCGATGTTTGTTGATCCAACGGCTCAGAAGTGGGTATCACTTAATATATGTATGTCCGAACAAGCCACCCCCCCATTCATCGTCTCCACGCTTGGAGACCCAAACCCTAGCGACGCCGCCACCCTTCCCCACCGCATTGGAGCCCGGCGGCGCTTCATCCAATCTCAACCAAAATTACACCACAGGCCCATGTTGTTTCCCCCATTCTAAATCCACCACTAGTTTTACCCAAAGACTACCCAATCCATCCAAATCTTAAATCTGAGTTTGGACCCTTGAAACCCAAAATCGACTCCCTTTGATTCCATGGCGTGCATGACCATAGGCATATGTACTTTCAAGTTTGAAGTTGATTTAACAAGAATTGATGCTGCTCACTTGTTCTTGACAAAGAACAAGTGGTTAGTGTCAATTTCGTTTAAATCAAGATGTCCAATGTGTTTCTGGTTTTATTGGGTAAGTTCTCTTCTCTTTCCTCTCTCTGTTTGTAATTGTTTACTTCACCTCTTATCCCTCTTCTTTTCTTCTCCCTTCTTTAGTTAGTTTTCTCGCTTTGCCTGAATTCGAGCAAGATTTTGAACTTAGGTTTTTCCTCTAGATTAATTTTTGTGTTCATTTTGTTGTTCACTTTCTTGTCGAAGATCTACTCTCTGATTTTGTTAGTGACATGATTGAACTTCTGTTTTGTTCTTTATTTAGGCTCACAATTTTTTTTAATTAGGTCATTTCAATTTAATAATCCAATTCACGCTAGGGGTAATATAACCGTCTGGTTGAGTTCCATTAATTTGAGATTTCTTTTGAGTTGGGCTGTCTTTACTGGCTCGTTGGTTTGGGGATGAGCTTGGATTTAATTCAGCTTTGGGTCATTCTTGACCCATTTTAGTTTTGGTTTCAGGGGTAAATAACTAAGGCTCTAAGGGGTTTAAAGGGTAATTTGGGGATTGTGGTTAGGGAATCTTTAGTGTAACAGAAATAGGAAGCTTCTAGGAAGTTTGGGTAGGGGTTTTTAATCAAATTTTAGACTTTTGGTAGGTTAGCTTCGGTAGCAAGTCAATATTTGAGGGATTTTTAGGCTGAAAATGAGAATTGAAGAGGGGGCAGGGTGCAAAATTGAAAACCTGAGATCTGCCCTAATCGTTTGCCTATAAAGGCACTTTAAACTTGCCTTGTAAGGCAGATTTTGGGAGAGAGCGAGAAATCCTGAAAAAATCCTAGACGGTTGGAAATTTAGGAAGAAAACACTATTCCATTGAGTTCCATTTCTGATTTTTGAATTCGAACTTGCCAAAGCAATCTTTGGTTTAGTGAGTTTGTGAAACGGTTTGAACTTGTTCTTCTTTTAAGGTCTGGGGTTGAGTTCTGGGTCAAGGTCACTGTTTCATTTGTGTTTGAGTCGATTTCACTGGGTATTTGGTCGAATCTGGGACCTTGCTTGCTGCTGTTGAGTTCTACTGCTTTGGTTTACTGCTGCTGCTGTCACCTAAGCTCATAATTTTCTTTGTTTACTGCTGTAATCAGGTACATGCTTCCATTTTCATTCAATGTAAAGCTTTTGGCATGGAATCAAAAATGGAGTTATGGAATTTCGAGTAGCGATTGTGGTTGTGTGTAGTTTATTGGATTGTTTCTTTTTTTTTAGGGAGTTATGCTTCCTATCCCCCCTACCCCTGAACTTGTGACCAAGTGATAGTATTCTGAACAATGTGAAGGAGTGGTATTGCTTCCAGTTTAGGTTATATGTATCCATGTGGTTGTTTGTTTTTGTTTTTTGCTTTAAGATCTCTGTCCAAACTCTGCTAAACATAGCTGATTCAAGATCTGATAGTTATCAAATATGCACTAGCTTAGGTTTTGTTCTAAGTTTGGTATAATATGGACTTGAGTCTTGCTTCACGTGTCTCAATGCTAATGCATGTTTGCCTTTCTATAGTAGGAATCTCAATTTTGTTCTTCTTCATCTTCCTTTAGGTATAGTAATTTGAAGGATCAGGATTCAAGCAATGAATCATGGTCTGATGAGATGCCAAACTTGTTAAAGTGTTCATGATAGTTGACAAATTGGTTTTGTTGAAATCAGTCGGTGTCCCTAATGCAGATTTTATGATTAAGTTGGCTGTGAAAAATGATAGGTTGTTAGTTTATTGAATAAGGTTCTGTTCATATGAAGTCTATTTTGAGATTTAAATCCTCAAGTCTGTATTTCAAGTTAGTTTTGAGATTGGGAAGCTAAAGTTGGCTTATAGTTAATTGTTAAACTTGGATTTTCAATGGCTTTTTAATCTGCAGTGCTTTCATTTGTGAAAATGCCGTGTAATTACCTACTACTAAGTGAAATGAGTCCAGAGGTTGTTTGCACATGTATTGGCCCATTGAATTTTTTTGTTGGATTTCGCTGGTTATTGGCTTGTAGGGACTCGATATTGAGTCCCTCATTCAGACACATTTGAGGTTTCGAATTTGGGCTCATTTCTGGGCCCATGCCTGACAGCTTCCTTTGAATATGATTTGGGCTGAAATTTCGACTCAGTTATGCCCAGTTCTTTCGCTAACTTACCTGGTTTTGGACTTCACGTGGGGAGCCCATTTGTGGCTTTCGATTGTTAACTAAGTGACCATAGGGGACCTTTAACTTCATTGAGTAATTAAGCCCCATCATTAAATTGAGGTGAGCCATATTAGATAATATCAATAGTCTATGGCTCCCCGAACTTTAGTTTGAATATCCTTTAAAAAATGGACTTGAGGTGTGCCGCACAAAATAAAATCTCAAATGCGTGGCCCTCACTTAATCATTTCTTTTAAAATCCTTAGAATTCGAGGCGTGCCATTTAGCAAATTTCCATGGCCCTCGCAAAGTTAACGATGCGTAGTTGCTTTTAGGCGCGTTATTTAATAATCTACTTTCCTAAACTCGGGTGCGCATTTATGTGACCCAAATCCAAATCTCAACGTTAGATAAAATGTGTTATGGGCTGCGGGTGCATTTATGTGACGTGACTCGAAACATATTTTAAATGACGTTGCAATCTTCCTTTAATTAATTAAATAAAAGCGGTTAAAAAGTTAAAATTGCACATAGGTTCAAAATGTTCTGAAATCAGATAATTATGCCAGTTACAACAGTTGAGCGACCGTGCTAGAACCACGGAACTCGGGAATGCCTAACACCTTCTCCCGGGTTAACAGAATTCCTTACCCGGATTTCTGTGTTCGCGGACTGTGAAACAGAGTCAATCTTTTACTCGATTCGGGATTTGAACCGGTGACTTGGGACATCATAAATCTCCCAAGTGGCGACTCTGAATCTTTTTAATCAAATAATCCCGTTTCGATTGTCACTTCAAGTTGGAAATAACACCCTTTATTATACCTTTTCGGGGATGTAGTGGAAAAAGGAGGTGTGACACCTCTGGCGACTCTGCTGGGGATAAGAACCCAGAATCTCTGGTTCAGGGTTCAGAATTCGAGCTTAGATAATTGTTGTATTTGGCTTTGTTTATTATTTGATTTTATTACATGTTTGGGACTAATGTGCAGAATATTTCTTTTTACCGTTTTGATATTATCTGAACTGTATATAAACTGCTACGAAACCCTTCTCTTCTCCCTCCTGAGGAGTGCACGCTGGTCGTGACTTCTTTCTGTTAGTGTAATATCCCAAATAGGACGAGGCTCGGACAAGTTGCAAAGTCGGAGGATCTTTTGGTTACCGGTACGCAGCCCCCCTCGGCTCAAGTTGTCCACTCGGGTAGACCAGGTCTAGAACAATAAACTCAGGTTTTAAACCTAGAATAACTCAGCCTCATGCCGGATCCCTAGTAGGAGCGATTTGTTGCATCACGTGCATTTGACTTAGGGGACTCAACACAGGGGTTGGGTCCGTCTAGGACAGGTGTACCCAAAATAACAGACCATCCCGATGCATATTTTACGTGCTATTTGTTGCATTTATTTGCTTCGGGTTTGCATGATGACCGGCTTTTGAGTGATGGGAGAAAATTGGACAAAAGAAAATAGCAGTGTAAGGGTTTAAGTGAGTTAGTCACCTGTTTTGAAAGAGAAAAACCAATGTCCAAATGGTACTTAAACTCTGCCGAATTTTTGAGAAATGAAAAAAAAAAGAGAAGGAAAGGGTTTTGTTTTCAAAAATAGTTGATTTTGTTTGCCCGAACTACGCCAGTTTGATTCCCACAGGTCGTGGTATACGTAGGCAACCCTCATCGGGTCCAACTTCCCTTTTGCAAAATTAGCCCAAAAAGAACTAAATTTTATTCTTATAAGTAAGGCGATGCCATTCTTGTCAAAAATAGCCGAATGTCTCTAAAAGGGTGCCGGAAGGTTGTTTTTGCAAGAACATCCACCTTTGGTCATTTTTAAATTTTTTGGCTGGTTAGCGAACACAGCCTTAAAATCTTGTTCCTCGAGGTGCTGAAAGGCCGTATTAGCAAAGCCGGATATTTTTATGAAATTTTTTAAAAAATAGTGATAACTTTTGAGTAAAAAATGAGTCTTGATTTTTCTCGTGTTAGTTTCCTTTTTGAGCCTGTTGGTTTTTATGGTAAAAATTCGGTAGGATGAGTCGTTGTAATCAAAATATTTTATTTTTATTTGAAAATCCCAAAACGTTTTATTATTTATTTTGTCCCCCAGAACTATGCTCGGTCTGATTCATGCGGGGTCATGATACGTAGGCAATCTTCATAGGATTCGACCATAACCAAGAGAAAGAAAAAGAGTGAAAAAAAAAGAAAAAGAAAAAAGAAAAAAAAAGGAAAAGAAAAGAGAGGAAAAACAAGAGAGACAAAGAAAAGAAAAAGAGCGAAAATAAGAAACTGAGAGAACGAAGCAATTGCAAAATAAGAGAGGGGAATGAGAGAACAAAAACAAAGAGAAAGCAAAGTCAAGAATGAAAAGAAAAAAGAAAGAAAAAGAGGGAAAAAGAGAAATCGCAAATGGAAATAAGGAAAAGCCGGGATGACGCAAGCAGCCGAGCAAATGCATAATAGAAACGGCTAACTGCTTAGGTGCATTCATTCCCCAAAATGTACGGTTACCAATCTGTTAAAGCCCTAATTGCTAACAAGGTTGTTGTTGATGTATTGAGTCCAGGCAGGTGGTTAGTTGATTGGCATTTTGGCAACTCACTCCTACAACACCCGGTCAAAAGACAAGCTGAACATGGCCAACCAAGAACTAGAGGCAAGTATTGTCGACCCGTCAAAAGAGGTGGAAGAGTTGGATGTTAATTCGATGAAAGAAGAGATGTATAAGTTAAAGCAGCAAATGGCTGAAATGTACCAGGCCTGGGCAAATGGGCATCCACCACTAGTTTATCCCGCCAACCCTGCTTATATCCCATTATTGGCTCAGCCTCAGGAACCACCCACTGTGAACTCGTCTCCAGCCTTTCCCCTCTACCAACAATGTTACGACACCACTTCCCATACTTTCCAAGCTCCACCACCCAAACAAGTCCCATACCCTCCTCCACCAATTACTCCTGTTTTTGTGGCACCTTCACCTGCTGCATTACACCGATCTTCCAGTGAGCCTCTGTTCCAGACTCACGACAACTAGTATTACCCCCCAGAGCCTACCTTCAAAGCTCCAGAACCATATTCCTACACTCCTCATTTTGATCTCCCGGCAGAAACTGAGAAGCCACCTAAGAATCCTGAGCAGGAGGAGATGTTTAGGAAAGTCAAGAGCTTGGAACAATCTTTCAGGAATATGCATGGGTTGGGTGGTCAAGTAAGCGTGGCATATAAAGATCTATGTCTGTTCCCAGATGTTCAATTACCAGCAGGGTTTAAGACGCCCAAGTTTGATCTGTACGACGGGCATGGTGATCCAGTGGCACACCTGAGAGGTTTTTGTAGCAAGATGAGAGGAGCAGGCGGGAGAGATGAATTACTGATGGCGTATTTCAGTCAAAGTTTAAGTGGCTCAGCTTTGGAATGGTACACCCGACAATGGTCGGTGGTACACTTGGGACGATCTAGCCCAAGCATTTGCCTGCCATTTTCAGTATAATCTTGAAATCATTCCGGATCGCCTGTTATTGACCAAGATTGAGAAAAAGCTCGGTGAGAGTTTTAGAGAATATGGCTTCCGTTGGAGAGAGAAAGCAGCGAGGGTTGACCCTCCGATGAAAGAGAGTGAAATGGTTGATTACTTCTTGCAGGCCTTAGAGCCCACTTATTTCGGTCACTTGGTGTCAGCAGTAGGGAAATCCTTTAATGAAGTGGTAAAAATGGGAAGCATGGTAGAGGAAGGACTCAAGTCCAACAAAATCATGAGTTATTCAGCAATTAAAGCAACCACCCAGGCCATTCAAAGCGGCACTGGGGGTGTATTGGGAAAGAAGAAGAAAAAGGATGTTGCAATAATTGAGTCAAGAGCTTGGTCCAGGGGCCCATCACCTTACTATAACTAGTCTCGACCCCACCACCAAACTTACCCCCACACTCCATGTAGCACACCACAACATTACTACCCACCGCCAGATCCCCATTTTTCTGTCCATCACGCTCAAACATACACTCAACCTCCTGCCCACGAACAATGGCATGTGCCAACCCCACAGAATACCTACCTAGCTCCACAAAACACCTATCCACCCCCAAAAGCTTACAGACACCCCTCTGGAACAGGTTTCCGGCCCAATCAAGCTTTCAAGAATGAGAGATTCCAGAAGAAGACTTTTACTCCATTGGGAGAATCATACTAGTCTATTCCACAGGTTGAGACAATTGGGTATGTTGAATCCGATTGAGCCTAAACTGCCAAATCCTCCCCCGAGAAATCTTGACCACTCAGTGAGTTGCGAATATTATTTAGGTGCATCGGGGCACGATACAGAGAAATGCTGACAATTGAAACGGCTATTCAAGAGCTCATTGATACCAATCGGATCGAGGTTCAAACCCTAGAGGCGCCCAATATCAACCAGAATCCGTTGCCGGCCCATCATGAGACAAATATGATCGAGATAGTGCATAAGGGAGGGGAGCCTAAGAAGCCTTCACAGACCGTCATGGTGATTCGGTCCAGTGAGGTCAGGCCGGTTGAAAAATCAACAAGTGAGAAATCAGTGATCAGGTTGAGCGGGACAAACAGTGAACCATCTGCGGTAGTCAAGAAAGGGTCCTCAAGTGAGGTTGCAATGACAAGAAAGGGCAAAAGTGGTTGTGCCAGGAGTCGCGAACAAGCCTGTCGTGATTGTGGAGGGTGCCCACACAGATCCCGTCATTGTGAAGTCAGGCGCTGGGAAGCGCCCAGTAACAACAGTTCCTAGTTCTGTGGTTGATCTTGATAAAGAGTTGATTGAAAGGTTCGAGAAGTTGTTCGACGATGTGAACATGGTGGAAGTTGGAGAGGGTTCTAGCAAGGCGGATGTGCAATTTGTCGGGCCAAGTGCAAAGATTAACAATTGGGAAGCTACTCCTCTCCCTACCCGGAAGGAGTTTTGGTAGTTTGCTTTGAGTTTCTTTCAGTTTATCAGGATTATTCCAGGGTTGTAAGTTAGATTCTATGTTCCGTCCGTTGGGATGTATAAACCTTGTTATCTTTTGATTTCAATGAAAAGCAATTTCCCTTTTTCATCATTCCTGATAGTTTTATTTTTGTTTTTTTTTTCTTCCTTACACCGTTCTTTTATGCTGGTTTCAATGACATGACATGCATGAGGAATCTTCGGCCCAGTTTTAAAAGCCAAGCTAATTCTGAAAAGTTGAAATCCCATCCCTCCGGATTGTTGGTGAAGCCGAAATTGATGATGATTAGTGGGTCAGAACCCGCCTGAGCAATTGAGTTTGATCGATGAGAAAAGATTGGCAGCAGTGTGTCATGGCCAATTGTATCAACAGAGAATGGCAAGAGCATATAATAAGAAGGTGCGTCCACGGAAGTTTGAAGTGGGTCAGCAAGTGTTGAGACGTATCTTTCCACATCAGGCTGAGGCCAAAGGCAAGTTCACCCCAAATTAGCAGGGGCCGTTCATCGTGACAAGAGTGTTGTCCAATGGTGCTTTGTATTTAACAGACATAGAAGGCAAGTGTGTTGAAAATGGCCATACTAACTTCCGATGCGGTACAAGAGATAGTATGTATGTACTTCTTCGTT
>NC_031995.1:95877208-95905109 GCF_001879085.1 Nicotiana attenuata | reverse complement strand
TTTCCTGATGCTCACTCTCGCACTCCCTGATCCTTTTGCGCAACTGATTGTACTTAACCTGTATCTCAGCCCTTTCGTCGATGACCCTGTGACCTCGAACAGACCCGGGCTGTCCTAACCCAGCATGATCTTTTTCTAGCCAGCCTGGATAGTATGAAGTGTAGCCGGCATGATATCTGTCAGGCTCTATGGAATCCCTTTCCAGGATGATCTTGCTGTTCCACATGTGTTGAGCTTGACATTTGTATGGGCTATCGTCGTTTTGGAAATCAGCCCTGAAATGACTCATCTTCTCGACCTTTGGTACGACTTGCTTCCTCCCTGCCTGCCTCATGACTCGGAGAGGGACATAGGGATAAGTTCCCCTCAGACCAATGAGTATAAGGAATGGAGCGTCGCGAGAGCGGATGATGAACTCTCTAGTGGGGAACCATTCGAACATCCATTGCACCTTGTCTTCTTTCAAGTTTTCAAACAACTCTACCCATCCTCGAGCATCCCCCGGCTGAGCAAACATGTCAGGCATATAGTTCATTCTCTTGGGATGGTGAAAGGCTATATGATCATTCCATGGCCTTCGCGAAAGCTCTTGACGGTATTGACCCCTTTGGAGATGTTCTATAAGCCATAGTTGGAGTAGTAAGTTGCAACCCTCAAAGTGACTGGCTCCTCGCGGACAGTTCTCCAAAGCTCGGTAGATCTCAACAACAATCATGGGCACTATGCTGAAAGGCTGCCCTCCAATCCCTTCCATCAATGTCTTGGTGACCATGGCTAGTCTGGTGTGGATCCTAGCCTTCTTCATAGGAAACACTATCATTCCCAAGAAGCAGAACATAAAGACGAAAACCCTCCTGTGGATATGCCCCAATGATGTGAGGGCGAATTCATCTGGATAGGTGCGGTAGGATTTGCTATGGTCGTACCTCTCATACAGGTAGTCGAAAGGAATATAGGAATCCTTCAAACAAGTCAAGTCTGAATTTTTCTTCAACCCCATCATTTTGAAGAAACCCTTACCCTTGCGGTTTTCTGGCATGAGCAAACCCGGAGTCTCCCAAGGAATACCGGCTAAATCTCCTATTTCCTCCAGCAAAGGTGTCATTTCAAGGTCCCCGACGCGGAACACAGATCCGTCACCATCCCAGAATAGAGTTGCAGCCTCTATGATTTTGTTGTCCGGCTGAATTTCCAAAAGAGAGGGCAAATTTCCCAAGTATTTGCGGACGAGAGTCCGGTCACTGGAATGAAGGTCCTCCCACCAACTTAGCAACCTCGGGTGAATATTGGTTACCATGCCGAATCTAGGGATTTCGTGCCTCATTTCTACAAAACAAAGTGTTAGTCCCTTACCCCACCGGACTCGACTATTTAAATCAATAATTAGCATAATGGCATTTAGTTCTCCAAATAAATGCACAGAACAATGGTGTTGTCCGTTTGGGTTCCAGGGGAACCCAGTGGACTTTGGGCAAGGCTATCTTAAAGAGTCATTATGTGGACAGCATAACTGACTCGACTAGGTTTGACAGTGATGCATGAACAATTAAATAGAATAAGGTTTCTATGAGGTGCTAGACCGGTACCCTTGAGCGGACAACTCAAGAGGGAAAGGCACGGAACCGTCGACTACACCGCTGATCGACTAGTTTTACCGCAAATATGCCTTTGCCAAATTTAGGGTGTAATAATATCGGAAGAGCGCAACAACTCATCAAGCGTTGCTGTGGTATTTGTTTGGCACGAGTGGAATATATGATGTTGAATATGCAATTACAAGAATGAAACAAATTGTCACGTATTTTCACGTTCATAATGATTACAATAATTGCTTAGAAATTACAACGGTATTGAAGGAAAGCAGTAAATGAAAGCGTTAAAGAAAAAGAAACAAAAGACAAGTTAGTTTTGAATAAAGGTATTAAACAAAGCAATAAAGAAAACAATAAAGTCACATATAACATGAAGTGGTAATAGCCTAAAGAATCCCCAGTAGAGTCGCCATGCTGTCGACGCCCCCTTTTTCTAAAGCAAAATCGGGTTTACAACATTTAGGAAGACAGCTCTATTCCCGTTTGGGAATTGGGTTTTGGAATTGAAGAGTCGTCACCTAATGATTAAGTTCATTAGGACACTAAGGGTTTTGAATTGGAAAACCAGAGTTCGGGTAAGGGCTAGAAATTATCTCGAGGGGAAGGTGTTAGGCACCCCTCAAGATCCACTAGTGTGGTTCCCGGCCATGCCATGTTGTGACTTTAATGTAAATAAGTATACAAATAAACTTACACATAAGGGTTGCAAACAAGCATGTTGGAATCTATAATTTATTTGAGGGAGAGTCTAAGTGCAAGAATTAGTCAAGACATTGAATAAACAAAGAAGAAAAAGTTAAAAAGGAAAAGGCATAATGCAGTGAAAAAAAAAAATTAAAGCGAAATTTTGGGTAATTGAAAAGACAGAATTTATTGATACTAAACAAAGTAACATAAGGAAAGGGGTCCTAGGTTTATAAATCACATGGATCATCCACACAACACCGGTAACCAATAGTACGCATTGTGTTATCGTGTGATCATCATCTCCATGTCTACCCTTCCCACCCCGTTAAGGTATTAATCGCGGAATGGTATCGCTACCTACAGCGTGCTATTACCCGTCCCAACTATCAGTCATGGAGGCTTTTAGGACTACTAATCCTAAAGGGAGGAAGCTTGGCTTTTCAGAGGTTTAAAAGGATAAAATTCTAAGGCGACAATCAAAAACACATAATACACTTAATGGGGAGATATAGCAATTAAAGGCTCAAGTAGGCCTCCTCATTTAGAGAAACGAATTGTTTAGTATGTCTTACACATACTGTTTAGGTCCTCGATTAAAATTAGCGTAGGAAGAATTGATCTACCACATATTTCCAGATAGGGAGTCCGAATTAGTCCTGCTTAGATGTAGCTGCAGAAAAACTGACGATTGATTAATTATCTAATTGTCTATCTGCGTTGAACAGGGTCTATATACATGATATCTATTAGTTCGAAGACGGGGGAAGAACGAATTGATTGCAAAAAATAATAAAGTTACATTATCGTAAGTTCTGCGAGCACTTTAAACGAATTAATACTGATTTTAAAGATGAGTGGGCAATTTCAGCTTTTAATCGATTACTCCTATAGGCATGCTTTCTAGGTGTTACGAATCTTGTTATGCAGAGATCTTCTAAGCAGGTCATTGATATGATTGGTTTATTTAGGCCCTATCAGTGGAATTGCCTAATGACAGATGCACGTGCAAAAAATGCAGGAAAAATCCTATAGGCATATTATCTACGTGATGTGCAGAATTTTAGGAGTGATTTATTGACATGGTATATATTGCGAAGTGCAGAAAACGTATGAGCATGGTATCTATGTGAAGAATGCAGCATTTTAAAGTATTAATCCTATTGACATGTTTTCTATGTGAAAATGCAGAATTGAGAGAATGTACACCCTATAGGCATGGTATCTACGTGAAAAATGCAGAATTAAGACAATATACACCCTATAGGCATGGTATCTACGTGAAAAATGCAGAATTGAGAAGATATACACCCTATAGGCATGGTATCTACGTGAAAAATGCAGAATTGAGACAATATACACCCTATAGGCATGGTATCTACCCCTTTGGCATGCATTCTATCCCATCCCTTTTCACTATACCCCAGGAGTTATTACAAGGTTCATTACAAAGCTTATGACAGACCAAGTGAATCAAAAGAACAAATGATAATACATTAGTGATTACATCTACATCTAATCAGCCTAATCCAGACTCAAAGTCTAATAATATGAGATAAACCAACTTCTAGGATCGGATTTTTCAAAGCCTTTCTCTTATCTGGGATGTGTCAAAGTTCCAAGGAACTTCAAGAGTTCCAGGCAGTGCAAACACCCAAAATATTATTGCAGAACAGATTATAGTGCAGTGTGAAAGGACCAGCCCTCAAGTGTCCAAGTTCAAAGGGAACTCAAGGTCCCAAGGCAAGGCTCACAGGAGGGGGCCGGGACTTAAGGGATTAGGAGTAAGTGTAAGTGCAATGAAAGGAATTAGGGGGGGAGCCAGGGCAGGCTGGTGGTCATGCCTAGCACCTGGGCTGCTGGCACACCCCTGACCAGCTTGTCAGCTTAAAAATTAGAGAGTTAGGACCCTTTGAGGGTCAGGTTCGGCCATGGACAGCAATTTAGAGGCTGCCAGGCTATACCTTAACTCTATACACATAAGGGAAATGGGGTTATGGGAGGTTGAAAGAGGCTAGGATCCAAAGGACCCAGTCTTAATCCATGACAAAAACTTTGTATGTTGCCATGTCTTAAACTACAGCCCAAGCACACAAAGGGGAATGGGGATAGGGATTCATTGCAGTAACAAATAGCCAAACATAAGTAATCATTTTAAACTGAACTCTATAAAGCAGTAAATTAGGCATGGGCATACAAGCTTGTAAGTAAACATATTGGATTTTGATGCTTGAATCAAAAGTAGGACATACCAGTTCAGAAGAGCAAGTAGGAAGAAACTGTAGATTTAGGGAAGCCAAATTGCAATCAAGAAGCAAGAGTGTAAGTTTTAGAAGAGAGTTGTGATGATTAAAAATCGCGTGTGTGTTAATGAAAGAGCAGGGTATTTATAATTGCAAACAGGGGTAGCAAATAAGGCAAGAATCATAGTTTAGTAATAATTAAGGAACTATGTACCAATTAAAATCAATCAGCCTATAGACTTCCTTTACTTAAGGAGTCCAAATTCAAACGGTAATGGGCAGAAGTTATTTAAGGAAGGAAATCAAGTAAATACCTCGTGCAAGGTAGACAAATAAGGGTAAATACATGGTGGTACTTGATTTGTAAAACAAGGAAAGGGAACCAGTAAAATAATCAGTAAAGAATCCCATTGAAAGGCTTGCTCGGGTCAGAAAAGAGGTAAAAGGAACACATCTAGAAAGAATCCAGGCGAAGTCCGGTAAAGGCAAACAAAAGATCAAAACTCAGTAGGAAAATACAGTAGAGGAACACATAAGATAGCCATGAGAGAGCATGGTGAAAAACCAGTATGAGATAGAACGGAGCATAATAAAATAAATTTCATAACAAGGCAAATATAAGAACACACGAAAGGCATGTGAGTCAGAAAAGAGCCAGTAAGAACATAGCAGGGATCGATTCACACCAAGAAAAGAGAAGAAGAAGAGTCAGAAACATCTTAAGGACTTTCCAGAAACCCTAATCGAAAAGAAGTGCTTTTTTAAAGAAAATCGGAAAAAAGGTTTAAGAAACTTAAGCAACAGTGCAAACATGTAACAGATCTAAGATAATCGGAGAGAACCTCAATATTTAGGGTTCCATATGAACCCTAGAGATGAGAAAGGCTTCGAAAATACCCGATCTAAGTTGGATAATGTCTTAAACAGGCTCAAAAGACCAAGAGCCACCGGAGCAAGGACGGAGATGGCCGGAATCTTTGAATCAGTGAAGGCCTGGGTGAAGACCCTCGAGGTCTGGCCTCGATCCTTCGAACAACAGGCATGCAGGAGCCATAGGAGGTGGGCATAGGCTGTCCATGGCCTGAGAAGCCATGGACGCCGGTGAAAACATGGTGGAACAGGTAGGGAGGCGTAGGGTTCCGGGAGCCTTGACATAATTTGGGAGGTGAAGAGAGTTCAAAGGCGGCACATCTGACAGAGTGAATTAGGGTTAAGGGGGGTATGGGAATTAAAAAGGAAAGAACGGATCATGGCCGTTGATCAAAATGATCAACGGCTAGGATTAAAAGAGAAGCTGGGCGGGTCTGAAAACGGGTCGTGGGGTTTGGGTTATAATTTGAAGTTGGGTCGTTTAATTAGGGTGGAATTGGGGGTTAAATTGAGGCTGTAATTGAAATAGAAATGGCTATGTGTTAAATAGCCAATTTTCTCCCTTTTATTTTATAAAAATAGTTAAAATAATTTTAAAAATAAATTAAAAGCACTGAACTAATTAATAATATATAAATATTGATCTAAAAATACTGGAAATGATTTTATAATTGTAAATTGCTGTTAATCGTAAAATAGGCTATAATTGCAATTATATGCAATTTAGCTTTAAAAATACCAAATAAATTTATAAAAATATGCAAAAACCACCTTAATTATATTTTGGTGTAAATACGAGAATAGAAATAAATTATTCACCAAAGTGATAATTTTGGGAACAATTATTGGATTTTTTACTGACAAAATAGACAATAATTGATTTTGAAAATCTTAAAAAATTAGGAAAAATACCAAAACTCTTGAGCATGCTTATATATGCATACACATGCTATTTTGAAAGTATTTTGAGTGTAAAATACATAGGAAAAAATTGGGTATCAACAATATTGTCCGCTTTGGGTCCCACCTTCACGGTTCTGTTCTCCCCCAGTCCTACTGGGAAAAAGGCCTATGCACATGTCAGTCCAAGTCTTACTAATATAGCCCAGGACACCCCCTCTCTTTTCCGATGTGGGATTCCTGCGAGCTACAGTCCAACTGCACTCACCCCACCAACAGGAAACAACGTCCTCGTTGTGGGTACCCACCCATCGTACTAGACGATTGTCGGCTCTGATACCATGTTGTCACGACCCAAAATCCACTAATGGTCGTGATGGCGCCGGACACCACTGTCAGGCAAGCCAACCAAAATACCTAATTAAATTCTCGTTTTAATACTCTTGAAATCTAGGATTTTCCTTCAAATTTACCAATTAAAAAGATAATCGTCTCAAATCAATTTAAATAATAAGCAGTTGATACAAAATACTTTATAACCATCCCAGAACCCAGTGTCACAAGTGCATGAGCAATTTCGAAGAAATCGAATAAAGTACAACAGCTGTCCGGAACACAAATTGGACAGAAAATAAATAAAATTCTGAGAGAGACTATACTAGCTGCGGGTCGCCTCGAAGAAATACAGCTCAACTAGTCTCCGTGTCACCCATACTGCAATGCCCAGTAGGCCACTAGAAGTACATGCACCTGTGCAACAAAATGCACAGCAAGTGTAGTATGAGTACGAAAACAACGTGTACTCAGTAAGTATCCCGCCTAATCTCGAAGAAGTAGAGACGAGATGGCAACTTCGACACTTACTAGTGGTCCAATAATGATACGACAATAATATAATTAATCGAGGATTCTTATAAACATGATTGTAATTCAATAGAAGGAAGCAAGTAAGCAATTCTTTCTTTTATAGGAAATTCCTAAATTCCTTTTTCATCATTCATACATTTATTCTCAAGCCGGGAAGAAACAACATCACTTTAATAAATTTCAAGGCAAGCAATACAAGCATGCGCAAATCATGCCGAGGACGTACGACCCGATCCAATAATACTTAAGCTGTGCACTGCCAGAGGGTTGAATGACGCGAACCATAGATGCATCTATTTAATCTACCGAGGAGTTCGGCCCGTTCCGCAATAGATAAACACATTCAACAGTCAAATCAATAATTCATCGAGGAGCAATTATTCAGGAAAAGGCAAGTTTCTCTTTGAAAAGTCAAGTAATGATATCTAGTCTTTTAGAAATTCATTTACACGTTCGATATGTTTTAAGCATTCTTAATTTGTCAACAAGGTTGCATTTATTACAAGTAAGCATGCTTTTGGGTCCTAGATTACCCGGACATAAGCATAATAGTAGCTACGCATGGACTTTCGTCACCTCGTGCGTACGTAGCTCCCACAAATAGGAGCACATAACCAATTAACTCACCTATGGGGACAATTCCCTCTTACAAGGTTAGAAAGGAGACTCACCTTGCTACGAAGATCCATAACCGGCATTCCACACCCTTCCGAAGACTTGAATCGATGCTAAATGCTCCAAAGCTAGCCAATAATTATGCAAATCCATTAATATATGCTCAATTACTCATTACAATCCAATTTATAACAATTCCAAACCCCGATCGAAAAGTTGACAAAAACGCCCTCGGGCCCACGTGCCCGGATTCCGAAATTTTTCGAAGAACAAGTTTACCCATAACCCCGCGGACTCAAATGTATAATTTACTCTCAATTTCATACCCAAAATCGTGGTCAAATTCCAAGAATATAAATTTCTAGGTCTTCCCACCAAAACCCCAAATTTCTACCAGTTTCATGCTCAAATCCGTACATAATCAATGTATTTAACTCAAGATAGATGGGGATAGCTTACCTTATCATTGATGATGAAAACCCCCTCTTGAAACCCTCCAAGAATCGCCCAAGCCAAGAGAAAAATGAGAGAAAATGGCCAAATCCCAATTTTTAAAACACTCACTACCTCCAGTGCTTTCGCACCTGCGGTCTATTGACCGCTTCTGCGGTCCCGCAGGTGCGGACCATTTTCCGCTTCTGCTGTTTTCCCTAAAGCCTTCATCCTCCGCTTTTGCGTTCCTCCTTTCGCAGGTGTGGTCCCGCATCTGCGAAAAAATGACCGCATCTGCGGTCCCAGCCTAGCCGTCCATTTCCGCTTTTGCGGCACGAAGGCCGCTTTTGCGGCTCCGCACCTGTGGCCCAAATCTCGTAGGTGCGGTTATACCAGCAACCAGCAACTTCAGCCTTTTCCAAAATCCCATTTTTGATCCGTTAACCACCCGGAATCCACCCGAGGCACCCGGGACCCCAACCAATCATACCAACGGGTCCCAAAACACATTACGGACTTGCTCGAGGCCTCAAATCATATCAAACAACGCTAAAACCACGAATCGACCCCCAATCCAAGCTTTATGAACTTTAGAATTTCAAACTTCTACTTTCGATGTTTAAACCTATCAAATCACTTCCGATTGACTTCAAATTTTGCACACAAGTCATATTCGACATTGCGGACCTACTCCAACTTTCGGAATCGGATTCCGACCCCGATATCAAAAAGTCCACCTCCGGTCAAGCTTCTCAAAAACCTTCAAATTTCTATCTTTAGCCACATGGCTCCAAAATGCTCCACGGACATCCGAATTCACTTCCAATTGTGCTCCCAACTCCAGAATCACCATACGAAGCTACTCCCAGACTTGGAATCCCAAACGGGCATCGATAACACTGAAATGCACTTCAACCCAAACTTATGAAATTTCTTCCAAAATGCTAACTTCCACAATAGGCGCCAAAATGCTCCCGGGTCACCCAAAACCCGATCGGGCATACGCCCAAGTCCGAAATCATCATACGAACCTAGTGGAACCTTCAGATTCCGATTCCGAGGTCGTTTACTCTAAAATCCAATCCTAGTCAATTCTCTCAACTTAAAGCTTCCGAAATTGGAATTTCCTCTCCAAGTCAACTCCGAACTTTCCGAAATTTAATTTCGACCACGCGTACAAGTCATGCCTGAATTGAAGCTGCTCATGGCCTCAAACTGCTAAACGGCGCGATAGAGCTCAAAGCGACCGGTCGGGTCGTTACATCAGATTTCAGCCCAACATTGGCTATAAATACAAGTCCATTCTCTCAGATTTTCCATACATATTTCTGAGTTCTTCTCCTTTCTTCTGCATTATTTATAACTTCAAAGAAGAGCAAAAGTAAGTGTGATTTGCTACCGAACTTTGTGTTCGCTGAAACACTGGGGTTTGAAGTACCACTACACCAGTGTGTAATTCGTTCTATCCTGGGAGGAAATAATCCATAACCTTGGGTACTAGGAGGGGATTAAATTCCTTAAGGAAACACTGTGAATTTAGTGGTCTCAAATTGATTTTTGTTTCGTGTGCATTTCTATTTATATGTTATGTTATTTTCTCCAGAATTAGTTTACAAATACAGTTAAACTAACAAGCTTAAGGAATTTAATCTTTTATTTTCTGTATTTGTGTTATATTTATTTTTCTGGAGATTAAAACCTTTGTGGTTTTCTGCTCCATTGGAGATTAAAATCTGCGTGATTTTAACGTTTGTTTGTGTCATTCTTTTATAGAAATGACGAATGACAGCGGAAACCAAGCTGTTCCGATGGTAACTGCCAATGCCTCAACGAGCCGAACAACACCGGCAGCATTGGCACCGGCTGAAAACCCGAAAAAAATTTCGAGATTGATTTCAAGTGCTGGCAGCAAAAGATGTTCTTCTACTTGACTACATTAAGTCTGCAGAATTTTATCAAGGAAGATGTTCCTGTGTTGCCCGATGAAACTCCAAAGACTGAACGCTATCTCGTGATTGAGGCATGGAAGCATTCTGATTTCCTGTGCAAGAATTATATTCTTAGCGGACTGGAGGATGCTTTGTATAACGTCTACAGTGGCGTGGAGATGTCAAAAGAACTGTGGATTGCGCTTGAAAAGAAATACAAAACTAAAGATGACGGGTTGAAAAAACTCGTTGCCGCTAAATTTTTGGACTACAAAATGGTAGATAACAAGTCTGTTATTACCCAAGTCCAGGAATTGCAAGTTATTATTCACGATCTCCTTACTGAAGGTATAAGTAGAATTAACACTAATGTTGGTAGTATTAATTTTATTATGTTTACTAACAGAATTTTCATTTAAGGTCTTGTCATCAATGAAGCATTCCAAGTAGCAGCAATGATTGAGAAGTTGCCTCCGTTGTGGAAAGACTTCAAAAATTATTTGAAACACAAACGCAAGGAGATGTCCCTTGAAGATCTCATTGTTCGATTGAGAATCGAAGAGGACAACAAAGCTGCTGAAAAGAGAGGCCGTGGAAACTCAACAATAATGGGAGCAAACATTGTTGAGGATACTTCTCAAAATAAGAGAAAGAGGAAGGAGGCTTCTAGACTGAAAAGCAACCCAAGCAAGAAGCGGTTCAACGAAAATTGCTACAACTGTGGGAAAGCTGGGCACAAATCTACGGAGTGCCGTGCTCCGAAGAAAGACAAGAAGAAGGGTCAAGCAAACATGGTTGAAAAGCATGAAGATGTTGATGACTTGTGTGCTATGCTCTCTGAATGCAACCTGGTGGGAAATCCTAAGAAGTGGTGGATTGATTCTGGAGCCACTCGTCATGTTTGTGCTGTTAGGGAAGCCTTTGCAACATATGCTCCTGTTGGCCCGAAGAGCCTCTTTCTATGGAAAATCCTGCAACCGCCAAGATTGAAGGATGTGGAAGATCTTTCTGAAGATGACTTCTGGCAAGGTGGTGACTTTGAACAACGTCCTTCATGTTCCCGAGATTAGGAAGAATTTAGTCTCTACTGGACTTCTTGTTAAGAACGATTTTAAGTGTGTCTTTGTCTCCAATAAGGTTGTAATAAGTAAGAACGAAATGTTTGTAGGAAAAATGTTACCTCACTGAGGGCCTTTTCAAGCTGAATGTAATGGTTGTTGAGAATAATAATAAAATTTCAGCTTCGTCTTACTTACTTGAGTCAAATGAATTATGGCATATACGTTTGGGTCATGTCAATTATAAAACCTTGCAGAAAATAATAACTTGGAAGTATTGCCTAAGTTTGAATGCGACAAATCAAAATGTCAAATATGTGTGGAATCTATGTTAAACATCCTTATAAGTCAGTTGAAAGGAATACAGATCCTTTAGACTTAATTCACACAGATATTTGCAATATGAAGTCAACACCATCTCGTGATGGAAAGAAGTATTTCATAACTTTTATTGACGATAGTCAAGCGGCAATTGGAAGGGCTGGGAGCGTTATATATAACGGTAAATCTCGTCATATACGACGAAGACATAAAACCGTTAGGCAATTACTCTCTAGAGGAATTATCACGATTGACTATGTAAAGTCAAGTGATAATGTGTCGGATCCACTTACAAAAGGCCTAACTAGAGAGGGTAGTTGAGAAATCATCAAGGGGAATGGGACTATGGCCGAGAACAAGTCATTGTAGCGGTAACTCTACCTAGAAGACTGGAGATCCCAAGATCTAGGTTCATGGAGATCAAACAAAGTCATTAATGACGGTTGAACATTGTCAACTAAAATTTTGGTCCATTCTCGTGATGAGACAATGTTCAGTACCAAGGATAAAACATTAAGACTTTTTAATGATTTCTAACTTTGATACGGGGTATATCAAATAGTGTATCTACGGGATGACACGTTTAGGAATCACCTATATAAGTGTGAAGTGTTAGCCGCTTCAAGGAGAATTTGTAAGGCTAGTTCTCTACGCACTTATGAAACCAGGCGGTGTTCATGGTTGAAACGAACACAACAATGAGAACCAAAGACGGTTAAGGGTTGGTTGTGTGACTTATGATAGTCTATGTATACACCAAAGTTCGACGGTTCAAAGATATCAAATCTAACGATTGACCGAGTATATCCGACATAAGTTTTACTACGGAAAGTTCAAAGGGAAACCGACTTATCCAAATGCAATTAATCCTTGCTTGCGAATCACACAGTTTTTCATGCATATTTCCGTGATATAGCCATTCCCCATTCATGTGGGGGATTGTTGGATTTTTCTAAGTATATTAATGCTTAAAAGAGGGTAAATGGGAAATGGAGGGAAAATAAAATATTTGAGTTTCATTTGAGATTCCCTCCTTGATGAATGGACATTGTCCCGTATTGGAAGAAGAAGAGGTTTTTAATGGCTATATAAGCAATTGCTCTTCTTCTAGCTCTTAAAGAGTTGAGAAGAAGGCAAGCCTCGCGCCGTCGTCGTCGTCGTCGTCGTCGTCGCTCGCTCGGCTCGGCTTCGGCTTCGGCTTCGGATTTGGTCAAATGATCGATTGATTGATTAATTTTTTAGACCAAATTTGTTTATTAATAGTAAATATTAACAGAAATATTATTAAATATCCGTTTTAATAACAAAATATTAATATTAAATCCAAGAATATTAATATTAAAATCCAACCTTTTCCATTTTTCCGTTTTCTGTATTTGTAACAGAAATTAACTACCCTCTTCAATTTTCCCTCTTTATTGTTGAGTAAATAGCCATTTATGTTATGGCATTTATGTTATGGCCGTTTTGCATAAACAGCCATTCTGAAGAGTTGCACCTCTTCAGATTTCAGTCCAACATTGGCTATAAATACAAGTCCATTCTCTCAGATTTTCCATACGAATTTCTGAGTTCTTCTCCTTTCTTCTGCATTATTTTTTAACTTCAAAGAAAGCAAAAGCAAGTGTGATTTGGTACCGAACTTTGTGTTCGCTGAAACACTGGGGTTTGAAGTACCACTACACCAGTGTGTAATTCGTTCTATCCTGGGAGGAAATAATCCATAACCTTGGGTACTAGGAGGGAATTAAATTCCTTAAGGAAACTCTATGAATTCAGCGGGCTCGAATTGATTTTTGTTTCATGTGCATTTCTATTTATATGTGCACCGAGCTGCTCTTTTTTGCCCCTTTTTAGGAATTATTTTTAGGAAACAGAATTGTTTTATTACTTTCATTCATCTGCATACCTGTTTCAAGTTTTCCATGAAAAGGGGGCTCTTATTCGGATTTTACACGCTTTGAAACTATTCTTTGGATGAAGGATCAGGATTGCAATTAACTTTTTGAAGTTGATTCAGTGTATTACAAAAGCCTCCCAAATGTCAAAAGAAATATAGTATCATTTGCGAGTTTAAGAGTAATTATTGTTAACACTTTATTTCTCTTCTTTTCTTGTCTCCTATTCCCTCCATGAAAGTGGCCGTCTGCTTAAAATTGGTATTTTTTGCAATAGTATATGGCGACGCTTAAACTACCCTTGCTACAGATCTGTTTAAACTAGTCCTTCTTTTGTTCTACTTAGAATTGGTAATTCAAGACCCGAACATGAGAAATTTATAGTAATGACCTTTTCCTCATAAGGCAATTTCCGCTTCCCACTTGTTCCTCTATTTGGATGGTATTTGAGGCAACCTGGAGATAATGTTTAGAGCATAATTGCTCACTTGAGCTAAAGTAAAGCTGCTACTGGTTTTGGACCAAAATTGATTGTCCTCAAATTGTCTCAGCTATTTTCACCACAACATGCTAGATATTTTTGCATAGAGATGAGTATTTGATTAGTTAAACGATAAACTTTCCGTGGAATCATTTGTAGGAGTATCATCTTAGTGTTGTCAATGTTAGTAGGACACTGAAGTATCTGGCCGCAATAAGCCTTTTACTTATATTTTGTTGAAGTTTACTTTAGTTAGCATTTCTTTTGCAAACAAGTTTAATTCTTCCTATTTAATCATTAGCTGCCAACAAGATGGACATTCTAGCCATAGCCTATTAGAACAATTCTACTGCATAACCTTGCCATCAGAATGAATGTAGTAACTGTTATAATAATCTGTTGCATGTTTGAGCGTGTAGAGTAACTTGGTTAGGCATATACAATTAGGTTTGTCTTCCTTAGTTGACATGTTTGTAACATATAGAGTAATGCACAGTAGGAAAGATAAATTACGTGTTCTTGTACATTAAAATTCCATATATTGATCTGCATTAATCTCTGCATAGTATCTGTAGCACGTATCATGTCTATGGTGAATAACACTCTTATATCTTTAGTTAAGGAAGTTTTCTATCAGTAAAAAAGCTACAGTCGTACCTTGAAAATTATGGAGAAGTCTCCAATTCTTTGTTAGCAGTCTTGTGTATGTTGTTTGACTAAATTTTGTTTATTTTTCGTTCCGTTATTTCTTCTCTCCAATCTTCGTCTTTCTGAATAATATCTTAGGGATTTAGAAATTTCTATCAGAAACATTAACCTCATTAAATTACTTAGCTTTCTTGTCAAGGTTAGAAAAGTATGTTTGATCCTTCGAAATGACTCTCAAAAGTTCTTGGAAGCTGCATTTTGCCTAGTGCTTTTACTGGTGATTTTTGACCCTCAGGGCCAAATTCTTCTATGATGTGTTCATGTTGCAGATGATGTTGTTTTATAACTCGGGAAATTTTATTGTGATGGCCGATAAATTTCAAGAAAAGGTGAAGCTAGCCTGAAGGAATTGTTGCCAATGCCCTCTCTGAAGCAGCATGGTGGGATCACTGCATTCTGATGGGCGTGAACATAATAGTTGAAGCTTGTTGCAAGCAGTGGCGGAGCCACCTTGTACCACGGATTTGACATCCTTTTGCGGGAAAAATACACTGCGTAGCTAGGTAAATTTTTTTAATGTATATATACTATATGTTGAATCCCTTGGCTTTTTCGTGTATTTAGTTTTTTATATGTTGACACCCATTAGTGAAAATCCAAGGGTGTTGTACTTCTGTTAAACATGTGCCTTTTAAGGCCTTCTTACTCCCAATAGCTTCTCAAGTAGGACATTCATCTACTTTTCATATCTAAGTTTGCGCATTCTGATCAGCACTTCACCTGGCATTCATTTTTTTGAGAAATCTAATTATTTGATTCTCAACTGCTGTAATTACTGACAATTTCTAGCTGTAGCTGTAAGTAATATGTCAGCATGTGACAAATTCCTGCACTTTTTCCTTCAAAATAACTGACAAAATCACCATAAAAATTTGAAGTATCCTGTATTTGGAATTAGTCATTGTAGTTCAAAAAGAGAAATAATTTGACTGGGCAACAAATCGGATATTATACCATGGAGTGCTTGTTATATCAACAGTTTCTGGCAGTACTGTGCTGTTGATGGGAAATAGCCTCCTTACTTTTGCTGTAAGCATTTGCAACTGTAGCTATGCATTTCTTTATGCTTGCTGTCTGCTAAAGTATTTGCTACATTTGAGTCTCTTAGGAATAGTTGTACATCATTAACCTAAAACGTCCTTCTAAAGTACTTGCAGCAGCGACTGTCTTATGTATTGTTTTACATCATTTACCTAAGAGGTCCCATATGTCCTTCCTAAATTTAATGTAAAGAAACTAATATGAAATAGAACTTTCTTAAGTTGCTTCTACATCCCTGCAACATATATAGTGCATGTTGTCCTTGAAAGGACAAGGAAGCTGAAAGTGATGCTTCAGTAACATGTTAATGTATTTCACATGCATTTCAGCTCATGCATACTTTTCACAACCGAATCTTCTGTTCTCCCTGAACTGTGTATATATATTTGCTTTAACCATTTTCTTTCTGTATCGGGAGTTTCTGTTACCTCGTGTGTTGTTTTGAAGGATTAAAGATGTTTGCTGGTTCAACAAGTCGAAAGCATATCGCGAAGATGCTGAAGAAAATCCTTCAATTCTCAAGAAGATTCAGTTTCATGCATGCTGTTGACGATTGGGAAGAAGATGTGGCCTCATTGCCTCCTCCAGAAGATGTCAAGGAAGGCCACTTTGTGGTGCATGCAATTGAGGATGGAAAAAAGAAGAGGTTTGTTGTAGAATTGAGTTATTTAGCGGATCCAAGTTTCGTGAAGTTGTTGGAGCGAGCAGAGGAAGAATTTGGTTTCGAACATGAAGGTGTTCTTGCTGTACCTTGCAGGCATAGTGACTTGGAGAAAATTCTTGAAAGCAGAAAGTAATTTACATCTCTTTAAACGATTGCTGATTTATAGGATATGTGTTATGTCTTTTATAACAGTATCGACCATTTTTTTCTCTCTCTCCCATGTCACATTTTGTTGATTGAAAGAGAATAAGGCTATCCATTGAGTAATGATTCGGGCGGTTGGTAGCCCCTTCTCGAAGCCACCCCTTTCATCCAAAAGAGAAGGGAAGACGCCTATGCATTTGCATGATGTCCTTTGCTCTAGAGGAATGAATATCCGAAAGGACTTTCTTTCTTTTATGGAGTTGAGCATGTGATCTTTTTTTATTCTGTTCCCCCTAGTACATGTTATCTCCCATCACATTTGTTATCGTGAATGAGGTGGGGTATATGTTCAAGAGTGTGGTTGAAATTGTGGAATTTGAAAGAAATAGTTTTCTTTTTATAGTTTTCTAATGGGTTATTCAGTTGTAACTTGTACAAGGATTTGAAGTTATATTAACGATATTGATGTGACAAAACATTGAATCTGCAAAACTCAAATTCAAGCATGAATTGTCACATAACATAGTCTAATAGAAGGCTACTCTGAGATTTGACAATCTCCTATCCATTCTGTTGAAAAATTGCTATTGGGTCGGGTCCACACTTAAGGAGTGTTCATTAGCCCGTTTACTCGTTAGCTAGTCATCCTCCTAAAATCTTAGTACTAGCCTATATAAACACCACTGCAGGTGTTGAAAAGAAATGTTTTTTCATTCTTGATGACGACGGCTATGAAGAAAACTCTTTGCTTCTCTGAGGGGATATGTAGGTTGTGAAAATCAAGGAATTTTTCGCTTTGTGATAATTCCTATCGACCGATAATTTAAGCCGTGATTGAGATAGACGATCCGCTGCCACAAGGAGAAACCTGTAAGTCTCCTAACTAGTATTTATATTTTAAAATAAATACTACACATTCAAACGCTTTGAGCACCTTATCCTTTATACGAGACGAGACAACTAAAAAAAGAGACCCAGTTCTTTCTTAAGATAAAATTAAGCATTTTTAGGAGATGTTAATTTAAATATCCATTAGTTAAAATTTAGTATTCTTTCAGAACTTATTTTCAAATCATATAACGAATGCATAAATCCTGTTCCTTATCAATTGTCTTAAGCGAAACTACCAGCTATATCCTTTTAGAAGTAGCTTATTACAAAAATTGGTCAATTCATTAAATATTACTAGTATTAGCCAAATGTTACCAATATTAGCTAATTAGCTATTTGTAGCAAAAAAATGGTCAAATCTTTACTTTTGAGTGGGTGTTAGTAGAATAGATTGGGTATATCTTAAAGGAGTTTGAATCTCAGTTTTAGGATGATCTGGTGGAGTTTTGAGGTGGTTTGAATTGAAAGTTCGAAGTAAAAGATGAAATATGACAAAATGATGTGTATCACAGTATCATATTGTATCAAATGTGTATCACAGTATCATATTTGTATCAAATATGTATCACATGTATATCCATGTATTCCTCTGTATGTGATATATGGCTGATACATGTTTGATACATATGTCGCAGAAGAATTTTTTGAACCCGATTTTAACTACAAATTTTGATGCCAAATCAGTCCAAATCACCTCCAGTCTTTCTCAAAATTTATATATTGGCCCATCTATATGTTTTCAATGAATATCAACCATACCCATTGTAAAATGACCTTTTTTGCTTAGATTTTTGGAATCTTGGATAGATATATTTTTGTATTTCATCACCTTGTTTGCTATCTCATCCATGAAATTTTCTTTGCATCTTGCATCTAATGTTGTAATCACGCTTAAAAATATAGAAGGAGATCTTTGCTTGTTATTCTTGGAGAGAAAGAACCTTATTTATTTGGATTTTTAATTTTTATATGTGCTTGGCTAGTTTTGGTAAGTCTATGATTAATGGCTAGAGGTTGATAAGTTAGAAATTATTTGGGACGTTTATGTAAGAGTCCCTTGTTTTAACCATCAATTGAAAATATAGTAGAAGATGCTGAGTAGGTTCTCTAGCTAGTATCCAAGTCAAGATCATGTATATTATGAAAAATTACTTATCCGTAACAGACGTTTACACTGTTTATATCAATTCAAGCAATTTAATCATAGTAATTAAAAATTAAAGTGAGATGCATATCACTTATGCCTCATTTGTTTTTTTAAAAATTAAGAAGTCTGAATCTGAATACACATCTGAATATCAAGATGTGTATTAAGATTAAGACATCTAAATCTGAATACACATCTGAATATTAAGATGTGTATTAAGATCTGAAACTAAATGATTAAGACTGTTTGACTTTTAACATCTGAATGTATAAAATATATCTTTATTTGAAAATTAATAAGCATAAAATTCTAATGAAATACTTTTTAATCTAGTATTTTATCAATAAAATATATGGTTTTTAAAAATATGATAGCTACTGGTGGTGATGGCTAACGCTAGTGCTTGTGAATGCCGATTAGAGGCAGTGGTTGGTGGTAGTTTTGGTTGATGGTAGTGGTTCAAGGTAGTAGCTAGTGGTGGTAGTAGTGGCGATTTATAATTAAGGATAGTGGTGATGAGTGGTGATAGTTAATAATGACGGGTAGTGGTGTTAGTTGTGATTAGGGAAGGTGGTGGTAGTTCATAATAATGGACAACATCGGCTATGGTTGTTGATGGTGATGGGGTGATTAGTTATGGCAGTTGAGGTAGATGCGTGTTGGTTGTGGTTGAGAATAATGATGGTGGTGAGAATGGTGGGGATGGTGGGTGGTGATAGTTGATAATTGTGGCGGCTATGATTGAAGATGATGGTGGGGGTTTAGGGTAGTAGCTAGTGGTGATTGGTAGTAGTGGCGATTTATAATTGAGGATAGTGGTGATGAGTGGTGATCGTTAATAATGGCGGGTAGTGGTGTTAGTTGTGATTAGAGAAGGTGGTGGTAGTTTATAATAATGGACAACATCGGCTATGGTTGTTGAGGGTGATGGGGTGATTAGTTATGGTAGTTGAGGTAGATGCATGTTGGTTGTGGTTGAGAATAATGGTGGTGGGGATGGTGGGTGGTGGTAGTTGATAATGGTGGCCGCTATGAATGAGGATGATAGTGGTGGTAGTGGGTGGCATGATGATAGTTGATAATGGTAGGCAATGACGGAATTTAATAATGAATATTGATGTTAGCATCTTAATGAAATTAAGTCTCTGTTATAGATCTTAATCATATAGACCTATTCAGACTCATTAAGTGGCTGTGAAGTAAAAAAAATAAACATACTTAATGATTAAGATCTGAATAATTAAGATCTAGACTTTAAAAACAGACACACTTAATGTCTGAGAACTGAACGATTAAGATTCAAACATTCATTAAGTGCAAACAAATGAGGCCTTAACGAGGCACGTATACATATCTTACCTTTATTAGTTTGGAGTTTTCACCAAATTAAATATTAAAGTGAAAATACATAAGACCATGTACGAATAAGTTTTCACTGTTAGGGTGTTTAAGTTTGAAACATTTTGGAAGGAAAACTTGTCTAAGCGCTCTACTTAGGGCAAAGGAAACAATTGGGCCAAAAAATCTACTGCAATTGGACAACTAAAGAAAATGAAGTATTTTATATATTCTTGGTCAATTATTTATCATATTAAAAATCATAATTCTCATATTATCTTTTCCCGTCGTTCACAGGTAAATAGGGTGTCCAATGATATAATTCAGCATATAAAATATATTATATCCTAATGTTAGTTATATGTTTTCCTATGCTTAGTTACATTGTACTCTTAAAATTTATAGAATCATTTGAAATTTTAAAAAATAAACTAGAAAGCGAGCAAGTTACAACTATGAGATTTATGCTATGATGTTTCCTGTGGTCAATTATTTTTCTTGGACTTGAACTTTATCGATTTTTTAAGTCATGAATTATGTATCAAAAATTTTCCAAATTTATTTAAAATATATACATGAAAGATTAACCATAAATAATTGGTCACGGAATTATGTAGAAACCATTAATGTGTTATTGTTCAATTTATTTTAAGAATTGTACATGCATTAAAATTGGAGAAAATCTCACTTTATACCTATTAAGCTCCATGCCCAAACTATTTACTCTGCCTACCCAGTCGGCCCAATTTATTTACCCGCCCCCCATATTTCACGCGGCCCAATCTACCCATCTCTTCCTTATCTTCGATCCAGCCCATCTACTTCACCCGTCCCAAGCTTCCCACGCTTTTCTTCGTTCTTTAACAGTTAACAAGTAGAGTACAGTTTCCAAATCTCCATAGCCAACCGATAAGAACGCAAAATTGAAACACATTCGAGTTTTAAATTTTTTCTTCCGATTCCGTTCTATCTCTTCGTCTAGTACCTAATTTTGGGTGACATTTTTGCTTTGGGTGAAATTTTTGCTTCTGAAAGTACATTTTAGTGAAAGTGGATTTTCAAAATCATAGGATTTTTGTGTTTTCCTTTGTACTTTCGCGAATCAATGTCTATGGGTTGTTGTTTTCTCTATGGGTCGGAAGCATTGTGCGCGTAGATGGTGGCGCCGTAGACAATATCATTCTTCAACACAAGTAGTTGCTGAATCCGTTGCCTCAGCCATGTCTGTTCCTAGTTTTTCCTTATTTTCTGATTCTCAGTCTCCATTTAGTCGTAACCCTAGCAGTAGTCATGTTGAAAACACAGCTGAAAATGTAGAATTAGAGGGTGGAAAAGGCAACAATATTAATGCTTCGTCAGTCGATGAAACACCCTACCTATCATTACCCGACACAAATTTCGAACCAGTCATAGGAGGTGTTCCTGCGACTGATAAGGGAAAAGGTAAAGTTGTTGAGGATTATGAGTTAGGGGGAAGCCGACGTGAATCCGTGCCTAAAACAGAGACTCAACCAGTAGATGTTGATTGTAGCGATGATTCTCAGTTAAAGAAGAAAAAAAATTGGTGTCGCACCCAAGAAGGTAATTTTCTTACAATTATAATCTTTGAGATTTTTAATGTATAGTACATTGTTATTTTTGATTTCCTGTTATGCTTTTGTATTATATTATAGTTATAGTCAGTTGTGTTAAAGTGAATTCTATTTCTTCAAGTTCATTCTGTACATTTAAGAGAACAGTTGTAAATTTGTTACGATTTCCATTTATCTGTTTATTCCAGCTATCTGTTTCATCAATGTTCAGTGCGACGTAATAGTGTTTATAGCTGTCAAAATCCATATAGATAGATTAAATTAATGTTCTGCTTGCGGTTTAAAAAGGGTCACTAATTCAGTAGCTGTTGTAGTCAACCATATTTATTGAAGCCAGAGCTGCTCTGTGTGATTTCTGATTTTCAGCTTTGCATTAGATGGTTTTGTACATGATTTATTATTTAGCCAGTTGACAGTGGTGGAGAGAAGCATGGAAGGAATGAGAACGTGTAAGTTAGGAGTGCAGAATGAGCTTTTCTTCATAGGTGGCATTTTGTGGATGGGGTCAATGGGCGAGAAGCGCTGGTACTGTAGCATAAGTTCCTTGTCGAATATTAGCTATCTTGTAGTGCAATTTGATGTGAGTTTATGCTATTCTTTTACTTCCTTAGTAATCTCAAGAATATGCAAGATGAAAAGTATTTTGCTACTATCCTCTAAAATATGTATTTGATAGATTAGTTTCCGGATACTGTAGATTTAATAACTAAGTTTCTTTTGGCTTTCCCTCCCTAGTAATATTGAATATGCATCTTCAAATGAAACAACTTAAAGTATGTTTATGCATTGATGGTCACTTGGTATTGCTGCAAATTGTTCCCACACTATTTTTTTTTTGTTTCTTTATAAGTAAAATTTCCTGTCTCCATGTTCAAGACTATTGGACACAGAATTCATTTAAATGATAGTTCTAACCTTTTGGACATGTGCTGGTGCATGCGAAAAACCTGTTTGATGGTGTTCATTCTTTGCACTCTTATCTCCCTGCATTTATCTTCTTTATCCGATTGTTGCGTAACTGGTGTTTTGTTGCAGTGGCAATGACACGCATGATGTTTCCCATAGAAGTCTTGTGCCTATAGACATAGTGTATGTGTGTTATGTGATAGTTTTTATAGTTATAGACAGTTGTTGGAACAACCCCGTACAACTATTTACCCTATTAGTATAGCTAAATACTATCATATGCTTCTGGATCCTTTTTTAGCTGTCTTCGCTATTTGTTTTTCCTTTAATAATAGTAGTATCGTACAGTATCTTGAAAATACTTTATAGCTGCATTTCTTTTTGCTTTTTCTCTTTATTCCTATCTGTTATGTAATAGTAGTATAGTCATTTGTAGTTGCCGGAAATTAGTCAGTAGAATTGTATACCCTGCTGGTATAGTTATATGTCGTGTTTGTATCGTATGGTAGTTGTAATATTTTTAGTTGGTTTAGTTGCATTTTAACTGAATTCTATTTCTGAAATTATTTTATATGAACATGTTTTGCAGTGTTGGGATTTCCTTGTACCTATGGGCTTAGATTATAAACCAAAGGTTGATTGGGATACCAACTGCCATGTTATTCATCAATTGAAAGCGAATTTATCAAAGAGGCAAACTTCGACTGTTTAAGAAAACATGCTTTGGCTATTTTTTGGATCTGCCACCAGTTATTGTGCAGATTCGAGTTATGCACCATTTGCTTATTAGAGAAGTACATCATGAGGTAAAAAAATGAGATGCGGTTTGTAGTGAATGATTCTAGGTTGCGCTTTGGCTTGGGTGAATTTGCACTTATTACTGGGTTGAAATGTAAGGGTGATACAAGTATAGAGAGCATAGCAGAGAATAGGTTGATTTCAAAATATTTTGGGACTGCATCCGTGACATTTGCCCAACTAGCAGACTGTTTTAAGAAGAAGAAAAGGGAAACAGATGATGATGCGTTGAAGATAGCAGTTCTGCTTCTTACTTTCTCAACTCAAAACAAAGGTTATTTCACGGTCTTACATTGACTTGGTTGAGTGCGGTGATTTTAATAATTATCCCTGGGGTATAGATGTTTATAAAGCTACAATTGACTCGTGTTCCAACAAGTTTCAAGATAATCCTTCTTTTTATAGACTCGGTGGTTTCCCGTTGGCTTTACAGACTTAGTTGTATGAATGCTGCCCAAGTTTGGATGGTCACTTTGCTGATCATCTTGGAAACAAACTTCCACGAATTTTGAATTGGGTAGTCATGGGTCAAATACCAAATGAGCGAGTTGTTTTGCGAATGTATAGCTTGCAACGCGAGCAGGTAATTTTCTCATAGTTCTATTGCCTCTCTTAATGTTTTGGTACAGTAGTTTAGTCACAGTTGTAGCAATATCCCAGTTCAGTGATATACTCTGTTGGTATACATGTATACTATATTGGTATCATGTATACTATATCCCAGTTCAGTGATATACTCTGTTGGTATACATGTATACTATATTGGTATCATATGTTAATAGGGATCTTTTATCTTTCCATACTTTATTATCATTTCTATTTCTAACTAGTGTGCTTAATAATTGCAGCTAAAGAACATCACCCCAACTGATGATGAGAAGCAACTATTTGATGTGCCTGGTCTAAGCTTTGAAATTGAAGTTGAGTGCACTGACAGTTAGCCCGATAGCTTTCAGGTTTTTGGCACTCAATTACCAAAGACACAAAGTATGCATGAAAGTACTGGAAGTGATTCCCAACCTACCAATGCTGAGGTAATGAAGGAGTTACAAGCTTTGAAGCTTTTTGTAGAGAACAAGTTTGAGGAGGTGCTTGCAGCTATTGGTAGGCAGTCAATGAAACCAAAGGGAAATTCAGCGGTATTGATCTTGTATATAATATAATGCTATAGTATATTGTTCAAAGATGCAATATATGCTTATAGGATACTATTCCATTCTTTACTTTTAGTGCACATAGTATTCTTGTAATATGCATAATACTAAAATTGTTAGTTTCTCATTTTCAGCATAAGCAACAGGATAATGATCCTGACTTTCGTGAGATGCATAATGATTATGACCAGTTTGAAAGTGGCCACGTTGGGAATGATCCTATAGTTATTGGAGATAGCACGCCCAAAGCACCTTCTAGTATGTAAATCACAGATTTGATTGATCTTTTTTTTGCTGTTGTTTTTTGAAAATAGTACTCTTGCTTATACATTTATATGTTTAGTATCTGGTTTTGGTGGGGTTGGTCAAGATGGAAGTGCCACTGGTGTCAATGTGAAGAACGTCACAGCAATTACATTCAGTTAAAGAAACAAAAAATATTTTCAAATATTATATGATACCAGTATGGTATACAAGTATACCAACAGAGTATATAGTTATTTTGCTACACACTTGCACCTACCTATGACTATACTACTATATGAAATGCTAAATTAATATAGTGTGTTGTAATTGATATTTTGTTCTTTGGATTTACAGGACAAATTCTACCCCTCGCATATGCAATTGTTGATTCGGAAAATAATGCATCGTGGGAATGGTTCTTCGTGCAGTTCAGAGAAACCTATGGACAAAGAGAGGGAATGTGCATTGTATCAGACAGGCGTGATGCTATATGGAAAGCAACTTCAATAGTCTATCCAGAAGTCCCTCATTGTGCATGTATGTTCCATCTGTGGAACAACATAAAGACAAACTTCAGGAAGAGCCAAAAACAAATCAAAGAAGTATATTTTGCGTTAGCAAGAGCATACACTGTTGAAGAATTCAACAGGCATATGGCAGAGTTAGAAGCTATTGATAGTAGAGTGAAAACATACCTGATGGATATTGGATATGATAAATGGTCCCGGTGCATTCCAAGGCAAATAGAACCATGACCATGACATCGAATATTGCGGAATCAGCAAATTCAGCAAACAAGCACGCAAGAGACCTCCCAGTTGTGAATTTGCTTGACTTTATGACAACATTGACTCAAAAATAGAATTACACCAATCGGAAGGATGTAGTGGAGTCATTTATGAAGATTGGTGCAAAGTATGAAAAAATATTGTCAGATAATACTATCTTATCACAGATGATGACGGTATGCATTTTCAAAATCATAAAAACACTGCATGTACTGTATTTTTACTTTTTTACCTTAGTGATTTCACTAAACAACTGAATATTGTTATTTAAAAAATACTATTACTTCATATAGCTAATGACTTTTCTTAATTAAAATTATACTAGGTGTTGCCATCAACTGAATTCTTACATTTAGTAATTGATGGCCAAACAAGAAATGTGGTGCGCCTACATGAAAGAAACTGCACTTGTGGGAGGTTTCAGCTAGACGATATTCCATGTCCACATGCAATGGCAGTTATACAAAAATTTCATATGGATTCATACAAGTATTGCTCGGATTACTACAGCATAGACTACTTGCTGAAAACATATGAGATACCAGTAAATCCATTTCCTGATGAAACAACGTGGCAAATTCCAGAACATGTCTCTTCGCAGGTGGTACTGCCACCAAAAGGACAAATCAAACCAGGAAGACCTAAAAAGAAGAGAGGCATAGGAGGCTGGGAAGGAAATACAGTTACATGTGCACTATGCGGGAGAAGAGGACACAACCGGAGAACATGCCAAAATATTCCAAAGAGAGATTGATATAACGATTCAATGTTTTTATAGAACTCATATATCGTAGAATCATAGCATTTGAATTGCAAAGAAATAAAATGCATTTCTTGCATTAGACATATATTTGGTATGATGATTCTTTGCGAAATTACTTCTTGGCAACAAATTTATATGGCTACTTGTATTTTCAATAAGAATCTATTTATTTTCTATTTTAGTATATAAAAGTGGGATGCATTTACATCTAGTTGCTGCAGGAAAAAAGATGCTAAAATATATATGTGATACCCAAGTGGTATATCTGTATACCTTCATTGGTATATCTGTATATCTTATTAGTATCAAAATATGTGCAGAAATAGAAGTGGTGCTGCAATGCAATATTTGTACATACTTTGTTAACAAAATGGGCACGCTTTGCAACTCATGTCTGTATTGAAGTATAACAAATTGGAAGCCATTTACATGCAGTTATTGTACATCATCAGGTACATTAATACAAGGTGATACCCAAATGTTATTTTGTATACCTCGCTGGTATATAGTGGTATTGCACTAATATGGCTAAAACAAAATATGCGCAGAAATACAAATGGTGCACCAGATACAACGTGATACCTAAAATGCGCACACTTTGCAACTCATGTCACTACTTACATCTAGTTGCTGCAGGAAAAAAGGTGAGTCAAATACAATGTGATACCCAAATGGTATATCAGTATACCTGATTGGTATATAGTTCTACTGCACTAATACACCATCTATGCTAAAACTACAGATGTACATTAAAGCTTATACCATCATCACATTCGAAAGCAGATCATTTAACTTCGCTTCATATGCCCCTAATTTTCACTTGCAGAATCCATTAAACCTTACCCTCTGGAAAAGGAATGGAACTCGGCATCCTAATAAACCAACAACTTTATGGAAGAAGCCTAAGAAAAGCCTAATAAAACAAGCTGAAATCAGAAACAAAATCAGCAAATTGTCAGCATCAAGAGACATAACTAAACTGATAACCCCCATGTACTTGAAGAAATCTATACCACATATTCTGAACCAGAATAATTAAATATGACAAAAGAAACATTAGCAGCTGGAAATATTTTATAAAGGCACAAGTTTCCTACAATCTTGAATCAGCAGAAGGTCATTTACTACTAACAATACCATACTTCACCAAAAACTATTAAAATTCTGCAAAGCTTTCATGATACGATTAACTAAAACCAAAAAAAGACCTATACTACTTCTTGCGTTTCTTTCCACGAGTCTTTTTAGGTGCTACTGGAGCCTCAGATTCACTTGATTCGCCATGCAACTGCTTGTTCCTCCCATAGTGCCACAACAGTATACCAAACCTAGCTCGAAGACCATCCACATCAAAATTGGCAACAGGGAATGGAAGATCTTCAATAATATACTCAGCAAAGCAAGAAACATATACTCCACAATCTCTGAAATAAAACAAATGAATAGAATATAAAAATCAATTAGGAGTGAAAATGTTAATATGAATGAGGAAAACAAAGTAATAAATAAAGTAACTATTCTTACGAATTTTGCTGTGTTGGCAGATTTGTAATCAGTTCAATCTCAAAAGGATCAGTCAAATTCTTTCCCATGTGCAGACCATTTTCTACTACAATGTCACTTCTTTGGTTATAAAATTCAATACTAACTAGAAATAGGGGGATCAACACAGCATAAGCCTCTGCCACCTTTTGAATAGCTTTTTTGTGCTTTCGACTACGTAGCGAGTCATATACGTAAAAACATCTCTTGTGGAATGACACACACCCCAATATCCAATAGCCAACCTTTACTTCGTTAAATTAAATTGGTAAAAAGGAACCGATGATCAA
>NC_031995.1:95833639-95873665 GCF_001879085.1 Nicotiana attenuata | reverse complement strand
ATCTACAGTATCCGGAAACTATTCTATCAAATACATATTTTAGAGGATAGTAGCAAAATACTTTTCATCTTGCATATTCTTGAGATTACTAAGGAAGTAAAAGAATAGCATAAACTCACATCAAATTGCACTACAAGATAGCTAATATTCGACAAGGAACTTATGCTACAGTACCAGCGCTTCTCGCCCATTGACCCCATCCACACAATGCCACCTATAAAGAAAAGCTCATTCTACACTCCTAACTTACACGGTCCCATTCCTTCCATGCTTCTCTCCACCACTGTCAACTGGCTAAATACTAAATCATGTACAAAACCATCTAATGCAAAGCTGAAAATCAGAAATCACACAGAGCAGCTCTGGCTTCAATAAATATGGTTGACTACACCAGCTACTGAATTAGTGACCCTTTTTAAACCGCAAGCAGAACATTAATTTAATCTGTCTATATGGATTTTGACAGCTATAAACACTATTACGTCGCACTGAACATTGATGAAACAGATAGCTGGAATAAACAGATAAATGGAAATCGTAATAAATTTACAACAGTTCTCTTAAATGTACAGAATGAACTTGAAGAAATAGAATTCACTTTAACTCAACTGACTATAACTATAATATAATACAAAAGCATAACAGGAAATCAAAAATAACAATGTACTATACATTAAAAATCTCAAAGATCATAATTGTAAGAAAATTACCTTCTTGGGTGCGACACCAATTTTTTTCTTCTTTAACTGAGAATCATCGCTACAATCAACATCTACTGGTTGAGTCTCTGTTTTAGGCACGGATTCACGTCGGCTTCCCCCTAACTCATAATCCTCAACAACTTTACCTTTTCCCTTATCAGTCGCAGGAACACCTCCTATGACTGGTTCGGAATTTGTGTCGGGTAATGACAGGTAGGGAGTTTCATCGACTGACGAAGCATTAATATTGTTGCCTTTTCCACCCTCTAATTCTACATTTTCAGTTGTGTTTTCAACATGACTACTGCTAGGGTTACGACTAAATGGAGACTGAGAATCAGAAAATAAGGAAAAACTAGGAACAGACATGGCTGAGGCAACGGATTCAGCAGCTACTTGTGTTGAAGAATGATATTGTCCACGGCGCCACCATCTACGCGCACAATGCTTCCGACCCATAGAGAAAACAACAACCCATAGACATTGATTCATAAAAGTACAAAGGAAAACACAAAAATCCTATGATTTTGAAAACCCACTTTCACTAAAATGTACTTTCAGAAGCAAAAATTTCACCCAAAGCAAAAATGTCACCCAAAATTAGGTACTAGACGAAGAGATAGAACAGAATCGGAAGAAAAAATTTAAAACTTGAATGTGTTTCAATTTTGCGTTCTCATCGGTTGGCTATGGAGATTTGGAAACTGTACTCTACTCTACTTGTTAACTGTTAAAGAACGAAGAAAAGCGTGGGAAGATTGGGACGGGTGAAATAGATGGGCTGGATCGAAGATAAGGAAGAGATGGGTAGATTGGGCCGCGTGAAATATGGGGGCCGGGTAAATAAATTGGGCCGACTGGGTAGGCAGAGTAAATAGTTTGGGCATGGGTATTAAAAGGTAAATAGTTTGAGCTTAATAGGTATAAAGTGAGATTTTCTCTTTATTAAAACCCTACCTCCTACACTCTAATATATACACACATTAGGAAACCTAGAAAAGAGAACAATGAGACCCCTTTTCTCTTGGATATACATACACGGCGCATCTACACTGTCGGGGTGGTTCTTCTTCTTCTCCATTTTTCATTTTTCTCATACACTCCTCACTCTCTCATCAAAAACTCATCTCCACACTTTCCTCCCTCAAATACACAGCAATCTCAATTTTTCAATTTTCTTGTAATTCGTTCATCTGTGTCTCCAAAAACATGGCGACGACTCTTTCTGCAACAAAGTTTTGCAACCTTTGCCTTTTAATTCTACTAGATCTGCTAAAAAGCCCATTTTAATCCAAAGCTCATCTTTTCTTGGATCATCATCCTCTTCTAAGCTTTCTCTCAAGAAGCCTTTTAGCCTCCTAATTCTCAGCGTCGATCCAATGTAGCTGTTGTTGCTGTTTCTGATGTTGTTAAGAAAAAGAAGTCCAAGTCCAAATCCTCTCTCTCCAATCTGACCTTTATTTGGTCTTTGATTGTTGTGTTCTGCATTTAGGTATGTAAATCCTCATTTGTCCCTTTTTATTTTGAGTTTATGAATAAAAATTGATGAGCTCCTGTCGAAGTCGTGTTTGATTTTAGATATAATTGCCTAAGCCTGAAATTCTGCTTGTCTTTCCTTTTATGATCAATACTTAATGCTGCAATTGTTGAAGTTATTAGATAGTTATTTATTAGAATTGAAGGAATTGAAACTATGTTTAATGATTAGGAATTTATGAGGTCTAATTGCAATGTGTTTGAACTCATGTGGATGCTTGTCGTTAGAGAATTAAATGTAGTTTTTTTTGTTTGCATATTGAAATTTGTTGCCGGATTTTTCTCGCTAAAACGGTTTTAAAATCATCTTAAACTTGTATGTTGCATCCTATTTGGTTATTAGAAAATTCAAGTGAAATATAAATTGTAAAAGAACCAACTTGTCAAATAGTTGTTCTCCAATGCTCTTACTGCTTAGGTACATGGTTTTGGACTTAGGTACTTATCACGACCCTAAACTCAACCCGGTTGTGATGGCGCCTCTCGTGAAGACAAGGCAGCCGACACACCTCCAATTCACTTTAAGCAATTAAAATAATAACTACTAAGTCTTTAATCAAAATTAAAAATCCCAAAATAAGCATTTAGCAGTATAATTTGCGGAAATAAAAACCAACAAGCCCTACATCAGGGTGTCACCAGTCGTGAGTATCTAAAACCATACTGAGAGTCTAGAGTCTAGTCCACTACTACGTAACTGAATCAAAAGAAACTGAAATAGAAGGAGAATGCACTGGGCTGCGAATCGCCAAGCAGCTACCTAGTAAATCTCCGAAGACCTGCTGGAACTATCAACCTTCAGGAGCAGGACTTGTAGCGCCCGAATCTGCACACAGGGGTGCAGGGAGTAAAGTGAGTACTTCCAACTTAGTGAGTAATAAAAATAAATGAAGACTGAGTAATATAAACCACGTAATGCACAATATTAAGCTACAAGAGGCATAACAAATCAGTTATTATAATAAAGCGGTAAAATCTCATAACATATTTTTAACAGTTAAACGGCATACAGGAAAGGAAACAAAAAAATAAATACATAATAACTGCCCCTCAGGCACAGTAGCAATAGAATCAGCCCCTCGGGCAATGTCACAAAACTATACCAGCCCCTCGGGCTATATCTCAAATCACAATGGGTACCCGCGCTCACTGGGGGTGTACAGACTCCGGGAGGGGCCCCTTACGGCCCAAGCGCAATATCAAGCCATCTTGTGGCATCATAAACAGTCTCTCTGCCTCATATCAATATCTCAAGCCACCTCGTGGCGTACAATCTCAGGCGCTCAGCCTCATTATCATAATCAATGTATCACTGCTCCAGCGTGCAGCCCGACCCAAATGTATCCTCACAACACAGGCCCTCGGCCTTACTCAGTCAGAATCTCATAAGCCCCTCGGGCCATAGTAAAATATGAAGCTCAACTCAAATACCTTTGAAAATATCATTTAATGTGTTTCAAAAAAAAATAATACAGCTGAGTCTTTAAAATAGTAAAATATAGTATGACTGAGCACCAGTATGAAATCAATCAGTGAGGAAAATATTATTTAAAAATACCCTAAGGGTTCAAACAGCTGACACGAAGCCGACATATGGCATTTAGCCCAAAATCTATTAATATTAAACAATTAACTATCAAATACGCAGTAAAATAATCATTCGGGATGGACTAAGTCACAATCCCCATCGTGGTCTACCCCACGCTCGTCATCTAGCGTGTAAGTCACCTCAACATAGCCGTACGCTGTGAAATTCCGGGGTTTCATACCCTCATGACAGCATTTAAAATCATTACTCACCTCAATCCGGCCTGAAACCTAGCTTGAAATGCCTTTTCCCTTCGAAACGACCTCCGAGCGCTCCAAATCTACCAAGTTCAGATTTTTATCGTTAAATTATGCTAAACGAATGAACTCCAATTGAAAAATATCGATTTTAAGCACAAAACCCGAAATTAGTCAAAACCGACCCCCGGGCCTGCGTCCCGGAACTGGACAAACTTTATACCAAAATGTTCTTCATCATCTCACGAGTCCGTACATATAAAGAACTCGAAAATCGGAGTTTGTTTGACCCCACAAATCATCCCTAGAAGGTCTCTTAATCTCAAGCCCTAACTCTACCTTTTTCTACTTATTTTCATGAATTTAACACTGATATTTTGTTCCTTAATCACAAATAATCGTGTTTTAGGGTCCAAAATTCTTACCTCAACGAAGAACAATGATTTCCTCTCTTCAAAATCGCCCAAAGCTTCAAAATTTTGTGTTAAAAGTGAGAAACCCTTTGAAAATCGCGAAGGAGGAAATATTTTAATCTGACCAGACATTTCCGCATCTGCGGCCATTTTACCGCATCTGCGGTACCGCTTATGCGGTTATTCTTCCGCTACTGCGGACTCCACTTAGCCTGCCAAAAATTGCATCTGCGACTGCCTTTCCGCATCTGCGGCAGCGCAGATGCGGTTATCCTTACCGCTTCTGCGGTCACTGCTCGCCTAGCCTCCTTTCCGCTTCTGCGATAGCCCTTCCGCACGTGCAGCGCCGCACCTGCAGTCCCCAAACCGCAGGTGCGAAAACACCAGCAACAGCAAAACTTCAGTAGCTTCTAAACTTCAAAATGGTGCGATTGACCACCTGAAACTTACCCGAGGCCCCCGGGACCTCAACCAAAGGCACCAACATATCCAAAAACCTTATTAAAACTTGTTCCAATCATCAAAACACTTCAAACAACATCAAATCAACCAAAACACCTCGGATTCAAGCCTAAGTTTCTAAAATCTTCCGAATTCCGCTTTTGATCAAAACCCCAACCAAACCACGTCCAAATAACCTGAAATTTTGCACACACATCGCAAATCACATAACGAAGCTACTGCAACTCTCGGAATTCCATTCTGACTTCTATATAAAAATCTCGCCTATCAACCGGAAATCGCCAAAATATCAACTTCGCCAATTCAAGCCTAAATCTACTCCAAACCTCCAAAACCCATTCCGATCACACTCCTAAGTCCCAAATCACCCCCCGAAGCTATCCGAACTGTCGGAACTCACATCCAAGCCCTCTAACACATAAGTCAACATCCGGTTGACTTTTCTAACTTAAGCCTTCTTAAAAGAGACTAAGTGTCTCAAACCTTCTCGAAACCTTTCCGAACCCGAGCCAACCAGCCCGATCACATATAAAGCCAATAATTAAGGCAAATAGAAGCAGAAATGGGGAAAACGGAGCGGTAACTCATGGGACGACCTGATAAGCTGACCTCTATTCCATATTTACTCTATACAAAACTACTTCAACAATTTCATATCAGTAGCTCATTTTCTTACCCGTAGTTTGCTTTAGGCACGTATTTAAAATTATCACAGCTACGGGTATGGTTCTCGTGGCGTAGTTGTGATACCTAATTTCAAATTAGTTTTAAATATGAATATCCATAGTTTGTTTTAGTTGAGTAAAACCTTTTGAAATAAATTGAGGCGTGCCATCCACAAATGAATCCCATAATCTATGGTCCTCACATTAACACCAAAGCTAGTGTGAAAATACTTGGAACATTCATAACTAGTATAGAAAAATACTTTAAACATTCGTAGTTTGCTTTAGGCGCGTTTTATAATAAATTATTGTGACTATGGGTACGGTTCCCGTGGCGTAGTCATGATACCTAATTCCCAAGTTCGGGTGTGCATTTCATGTGACCCGATAATAACAACTTCGAACAATAATAAAATAAACATGTCGCAAATCGCGGGTGCATTTCATGTAGCGCGTTTTGCGGTGTGTTCCAAAACGGCAAGTGTACGACAATCGTAACTTGTTCAAGAAATATATTCCATAAAACCTCAAAAAAGGGTTAAAATAATTAAAAGCGGTAATAAAGTTAAAAATACACACTAGGTTTAAAACATGTACTAAATCAGATAATTAGGCCAATATTAATAGTTTAAGCGACCGTGCTAGAACCACGGAACCCGGGAATTCCTAACACCTTCTCCCGGGTTAATAGAATTCCTTACTTAGAATTTCTGGTTTCGCAAACTTTTAAATAAAGTCAAAATTTCCTCGATTTAGGATTTAAAAATAAACCGGTGACTTGGGACACCATAATAAATATTCCAAGTGGCGACTTTGAAATGAATAAAATAATTCCATTTCGATTTATGTCGCTTTAATTGGAAAAACTCCCTTATATCCCCTTTCGAGTGGTAAAAAGGAGGTGTGACAAAGTTTCCTACAAGTTCATCCATGGTCAGTATTTGCAATTCCTTAGCCTCTGTAATGGCATTAACTTTGCTTTCCCAAGAACTAGGTAGTACACTGAGGATTTTTCTGACAAGCTTGTTTCTTGGAATACTTTCACCAAGAGTTCGAAGCTCATTAATGATGGAGGTAATCGAGTATGCATATCTTGGATGGATTCATCATCTTTCATTCTGAACAGCTCATATTCAGTTGTGAGCATATCAATCTTAGATTGCTTCACTTGAGTTGTTCCCTCGTGAGCTGTCTAAAGAGCCTCCCAGATCTCTTTTGCTGATTGAATGGCTGATATCATATTACATTCATCAAGGCCAGCCACACACAAGAATTTTCTTTGCACGAAAATTCTTTTCTATAGCCTTTCTATCAGCGTCATTGAATTCCTTCCTCGTCTTGGGAATGGCTACAGCTGGGTCGCCAAGATTCTTTGTAGGGACAAGGGGTCTGTCACATATAACATCCCATAACTCAGAATCTTCAGCCATGATGAAGTCGTGCATCCTAGTTTTCCACCACCCATAGTATTGACCGTTGAATCTTGGAGGTCTGTAAGTAGACTGGCCTTTTTCGAAGTTAGGAGGAGCAGCCATGAGGATCCTTTCTAGGTGTTAACCTGATAGAAAGAACCCGCTCTGATACAAATTGTTAGAATATAAGGGTCCACCAACTTTTATAGAGAACCAGGTTCTCTATCAGATTCAACAGTACACACACAAAGCAGAAATTAAATGGCAAGAGGAATTTTACGTGGAAAATTCCCAGCTCTACGGGATTAAACACCACGACCTACCCTTGTAGGATTTCAACTTCACTGCTGAGCAAATCTTAGATTACAACCTATGCAACCTAGGAATTAACTTAATTCCTCACTAACTTGTAACACACCTATTACAAGCCACTTTGAAATAACTTTATTACAAAGACTTTGAAACTTGACTAAATCTAGCCAAGACTTAAACATAGAGGTTTAAGTTTTACAAAGGTTTCCTACAGAATGCTTCTTAAACAAGCGAGATAGGAACTTCAGTTTAAGACTATTACAAGGTTACAACTCAACTAAGGACATATAATAACTCTATGTGGGAATTGGTCTGTAGTTGTTTTTTTCTTTGTTCTTGAAGCACTTGACACTTGCTTGCTGAATAGTCACGTGAGTGAGATCTTGTGAAATCTCTAAGTGTTCAAGTAATTTGTTTTACCTCCATTGAATGCATATATACATGTGTGACATCACTTACAACGATTCAAGCAAGGTAGGTAAAAAGTTTTCCCTGGAAAGTTGACTGCAGCACTGTTTCTGTACTGTAGCGTGTGAAGGCAGCAACTTTCCAGCTGGAGAGTTGACTTCGTACAGTCTCCTCGGGAATAGGTAGGGACATGTTCCTTCAGTTGTTCCTTCCACTCTGAAGAGTTGAATCATATTCCACGCTGAATCTCAACCTGTAACCCTGTGATCTTGAGGTCTTGTAAATGTGTAACAGGTTCCTTATCTGGTTCTGGATATTAAGTTTGTTAGATCATCAAAACATAAAGTAAAGTACTTGTAACTTATCATAAACCATAGAACCAAGCATAATTCCTACTACTTCTTTTCTAAATTGCCTTCAATGCCTTCGTCTGATCTACTGCAAGGTCTCATGAACTGGCATTACTAGAAGGGGAATACCTGACCAACTTGTTAATGCCCCCTCATGGAACTTACCCAGCTAGAGTCTGAAAATAAGTGCTGGTGAGTCTCTAGGACACCCATATCATACAAACAACATCTTGTGTCATCAACAACATGAATATGCAGTTTTAGTAATCTTTCCTTGGTTAACAGCTTTTGTTGGTTGTCTAACCACAATATAACTCTGCTTGGGTAGCATAACATCACTCCAGATCAAGTCCACATCCCACAATCTTAACATTATACCTTGCTTTGCAATATAACTGCTTGATACAGAGTAAGTACCATTAGCAGTCAGTGTATATGCGCTTTCATTATACCATATTGTGCTTTAGTCTATTAAACTTCTTCCAATACCAATTGCAATCTATAGGCGGTTGATGATCCCATATATTCCTATATGTTTTCATATAGATGCCATGCACCCACCTGACCCACCATACATCATTTTTGTCATCAATTGCCATAGTATTTTGCCTGCCGTTGCCACATTCCATAGCTTACATCCCTTAATATTTAACCCTCAAAACTTCTCAGGTCTACAGATTGTATCCTACACTACCAATGCCAATTTCCTATACCCATTGAATACTACCCCGGAGGTATTCTCTACACTTTTTATCAATGTCATTTATGACACTTTGTGAAAGTATGAACACAGCTCCCCAAAAATTAGTAATAGAAAAGAGGACAACATTAATAACTTGTAGTCTACCAACATAAGAAATAACGATACTGGAAATCAGGGAGGTCACTCATTCTCCTTAACACTTTAGTTAGGTACTCCATGACCAGCACAAATAAAACTGGAGACATTGGGTCCCTTGCCTAAGTCCTCTCTTCCCCCTTAAAGTAGCCATATCCAACACTATTTACTTTAACTGTAAATATAGTAGTTGTAAGATGCATCATGATCAGTTGTACAAATGGTATGGGAAATCCATAGCCTTTGAGTACCTCTTTTAGAAACTCCCATCTAATCATGGCATAGGCTTTCTTTAGATCAATTTTTATCAAACACCTTGGAGTAGTCTTCATATTGTAATGCCTGAGTAAGACATGACAGATAAGTACATCGTGAATAAGTGACTAGTTGCTTGATTATAAGCAACAAGCACTGATATGGCTTTCCTTAGTCTCTTACAAATGATCTTAGAAATGTACTTGTAAATGACATTGCAACATGATATAGGCCTAAATTGACTAGCCAATAGGGGGTTGTCTACCTTTGGAATAAGAGCAATGATAGTGGAACTGATCTGTGTAAGCAGCTGACCATTATCAAAATATTCCAATATAGAACTTTTCACCTCTTCCCCAATAATGGACCATGAGGCTTTGTAGAATCGACTCCCATAGCCATCTGGACTAGGGCTCTGGTCTTCTCTATACTAAATATGGCAGCCATAACCTCATCAGTTGTGTATGGCCTAACTAACTGTAGTTGTTGTGCAGTTGTCAGTGTCTGCCCAATTCTCAAGAAACTCTAAAAGGTTTGTACCCTATTCCTACCTCTTCTCCCTAGCAACTCGGAATAATAATCCATAAATATTTTTGTTTTGTTTTCTTGGTCATTTTGTACCATCCCATGATTATAGGTTAATTGAATTATGGCTTATTGTAATTTTCTGTGTTTGATCACATAAAGAAGTATTTGTTATTGTCATCACCCAATTTAATCCATGTTGCTTTAATCCTTTGTTGCAGGAAAACTTCAGCAAGGTAGGAAGATTCATGAAATTGTGGAGCCTCTTCTGTTCTTCTTCCTGCAGCCTTATATCCAAGAGACTACTATGTAGTGTTGTTTGTGCTCTAGCAAGGGCCAGTCTATCTTCACGATAGCAATAAAGTTGTTGAAGTGCCTTTTATTTAGATCCCTCAACTTGTACTTTAACATTTTTAACTTCCTTACTACTTTAAACATGCTGCAGCCTTGCACTGGCTGGTCACATCCCTCCTTCACCACATCTAGGAAGTTAGGATGAGAAGCCTACACATTGCAATACTTGAAGGCTGCTTTAGCTCTCCTGTATGCATTAAGAGGAGTTAGCTTGAGTGGAGAGTGATCACTTATTCCTTCATTCAGGTATTGTGCACTGAATTTGGGCATAGATTTAAGTTAGTTTGAGTTGATAAATACCAGTCAATCTTGGATAAAATCCTACTGTCTCCATGTCTGTCATTCTAGGTATACCTGCTTTCATTTGTAGGCAATTCCATCAGCTCACAGTTCTCTACACATTGGTGAAAATCTGCAATCTCAGCCATTGTTATAGAGTTCCCTCCTATTATATCTTCAATGTTCAAGACAAAGTTGAGATCACCCATAACTATCCATAGGCTATTCACACCTCTACTCACTGTTTCGAAATAGCACTATAAGCTTCTTCTTTCTTCCTTAGTATTAAAAACATACACTATTGTCAACACAAATGTAACTTGCAGGCTAACATGATTCACCTGGTAGGTAACTACTTGTGTATTCTTAGTCAGCAAGTCAACCTTGAAACAATCAAGTCTCCAAGCCACCCATATTCTCATATTATAGTGCTCACTCAGATTTGTTATACAACCCCAACCACCAAATAGCCTACTGGCAACTTGGTCTATTTTCTCAGTCTTAATTTTTGTCTTCAATATAGCTATCAAACCTACATGTTCTTTATTACAAATGAGTTTTATCTCCTTTTGTTTGTTAGAGGCATTCATATCCCTAACATTCTAGCACATAATGCTATCCATGTCCACTGGGAGGTGTGATTTTCTCTCCCACATTTTTAGCAGTCCAATTACTCTGTTGAACATCTTTACCTATATTGCCATCCTCAGTCTCCAAGCTTGAAAGTTGTTATGGTTGTCGCGCCCCTTTTTCTCACGAAATTGGGTTTCGACATTTTGATGACTCCTTTGAGAGAGTAGGTAAAAAGGAATTGGTTAGAGTTGCCACCTAAAGGATTAAGGTGCGGTAGGGCACCTAGAGCAGATAACTCATGTTATACCAGTTTGCGTCCCCAGAAATCGGGTAAGGGCTCGAAATTACCTCGAGGGGAAGGTGTTAGGCACCCCTCGAGGTCCACAACGGTGGGTCCCGACTGAACTTAATTTCTGAATTAGTCTAATAAAGAAGCTAGACAAATACTTAATAAGGGATGGGGGGTCCTAAATTTTTTAGCCTAAAAGATCACCCTGTGCAACATAAACAATACTTCGTAACTCCCTCGAGTCAGGGTGTTACTCATATTACTCAGCGGGCACAGACTATCATCTCCTGCTACCCGATTACTATCTTTAAGTTGTTACCTAAAGTGCTCTAGTCAATTCTAATGCCTTTCCTATGCGTGCACTACCCATCCCTTACCTATGGCCCTAGAGGTATTAGGACCTCTATTCGGGATAGTTCTAGACTAAGCCTAGGTTGCTCAAAATGTAAAAGACTAGGCGACAAACAAAACATGTTAGGACTTGCAAATACAAAGCGAATATGGGCTCATGTTAACCTCCGCACATAAATAGCAAATGCACGCAATTAATTGACAATCTTTATCGATCTTAAAATCCTATATGCAGGATATCTATGTGAGAAATAGGCGAGCAGTGTTATATAGAAGCAGTTTCATTGAGGCGAGTATTAGGACCTATTATTTTCCTATTGATTTTAATGAATATCGTCTGGGTACTTCAAACAGTAATGCATCATGCTTACTGAATCCAGAATTATTATTAAGTCTTATAGGCATATGGTCTAAGTGATTGACAGTGGCGATTGTATTCAGAACCAATTAGTAAAATCCTATAGGCATGATATCTAATGTCGAAATGGTTTCAACCCTATGAGCATGATTTCTAGATGCACACTGATTTTAGCTTCATAGACATGTTTCATAGCCTTGTATAAATCCTATAGGCATGCTTTCTAATTACTGAACCGACTTAAATCCTATAGGCATGATCTCTAGCTTTGAAATTGATTTCAATCCTATAGGCATGATATCCATTACTTAATTGGTTTAAATTCTATAGGCATGATATACAACAACAACAACGGCCCAGTGTAATCCCACAAGTGGGGTCTGGGGAGGTAATGTGTACGCAGACCTTACCTCTACCCCGAGGGGCAGAGAGTCTATTTCCAGGAGACCGTCGGCTCAAGAAGGTGACAAAGAGACAATACATTAGTACCATCAATAGAATCCTAATAAAATAACAGTAATATAAGAAATACGAAATAGATGGAAAGTACAACAATAACCAGCAGATAAAGCCCTGCATCAGTAGATAACCACTAGCATCCTAAAACTAAATCCTAATTGGCTAGTCTCACTCTGGTGCGCCGTAGAAATATTCACAACTTCCTCCTAACCTACAACCTTAATGCTCGACCTCCACAATTCTCTGTCAAGGACAATGTCCTCAGTAATCCTAAGTCGCGCCATATCCTGCTTGATCACCTCTCTCCAATACTTCTTGGACCGCCCTCTACCTCTCCTCGTGCCCACCACATCCAGTCACTCACACCTCATAACCGGTGCATCAATGCTCCTCCTCTGAATGTGCCCGAACCATCTGAGTCTTGCTTCCCGCATCTTGTCCTCCATGGAGGCCACGCCCACCTTCTCCCATATCAAACATTGGGGTCCTATAGGCATGATTGCTAACACATATTGATGCGTCCTATAGGCAGGATTTCTAATGTACACACCATATAAAACTCGTACGAGTTTAAGCGGAATTGACATCACCAATGAAAGTCCTATAGGCAGGGTTTCTAAACACATCGTAGAACTTAACAGTTTTGACAAATGAGCAGAACTAATAGCATAGATAATCCCTATAGGCGGGATTTTTACCCAGTTTAACAGAAGGAGATAAGAAATCCCCCCCCCCCCTATTTTACTAAATAACCTAGAATCTATTTATTACAGAGTTATTACAGACCAGAATAGTAAACGAATTACATAATAGTAATAAGATACACTATAGGGAGCCTTCATTAGGCCCAATACCAGGCCTTCAAACCAATCAACTTCGAGGATCAATTCATAGGTACAGCATAGCCAAATACGAATGTCTCACCCATAACACATGTAGAACTAGGTTTCCAATGTGTCAAAATTCCCAAGGGCCTCAGGGACCCAGGGCAATGCTCACACCAGAACTGCACACTCAGAAATATTTTAAAAGAGATTAGGAACCAGTTCCCAGTGCGTCAGAGTTCATAGGAGTCTCACATGGACCCTGAGCAGTGCTCATACTAGGGTAGTTGAGGATAGAACCTAAGGGACTAAGAGTGGAAGTTTTTTTTTAAAAGAGCAACATCATATAAGAGAGACAGATTTAAACAGTTTTGATTTCAGAAGAAAATAAAGTTTAAGACATGGAACTTGTAGACAGAGTTGCACCTAGAAAACAAGCAAGGTTCATGCTCAAACACACAGTTCAAATGAGTTGAAGTCTGTTTAGTAGTCTAGTTAAGCTAGGTATTCAATGCTAGCATTTAGGACACCTTGTTTAATCACAGAAGTAATTAGGCAAAACAGTCAGGTTATCACATGAATTCAGAGGGATACCAAACATGTTAGCAACAAATTGACAGGGCATATGAATTAAGTAACTAATCTGTAAAGTTAGGATAAATTAACTAATTACACATTGATAGTACCCTAAAAATGCAAAGTTCAGAACAGGTGCAGGATTAGCAAACAGTATGCATGGACAAGTTAAACATTAAGCTAATTTTTAAAAGGATTCTTATTATTCAAAATAACTAATCTAAATTAACAGTGTTAACCATAGGATTAAAAGAAAAGCATGTAGACAGGCAGAATCATGCTTAGAGAGGGATCTTAGACATGCTGGATTATAAACACAGATCAGGAACACATAAAAATGGTATGACAAAGGATAGTCACTCACCAGTTGAGCGAGCAAAACCAGAATAATACCACGAAGTTGAGAGTCCAGAATATTTGGCCTTGGCTTTCAGTCGGCCAAGACCAGTAGTAAGCGAGAACAGAGAGGGTATAGAACCAGAAACTTTAAATTTTAGTGAGAGTCTATAGAGTTCGAGTTCGTCTAGAGGGGAAAAGGAGAAGGGTTTAAATAGTATTCAATTAGGCGAGAAAATACGGAAAGAAATCAAACACACATAAGTAAGGAAAGAAATTAATCACAGAATCAATTGAAGTCTATTTTTAGGACAAATAATACAGAGTTCAGTAAATTATTAGGGAATAATGGCGTGTAATTAGGCGAGTAACACTTAGAATAAGAAAAATATAATATGAAATCAATTAACAATCAGTTTCAAGGCAAAATAAGATAAAGGAATAAAGAAAACACGGTGGACTGAACAGAAATAAGGAAAATATTAGTCCCATATAAGAAAGGAAAGAGTATCAAAAAAACAGTAAAAGTTTCGTACCTAAGTTTTAGGTAAACCTTCACAAAATCGGCAGAAAATGCATACAATGAATGTAGACAGAAGATTATTCAAAAAAAGAAAACCAAAATCGAACCAGATTTGGATCAATCAAAGATCTGAAATCCTTATTTTAGGTAAACCACAAAATCGATAAAAAAATAAAGGCAAAGAATCATATATTTTAATAGAATGAACATAGACAGGAGGTTATTCAGAGGAAACATAAAATCGAACCAGATTTGGTTCAATTAAAGAAGATCTGAAACCCTAATTTGGGTAAGTAAAGGAATTAACGGAAATATGCAGATTCATGCTTAATGGAGTGAATATAGATGAGATAATGCTAAAAGTCAGATTTTGAACCAGTTTAGGTTCGAATCAAAGAGAATCCGAAAACCTTAACCTTTAGGGCTGAATAAGAATCCACAAGAGATACGTGAAACAACCATACTCACAAAGAACACGGGATGAACGCAGACAGAATACACAACAAGTTAAGGATTTTGAACCAGATTTGATTTGAATCTCTTAAGATCTGCTTGCCATTTTAGGCAAGCCATTAGGAAATACCAAAATCAGGTAGCCAGTAAGGAGAAGGGACCAAATAAGGTAAGGAATCATGGATTGATTCCATTTTCTGGGTTTAGAATCAGGGAGGTTTGCCTGACGGCGCTAGGGTTTTGAGAGGAAGAAGATGAATGGGAGGGAGTGTATAGAGACGGCTGGTTGGGGTAAAAATGATTAGGGTTTGGGCGGATAGGTATAATTAAAAAGGGGTGAGGTGATATGAGCCATTGATCTTCAGAGATCAACGGTTGTGATTTAAAAAGGGAATTGGGTCGGGGTTTTAAACGGGTGTGGGTCTAGGTATTGGGTGTTTGATGTGGGCTGGTGTATTGGGCTGGGGTAATTGGGTAGTGTAGGTAATTGGGCTAGGTCCGAAATTGGGGTTTTAGGGGGCTATATTTTAAATATCCAATTTAACAAGTAAATAATTTATAAATAATAATTAATAAATAACAAAAATATCACTTGTGCATGAAAATGATTTAAAATAATTACTTAACATTATAAAAATATAAAAAGTCATTTTTTGTGTAATTTATATAATTATGCATATACATGGGCTATTATTGCAAAAACATGCAATTTTAGCCTAAGGATGCAAAATAAGTATATATAAAAATATTTAAAAGTTAATATGGATATAATGATGAAAAATTAAATAATAAATCATTATAAAATTATTGTGATGCAATTAATAATTATTTATATAAAATGCAAGAATAAATTGATTAAAAGCCTTTAAAAATTATAGAAAATTATGGAAAAATACTTGATGATGCTCATGCACTATTTTGAAGGTAAATACGTGTATTTGAGAGATATGAGGGAAAAATTGGGTATCAACAATGGTAGCCCATTCCTCCCGCTCTATTCTCTTGGCATACATGTCTAGTGGTTTGTTTAGCCACATTCACAGGCGTAACCCAACCTGCTTTGTCCTTCCTAGCCTGTGGTATAGTAAATGTTGGTCCATTTGAAGTTTTCTCCTCTGCCATTTGCCTAGCACCTGTTTCATTAGCCTTTGCTTGTTCTTTTACCACTTAATCATCTCCACTTTGCACCTTCATGACTGTTGGTTGCTCTACTTTCTTTGCCTTACACACTTGTTCATCATGTCCATATTTCTTATACAGTTTATACAATATAGGCTTCTAATCATACTACGCTTTTTGCTCCATGAGCAGCCCTTTCTTATTCGTAAAAAACACTTTGTTAGGTAGCTGAGTGTCCATCTCAACCTCAACAAGAAATCTAGTAAAGCTCAATCCCATTTTCTTTTTTGTATGGCTATCAGCCATCAATGGCTTCCCCATTAGACTCCCAATTTTATTCAAACCTTTAGGACTCCAATACTTGAAGTCCAAAAGGCAGCTTAACTCATATATGAACTGTGCAGAATTCTTCCTTTGTGAATTCCATGTCTGGATGCCAAGTTTTCATTATAACTGGTTTGTTATCAATGTGATAGATCCCTCCTTGCAGTACCTCATTCTTCTCTACATCAAAGTCAAATCTTACCAGCACAATGTCATTTTTCGACATAGACACCTTATTATACCATGTTTGCCCCAAAGTCTAGGTACACGCCCATTCAATACTGAGAATGGTAGGTGTAAGAACCTAACACACAATAGCCGATTTCTAGTAATATATCTCAGAACTTGTTGGCCTAAGTAAAGGTTTGTTATGAAGATTGACAAAGGAAGCTCGGACATGAACCAGGTCCATCTCTTGTGAACATAGACACGGGCAGATTCGAGCATATGGGATGCACGTGAAGGAGATAAGCTTAACTTGGTATATTTGATATCTCCTGATCGAAAAGGTTGCATAATTGATAAGGAGAAGGACTCCTTGCTCAAAGAGAATACTATCCAAGATAAGGAAGGAGTTAGAGGCTGAAGTTAACTAGAACTCTTCCACCAAGGAAGAGTAACATTAGAACTCTAGTTATTTTCTACTCTACTAACTCTATAATCCGCAGGATGTTCTCACTTTACAGGTTACGCACAAAAGCAGAAGTTAAACGTGAACTGAGAGCCAAATGGCAAGGCATTTTGCAAGCAGTTCGTGAGAGATTCAAGTGTGCAAACCTAAAGCTACATGAACTATATAGAAGAACCAGTTCCAAGTGTCTGTCTTTTATTCTAGTTCAATTGTAGTAGGTGTTTTCATATTGTACCTTTCAGCTTTATCTAGAAGCATTTGTAATAGGTACTTTGAGTATTCAAGTTAGAGTAAACTTGAAGTTGTCGCAAGAGTTGGAAGTTGGTTGCCACAAAGGGATTAGAGGTAATCCTTAGGTTTATAAAGAGTTTTGTAAATACTGTTTTGGCTCAGTGATTAAGTGAAGTGTTGCGAAAAATCCTACTGAGTAGTAGGTCGTGGTTCTATCACCTTTTGAGCCGGGTGTTTTCCATGTAAAAATACTTGTGTTCTCTACTTTCCGCATTTATTATTCCCGCAACAGTAGGTTAAGGAACACATAGAAGAACCAGGTCCTTCTATAATCTGTGCACCCAAAAATTGGGCACCACACAAATCACCCCCACCCCCACCCCTTATGTGGCATTGAAGTCTAAAACATCAGAACTTATGCCCTCTATTTCAATTTCACAAATAAGTGATGCCTCATGAATTTCAGGAGCAATAAATTCAAGCTTAAATCCAGCATTTGTTACCTTAGCAATGTCGAAATTATCCCAAATGGATCCCTTTGCATTCAGCTCTGGTGAAGCTTCAACTTCATCAGCCCATGACAATTTCCTCTAGCTGGTCCCAGATTTCAACATATCCGTCCATTGTTGTGGACATTTTGAAGTTCCTTCACTAATTTCTCTTACTAGTGACACTAATTGACAATCAATTGGTACAATTTCATCGATTTCTTTTAGTTCGATCGACTCGTCCACTCGTGTTACTGTTTCATTGACTTCCCCCCTTTCGAGCTGTAATTTTGGAATTAAACTTCCTTTTAATCGGTAATCCTTCTTCCTTATGTGAATTGAACCTAATGCAATGGTTTCCTATGCCATAATTGCCTTACATGAGGGATTTCGAGCTCTCTTTCCCATGGCGGCACACGTTATGCTAACATACGGTGAGAGAGAACGGGTTCCTTTGTATTGGGAATTTCGCTTACTAAGGGGCAATTTTAGCCCTTTTTCGTTTTTAGTATGAATGAAGAATATAATAACAAATTGGATAAACAAAAAAAACAAATTTTTAAATGGCAAATCGATCAGGTTAAAAAATATTATCCTAGCTGATGAGTAAGTTGAAGAATTTTACGAGAAACCAAAATAAGTAAGTTAAGGATAATGTCTCAAGCTACAAAAGAGGTTTATATTACAAAGGCAAATATATAGGGAGATTGATCAAAATTCTCCCATTAATGAAGTAACTAGGCTTGTGCATTCAATCTATTCGATAAGTTCTTGGTTAATTCTGTTTCATTCGGTTTGCAATTTTTTAATAGAGAAACCGATCGCCAACACTGAAACATGTTCAGTTTGAATCAGTTTTTTGAATCATTCGCCTCAGCTTTGTAATTGAGCCTCTTTTATAGTTCTAATTGATCGCAAAATTCCTCTAATAATAAAAGTAACTAGGCGTGTGGATTTATTCGGTTCAGTAGGTTTTTGGACTTTGGTTAACGTGGATAGCTTCTTTTTTTTTCGGGACGTAGAAAAATCCATTAAAAAGAGATACTAAAATTCTTTAAGGACTACATTGTAGATGATATTATTAACGTGGATAGCTTAATTTGGTTTATAGTAGTAATTTAAATCGACTAATAGATCACAGTTTTTTTGTTAAGTTGGACAGATTAACTTGGTTTCTTCAAGTTACAAAGCCAATTTATCCTAAATTTATAGAAATTACTTGCCAAATTTCATAGCAATCAAAAATTAAAATTTTCAAAATTCAAAGGTTATATTTTCCGAAGTAGTTTTTTGACTAAAAGTTTTGTTAAAGGAAAAAGTAAGAAGAATTTAATACTTTTTCCAGTTTCTTTTTTATTACTTTTAGTGTTTTTCCTTAAACCTAAGTATCGTCAGGAATTGGAAATCAATGATTTGATTAGGTAAATTTATATTTTCTTTTGCAGTAAATTGATTTTTACCCAAAGAAAATAAGGGACCAAATAAGAGTCACATAACAGGTAAATTGAAGGTCTAGTTTAGGTCTATTTCAGTTATCATTCAAAAAATCCAAAATCATAAAATACATTAAGCTCAAGAGGAAAACATGAAATTAATAAGTATATTAGAATTTCGAAAGGTGATTGTTTCTCTAATTTCTTTTGATTTGACAGAAGATAAAACAAAAGGAGTTAGATTTGTTTGTTGTTGATTAGCGACAGAAGCTTTCTCAACACGTGCCATTTTTATACCAAAAAAGAGATCAAATTTACTCTTGAACTATGTAAAATGGACTTAGCGTCCGTTTCGAAAGTCACCGGATAATTGGAATGGGTGGCCTAGCAATTACACAGTTGTGTAACTACGACGACCTGTTTGTTTGTCATAGTGCCATTATAATGTAATTACAAGTTTACTGTTTGGTTGCACAAGTGTAATTACACAGTTAGAGTAAATTTTAAATGAAGTAATTATCAAAACTTAAAAGTTAATATAATAGATATATGCCTATAAATTTTTATAATTATAAATGATATTATATTGGCGAAATGGCTTCTTGGCCGTCTAAATTTGCACCGGATTTTAAAGCCGATATATGAACTTTCGATTTTCCCATTTTAACACTTCAACTCAATCGATTACTTATAAGTGAACATCTCTGACCTTTGACTATGCTTATGTGACACCAGTACAGCTGACGTGGTCAAAGTGCGTGTTAATCACGCAGAAAAAGAGCGTCACTCGAATTACTAAACTTCAAAATATTAAATCCGAATAAGAAAAAGGAAAAGTAAATAAAAGACAAACAAATAAAAAATAAAAAAAGTCCTGAAACTTAAATCCCTTCCCGTAACCCCTTTCTTATCTTCTTCCTTACCTCCGCCCCTCCCCCCTCCCCCCTACCCCCCCCCCCCACCCACACACACATACAATTTCTTTCTCCCCATAGTTTCTTCCCGATCCCCCACCCCCTCCTCCTTTCTCTTCATTGCGTTTGAACAATCCCTTGGCCAGTCTTCATTCTCCACAAACTAATCATTTTAGCTGGTTGGTCTATCTTATTTTCAATTTGACGACAGGTATGGTGGTGACAACGTTTCCGGTGATCTTCTTTGGCCGGTTGAGACTACGAAATTACTGAAATTTCAGGGGTGGGAAGTAATAGGTGCTCTAGGAGTTCTGTTAATTTTGATTTTGACGAGTGCCACTAAGATGCCATTTTTTTCGATGGAAACCTTGTCGGAATGGTTTTGATATTTTTGTAGAAGATCTAATGGCTTGTTTGGACTAATTTCTAGATTGAGGTTTGGTTAAGATATATACTAGGATATGAATTGATCATATTTGAATTTTTACCATTGGAAATAGTGGTTGGGAAAGGGAAGGTTTTGGAGTAGCTATGGTGAAGAAGAAAGGAAAGAGAACAAAAATTAAAAATTTGGTAAATTAATTTTAAAAAAGGATGGGACCCAGATATTACAAATGTCAAACAATAAATGGTCTTAGTATCTGACGTGGTATTCATGTCAGGCAATTGAGATACACGCTCTGAGGGAGGGGTTTATTATAAGTATTTTTCGAGTTGGGGTGCTAAAATGGGAAAATCGAAAGTTCATGGATCGGCTTTAAAATTCGGTGCAAGTTTAAGTGGCCCAGAAGCCATTATGGTATTTAAGATATATATTTTTCGTGAATATACATTAATTAGTACTCATATATTTATAACTAATATTGTAAAAAAAAATTTAAATATATTTTTCAAATTAATAATATTTAGTTTAGATACTTACAAAAAGTAAAAACATACGTTTTGTAAGAACATCATGGAATTCATGTTTGATAAAATAAATTAATATTTATAAATATAATGTCATAACATTATTCAAATATTTAGCAAAATTAATCTATTCTAACTAAAAAATGAACAACATGCAATGTGAGCCAATCTACTAAAAATAAGTAAATTGGAACCATGAATATAACACAATTTTAAAATCCCCCCCCCAAAAATAGTGTCAAATTCCAACATAATGATAGTAAGTTTCAATACAACTTAAGATTAGGAAGTGTAATAAGTTTATAACCACATATAACAATAAAATTTCACTTAAATTGCATCACTTGATATGCTAAGTTTGTTAATGACTCATTATTTCTAATAGTAGGAGGTGCAGTTTCAAAAAATAGAAAAACAAAATAAATAAAAAATAAAATATAAGCAATTACATGGAATCACTAGAAGTAAAGGTAGAGAAATAAAAGATAAATAATGTACAAAGAAAAATAATTTTAAAAATTTCAAAAAACAAATTAAAAAGTAAAATAAAGTTAAAAAAGTAAAATAATAGAAATAAAAAGTTATGAAGAAAATAAATTAAAATAAAAGTAAAAAGGAAAGAAACTAAGAAGCAACCTTGTAATTACACAGGTCAATTCTCACCTCCCCCTTGAAAATTGGAGAGTGTAATTACACCTCTTCAATTACACCTAATTCCAAGCTGACCAAGCAATTACTTGGCGAAACATATAAAAAAAATGTGTAATTACACCCAATTACACCAAAATCCAATTCCTAAGTGGCTTTCCAAACAGGCTCTAAATGTGCCATTGAACTTAAAAGAACGGGGTCGCTATCCTCACAAAGTAACACTATCTTCTTTAACATATAGAACCTCAATTAGCTAGGTCACCATTGCCCTGACTCAAATTAAATACTCTCAACCCTCAAAATCAGCCCAAATGAAAACTCAATCAATAAGAATCAAGTTTGTTTGTTATTCTTGCGAGTGTGGTTTTGGGGGTGGGGTGGGTGGGTGAAGTGGTAGTGAAGCATTGGTGGTTTTGAGAGTGGAAAGAATCAACTATTATGATGGTGATCGATTTAGAGGATGATGGAAATAAAACTTAAATCATTTTACAAAGTTCACCGTTAAATTTGGACCACTTCGCATAATTTAAGAGCAAATTTGACCCTTTTTATCTTTCGTAAAAATATTCATATGCTGGAAAATATTTGCCGTTAATCAATAAAGGCAAATCTAGCTTAATTTTTACTCCCTAGTCTCATATTACCGGTTGTGATTACTAAAAATAGTTATCTCAAATTATTTGTCATTTTAAAAGTTTAAAACAAATTGATTATTTTTTTTTCTTTTTTACTCTTAACTTTGTTCAAATACCAGTGAAGAAAGATTACATGTTAAGATATCAATAAAGGTAAAGTAATCAAAATCTCATTCTAATTAATTTTTCTTACGGGGCGTGTACAAAAAAATCATGACAAATAATTTAAGACGGAGAAAGTACATGGAATAGGTAGATTTAACCGAACTATTAATTGGTCAGTACAAATCTAAATTATTTTGCAAAATTCAAGAACAAATTTAGAACTTTTCTCTTTCTTTTAAAATGTAATTCCAATTTGAATTATACTAGATTATCATATGAATCCTTATTTGCTTTTATAGATTATTACTAAAGTACGAGATCTTCTCGGAAAAAATAAAATACACTCAACTTGTAAGTCATCATTCCAAGTTCAGTCAATCACTCCAATAACAATATTCTTTGTGCTCCCCTCTAATTATAAAATTAGAATACTAAAATATTAATTACCACCATAGGTTGTAATAGGTGGTGTACTACTTCATACTCAACTACACATTTTACGTTGAAGAATTAATTCAAATAGTCGGCCACTCACTCGTTTAAATATAAAATAGTCGGTGGAGATCTAATATATGCATAGTTCATGTATTATATATGTATAATCATATATAATTAATATATAATCTATGTATATGGCTAAAAAGTAAAAATTCATTTTAGATTTGAGCTCTAAACATAGAATCGACTTTAATAAATAGCACTTTAATTCATATTGATCGGGCCCCAAAACAAAAAATGAATATTACTTCCTCAAATCCATAATAAGTGACATTTTGGTCTCTTTATTTTGGCTCAAAATAAGTGTCCTTTTACATAATCAAGAATGAATTAATTTTATTTTTTCAAAATTTGCACTCATTTACATATCCCAATGCAAATTTTAGTTAAAGGATAATTTAGTCAAAATATATTTTTATCTCTAGAAATTAGTATTTTTTTAAAGAGTTGCACTAAATATTAAAAAGTCACTTATTATAGACTGGGGAGGTAAAAAAAAATAGGAAGTTTCTTGTAGTCGAAACTTCCTACTTCGTTCTCTCTCTCTCCCTTTTTTTTTTTCTTTTTGGGATCTTCATACTCCATGTTCCCATGTGACAAAAAAGAAAAAAAATTATCTCTAAACTCATGAAAAGGAAAAATAAATACACTACTTAATAAATAATTATTAATAAAACCCAAAGACCAAAAAAAAAAAGAAAAAAAAGAGGATCTATTTGTAATCCAGCCGTTATCCAACTCATTCCCTTTCTGACGGTGTCGGCCATCTGCCCCTCCTTTTAACACCTTCGTTCCAACTCCACCTCTCAATTCTCCGGCCGATCAATTTCTCCTAATTCAGATCCCTCAATTTCAGTTCTCCGATCTCTCCACAGGTCCGATTTAGAGTCACATCCGAATCGGATCCGGGTCAAAAATGTCATCATCACGGCGTCTCCGAGATCTTCAAGCCCAACCCGGTAACAAGATCTGCGTCGATTGCTCCCAAAAGAATCCTCAATGGGCTTCAGTTTCCTACGGCGTTTTCATGTGCTTAGAATGCTCCGGCAAACACCGTGGGCTCGGAGTCCATATCTCGTTTGTCCGATCCGTTACCATGGACTCATGGTCCGAGATCCAGATCCGAAAAATGGAGCTCGGCGGTAACGACAGTTTAAACAAATTCATGTCCCAATATGGAATCCCTAAAGAAACTGATATTGTAACTAAATACAATACAAAAGCTGCTTCTGTTTATCGTGATAGGATTCAGTCCCTAGCTGAAGGTAAACCCTGGAGGGACCCGCCTGTCGTTAAAGAAGCTCTAACGGGGCCTACTAGTAATAATACTAGCAGTAGACCACCGTTGAGCCGCGGCGCAAGTGGGGGTGGCGGCGGCGGCAGTTGGGATAGTTGGGATAATAATGATGATGGAGGATTTAGTGGTAGTGGTAAGAATAATGTGAGGAGAAATCAGACTGTGGGGGATTTTAGGAGTGGGGGTAGTGGGAGTAGTGCTCCAGCTAGGTCAAGATCGACGGCAGATATTACTAAGGAGCAGTATGAGGCGTCAGCCGCTAATAAAGATAGCTTTTTTGCGAGGAAAATGGCCGAGAATGAGTCCCGGCCTGACGGGCTTCCGCCCTCTCAAGGAGGGAAGTATGTGGGGTTTGGATCAAGTCCTGCTCCAATGCCTAGTAGGAATAACATTAATCAGCAAGGAGATGTTCTTTCTGCTGTTACTCAGGTTGTATGCCTTCCCTTGCATTTTTCATGATGTTATTTGATTGGACACAGATTTGATATGTTAGTGATAGCTGACATAAAAGTGTGAGTAGTTAATGAATTTGAACGTGAAAGCTGTGTAAAATTTGTCGAACATTTTGAGATATTCCAAATAGGAATGAGTGCCGTATAAATTGGGATGTAGGAAGGGCTATGTAAGCTGTTCTGTTGTGCTGTGATATGCTTACTTATTGATAGCTGATGGAGTTGCTGTTTGGTATGTGTAGGGATTTGGTAGGTTATCTATGATAGCTGCCTCGGCAGCACAGTCAGCTGCAAGTGTGGTTCAAGTGGGGACAAAGGAGTTGACTTCTAAGGTATTTTGATTTGACTTCTAGATTAATAGTTAATGATTCTGTAATTGTTTACTTTGGATATGCTTTTTTGTTTTTAATTCTCTAGAGATATCTCTTGATTCTTATCACGTGCTACTTTGAAATTCATCCCTTTTCAAGTCTATTTACTAGGTAATGTCCCGAAGGTACGAGGAAGTATACTGAGGGCACTGGGAAGAATGGTGCCTTCAATAATACTCGCTGAGCTTTGTAATGTGTTCAATAATATTTTCGTTGTCTTTTGGACATCCTTTTGATTCCTTTAAGCACTTCTAATATTTTGAGGTTAGTTCATTTAGTTGGTTGGATCAAGTTTGATGTTATGCTATACTTGTTCAGGTAATATTCTAAGGAAGTGATTGTTGGACCTGTAGGACCAACATAGTTAATCTTGTATAATCATATGCATTCTACAACATGCTCATCACAAATATATATATATATATATATATATATATATATATATATATATATATATATATATATATATATGATAGAAAGGCCAAGTAGCACATAATAGAGGATAAAGTGAGGAGGAAGTCGCCCTAGAACAACTTTTGTACATTAGAATTGTAACTCATTTTCTCTTAAAAGTTCTGCTATACACTGAAGAAAAAGACGCAGAAGCAGAAAAAGTTGCAAGCTAATTGCAGTGTTGTCAAAGGCGCGCTTAAGCCCTAAAGCGAGGTTCAAAACATGTTGAGCGCTTCTCCTCGCTTAGCGGACGCTTCAGTGTTGTCATTAATGCTCTAAGGCGTACTTTTCCTTGCCAATAAGTGTAATCCCGGGGAGGAAAACCTAAACAATTGATATTTTACTTTATTGGATTGCACATGCATATTTATATATTTTTTTCTCCATTTGCGCCTTTCTTCAATAAAGTCCACGCTTTATTTGCGCTTAAAGCGCCGATGTACCTTAGAGCTTGGTTGCGCTTTTCGCCTTTGATAACACTGACTATTTTGTAGAGTGACACAATTCTCTGATATTTTTTTTAAAAGATGTCGTAAATTTAAAAAAGGACAAGATCAGGTCAATATCAGACATGTGAATAACGCGTGTTGTCCGAGTTATATATGACTCTCATATATGATCTCGCATTTCTTCAACTTTTTAGGGTTGGGACTTGCGAATGAATGGTGAAGGGAATGGTTTTCATTGTGGTAAAGGTGGTATCTTGCTTTAAGTGATAGTCATTTGATTTACAAAGGTTTCTGATGTAGGACAAGGCAGGATTCACTGGGCTTCTAGTGGATTGTTGCAAATGTTGTGTGATTTCTTCTAGTGGATTGTTGCAAGTGCCGTGTGATTTGTGGCCACACGTTTTGGAAATTTTATGGACATTAAAATTTTAAAAATGGGTAAAGCAATGGAGAAAGATGGGTAGTAATTTCATTACTAAAAATATGATGATGGGTAATAATTGTAATATAGGGTTGTTCAAGGGGCATCCAAGGATGTGAGTGGTCAATGAAGTGGATGCAAACTTTGGAGATTGGGGTTCAAATCCCAGCTTTAGACAAAAACTACTAGGTGATTGCTTCTTACCCACCAAAGCTTAGGCGGCAAGATTTACTAAGTACTTGTGTTGGGTAGGAATTAACAGGTACCCAAGGTTGCACAGAAGTTGGCCTAAACACCAATGTTATGAAAAATGGGGGATGTTCTAGGCATGTGACCTAGAGTCCAAAAACAGCCTATGCGAGAATCTCCATGGCATACTTTGAGGTTGTTTCAATCTGAATCTTGATGAGTAATAAATAATATGGAACTGAAAGAGTACAATTAACGAGAAGAGAAGACCACTTGGGTATTGGTCTTGTCGCAAGAGCGTAACACGTGATGTGGGGTTATGATGCACGTAACGAGTTTGAACCCTGTCATGGACCGAAGGATGGTATTTTAGTCAAAACGGGAGTGGTGGGCCCATTATGCATCGTGTTTCGTACTGTGCGCCACTGGCCCTCAAGTATTTCTTTGGTTATCGAAAAGAAAAATGTATGAAAAGAGAAGTATCCCACCAGAGAGCTCTTTGAATCCAATGTGGAGTTCCCTAAGAATAACCCTTTGAGGTACTATTACAGAATAAACCAAATGAGCAGCTAAGCTTCAACTTAGAAAAAAAAAACCTCGAATAAGGTAATCCTCTGCTGCTAAGCCAAGATACTATAGCTATTACATGTGGGAGCTTTCGCTTCCTTCAAGGATTACCTAGAAGATTGTTACCATTGACCCCAAAAGAAAGAAAGAGAAATAAGATTTAAAATTATTTCTCATCTAGCAACCTTTAGACCTTTTTGAAGAAGTTTCTACTAGCTACATAATTACTTCCATTGTAAATTTGTATTTGGGTTGAGAAACCTGCATATATAACTACTTTTTTTTTTAAAAAAAAAAGCAACTTCATTGATATTTTTAATGATTTGCTCTTTCTGAAGTGTGGGGCAAAAAGATTACTTCTAGGAATAAATATATCTATAACCTCTATGTTAGGACTGGAACTATATCTGTATATCAGGACAAGATTAAATAATATAACACTAGATCAGCTAAGTTGATGCAGAGCAAATTTGTAGCTTGTTTGGCCAAGCTTCTTTTGGCTTTTGAGCCAAAAGCACTTTTTTTTGTTGGCCAAAAGCGCTCCCCCCTCCCCCCCAAAGTTAACGTGTTTGGCTAAGTTTTTAGAAGGAAAAAAGTGCTTTTGAGTAGAAGCAGAAGCAATTTTTGAGAAAAATACACTTGGAAGCACTTTTTAAAAGCTTGGCCAAACATTAATTGTTGTTCAACGGTACTTTTCGAATTAAGTAGCCAAACACAAAAGCACTTCTGAAAAGAAGCTTGGCCGAACAGACTATTACTTGCAGAACATGCATATATTAAAAGTATCTTGGTTGCTACAAGATTGTTAATTGGTTAATTCGATTTATCATTCAACTATGACTCAATCCCAAAGTAGTTGGTTTTCTATATGAATCCTCTGTATTCAATCAGCACTATCTAAAGTCTGTAGCTAGACAACTTTATTGTTGAACATGTACTTACCACCATCCGCCTCCTTTACTGAGTTCTGAACCAATTATGCTTTTTGAAGTTCAAATATGTGAAACTATGACTTAATTAGCATGTCTAAATGCAACTTTGGAGCCGTTAAATAATGCTTTAGTGCTTTTTGCCATTGCTTCAGAACCTCTTTGTTCGTCTTCCACAATTCTGTCAACTAGTTAATAACAATATTCAGCTAATCCTCCAACTCCACTTATATGTGTTGCTCTTAGTGCTGGTTCACTTAGTGAGTCGTAAGTTAGTGCACATTTAGCTGGTCTTTGTTAGTGAATATGTGCTAGGATTTTCCTTCAAACCACTAATTTTCATCTCCAAAAAGGTTGCTGAGCCAGGTGTCATCTTGCAGTGAAATTATTCAGTTCAGAAACTGTGTAAATCTATTTCTCTGTTTATTTAGTTCTAGGCTTAAAGAACAAGCTTGTCCCACCAGAGATTCATGTTGTCTTCTGCTAATTTCATGCAAAGCTCAGTTTTGAAATGACACATTTCCTATATCATCTGACCAGAGCTTAAGGGAAAGTAAAGAAAGGAAATGACGATCTTGGCACTATATCTTTAGACAAAGTCCTTGCCTCTGCAGAGTCACGAGTGTTACTGCATTTCTCTGCTATATTATCTTAACACCTTAACTGGTGCTTATAAAATATTTTATATAAAAAAGTTTCTATTATTATATTGGGGTATAGGGTAAATAGGAATCGGACCCACACCTATTGTGTAGGAGACACCCGTCGATGCCACTAGACTATAAGCCGTGGCAACCGGTCACTCTTTTCATAGTGGTTGAGGAAGTTTTCTCTACAACACTAGGTCAAGTGTTCAAGCTGGTGAGTTGCAAAGCAAAAAGACTATAAGCCATGGCGGTTGGTGCTTATAAAAATATTTAACATCTGTTTCCTTTTGGGATCAGTTTGGACCCTTTAAATTTATAATGTTTCTTTTACCTTATTCTTATTTTCCAAGATTTGTCAAGGAAAATGGTACTTGCATTTGCATTTTATAAAAAAATGGTGCACTTGCCATTCTCAAAAAAAAAGGGGGGGGGGGGGTGTTTACACTTGAATGGCATTATTTTCACCAATGGATATAATTCCATTCGCTATCATGTGTTTTAATTGAACTGGAGTTGACTTCTTTGCTGCCCCAGATAGTGTTTGGTATTTAGGTCTCTTTTGTATTACTTGGAGTCTAAAAATTACCCCTGTATTCCGTGGGCATGAGAGTTGCCATTGAATGAATCAATTGGCTATCTTCATTTGAGCTGGAGTTATCTCTATCTGAAGTCGTTTAGGTGCTTGTTTAAAAAGCCTGCTCTTCAGTTTTATTTATTTTTATTTTTTTAAATTTTTTATCAGTTGTGTAGTCTACATTTCATTTCTGCTATGTCTAGTTTTTGGACAAAGAAGCAGTGGAGTAAAATGATAGTTCAGATGCATGTGCAATCCAATTTTTGCAGGTGAAAGAAGGTGGATATGATACCAAGGTTAATGAAACGGTCAATGTTGTCACGGCAAAAACAACTGAGATTGGACAAAAGGGTTGGGGTCTCATGAAAGGAGTCTTGGCTATAGCTTCGCAGAAGGTTGAGGAATATACCAAGGACAGTCCAGCCTGGAAGAATGATAGCTGGCAACGAAGTGAAAATGAAAAGAACGGCTATTATCAGGATTTTAATCAGGATTCTAAGGGATGGAATACTGCTGGAGGAGCCCAGTCCTCTGGGAGGAACGTTAATGCTGTCAGCTCTGGGTCGTGGGATGATTGGGACAATGAGGACAAAAGCAAAGTAAGCTCTACAAAGGGGGCAGCAGCCAGCAAGAACGATGACTGGGCTGGATGGGATGATGGTCAGGATGATGGATTTGATAATCACTACCAGAGTGCATCTGGTACTAAACATGCCGTTCATGCTGGAAAATCAGATTCCAAATGGACTGATGGAGGTTTCCTCTGACAGCAGTGCATGTTATAACTTAGTAAATTTTTTACCCTTCCAGATTCGATTTTCTCCATGTGTCGTGTTGGAAAGGATTTGTGTGTCTGAATATAGTTGATATTTGTACCATTGCCTGCAGGTTGAGTTAATTGCTCCCCTGTAAAAGAAGAAAGAGCAAAAGCAAACCGAATTAGACTGTTGTTGAGAACCATTATTCAGAGCTAAAAACATGCATTTAGGTTACATTTGGATTTGTAAAGACCATTTTTGTGTTTTTACTTTATTCCTGTCTATCCCATATATTGGAGATTTTTGCTAATTATGTCTCATTTCTCTGTATTGCATATGGACATGTAAATCTTGGATATATGGTTTTGGCAGCTTAAGATCTTTGTCTGGCTCGTGAATTGTATGTTAAAGGTTCTGATATGCTTAGGCAGTTAGGCTGTTGTGCAGCTCAGTGCACCTAGCCGTCTATGCTACGCACTCTGATGATTCATTTTACTTTCTCTTATTTCCTTCTTTGCCTGAAAAAGCCAGCAGATCTCCTATTGGTCCCGATTTTGAATGCTCAGTTTGGTGTTCAACTAGCTTTCCATTATGCTTTGTGGGAACCTACTTTTCCCTACTGTCATCTGTTCCAAGTCCTCGGTTTTTCCCATTGCCAACACTTCTTCCTCCAAGTTGCTTCTTTCTCAATATATAACGCTGATTCGTCCAACCTCCTCCTCAACTCCGCAATTTTAGCCTCATCCAATTCCTGCTCAGTAGGACTATCAAAGCACATTTTCAGATGGAATGAACTACTGTATATATTGATAATGTAAATGAACTACCAGGTCACTTAAAATATAGCTATAACTAACCGTCCACGATAGATGAGATAAGTAGTTTGTGACAACATGTTAAACTACGTTTGAGAGTATAAAATACTTTATACTGTCATTAAGTCAGTGTGTATGTCTATACTTTTAGATATAAGTGAGCATGAGCTTTAGTTAGGTAGCTAGCTATCTAGATATTCTTTATACTGGAGTTTTTGCGTTTGCGACAGTATTTAGGAAATAGAGATATAGAAGGCATACATCAACCTTTCCACTTCCCACCTTTCTAGCATACCCCTCACCCCCCTCCCTACTTGGATACCTTTTATAAAATAAGATTTTTCTACCAACCAAAAAAATAAAGATTTACAAGCCGCTGACAAAAATTGCAGCTTGAAAAGAAATCTTTCCTTCACACGCGAATAGAGACAAGACTGAAACTGGAAGTAAAAGATAAGGGAAACATTGTCTTGGTAAAGAAAGAGTAATCATCTATCAGAGAAGTAATGCTTAGAGAGAAGGTGGAGGTGGTGAAACTTGTGGTATTGATGGTGGCAATGGTAGTGGTGGCACGCCGGAGCTAGGGAGGGGAGAACGGGTTCACCCGAACCCCTTTCGCCGAAAAGTCACACTATATATATAAGACAAAAATCCGTTCTCTATCTCTATATATTATGTTTTGAATTCTCTTAACAAGGTCCAAAAACATAGCTCAGTGGTTAAAGAGGTTCAAAATCTATGTAAGGTCGCTAGTTCATTCTCGGAACTGGGATTAAAGCCCTAATTTTAATAAAGTCAAACGTGCACAAGGCCAAGGCAGTTCCCTTTTGAGATTCTATTAACCTTGGTTTCTTTGTTTTAGCAGTTTGATTTCTATTTTCCCGTTCAAGTTTTAACACTAGAAAAATAATATTGAAAGTACGGGGGGAGGGGAGTGAATTGTAACCTATTTAAAAATCTTGGTTGACTAAGTGTAAGTTTAGTCGACTAGATTTTGCATAGTGAATAATTTCAGTAGGAATGAACTGAATGAAGAGAGGTAAAGAAGACACAACAGTTTTTATACTGGTTCAGTACCGGTGTAGTACTTACCTCTAGTTCCTTTGGGTCACAAGGGTTCTCTTAGATTTTTGATAAATGTTTACAGTAGTGATGATTTTAGTACGTTCACCATCAACGATGTACAACAACAATAATTTTTGCAGTATTGACACAACTCTCGTTTTGTGTTCTAACTCTTACTATCTTTTGTGACACTTATAAACTCAAGAATACAATGTTTGTACTATGAACTAGAAAGGCTTTGACACAGTAGTTGCATAAATCATCTTCTTGAGTTTGCCAGTCTTCTTATAGGAGAGTTTGAATAGCCGTTGCAGATTGATCTTTGATTGAGGCACATAATCCTTCAAGAGATTTGACCCAAGGGTACCTCTGAATCCTGCTCATGAGATGGGCTGGATTCATTTACGTCCTTCCCTTTTCATAACCATATTCCAGGGAGTGATTTGTGGCTTTGATTTGGTTGATCAATCTTCAGTATCTTCAGATTCTAATTAAGTCCTTGAAGTATGGCCTGATATTCTTTAGCAGCTGCACTTGATATGTTTCCTTCTTGAAAGCCTCGATGTCGTTTGATTTAGCCTTGACTTCCTTTAGCATCAGAACTTGATTTTGTTTCCTTTTCGATGGCTTTGGCTTCCTTTGATTTAGCATCATTCTTGTTACCTTTGATCTCGTTTCCTTTTTGATGTCCTTACCAAAAGGACTTCCTTTGAAATAATGCTACTTCCTGATTTCCCGCAATCAAATGGATACAATTAGATTGGCACTATTATCATCATTGAAGCTTAGATGTAACAATCTCTCCCTTTTTTATGATGACAATCAAAAAAAGTAAACAGAGTATACTTCCCTTTCATAGCTTAAGATGCCTGCTCCACTTGAGTTGTTGCTTTGTTTTACTCATCACTGTGCTCCACCTAAGTTGTTGCTCTGGTTTACTCATCAGGTTATCTCCCCCTTTGACATCAAAAAGGAAGAAAAAAATAAGTGCAGACAGAACATACAAAATATGGTAGATAATATACAGAGTAGTTAGGGTAGTAGAGGTTATGCCTTCAGCAGAGACACAAAGTTATGGTTCTTACATACCAATGCAAAAATAAGACACAAAATAAAAGCAAGCAAAAAATTGTTTTTAACACACACACACTGCCTTAGTTTCTCCCCAGAAAGTACTTCAGTGTATTGATCACTTTGGTACAGAAAGAGTCATCGGAGGTTTCAACTTCTTTGGTGATTTTGTCCATTTTTTCTGTCATGGAGTTGAATGCCCTGATTCCTTGCCTCCTCGTGGCTCCCATGTCCATCCTGAGCTTGGCCACATCTGTACATGTTTCTTTGGTGACTTCCCTGATCTCGTCCACCTGTTCTTTCATTGTAATGAGCAGGATTTTTACCCCATCTAGATTTTGCTGAATCTGCTGTAGGTTGTTAGTGGCAGTCGACTAAGTCTCTGTTGGTTCAGTGGGTGCTTCAACCTGTACTGGAGCACTTTCAACTTTGGCACGCCTGACCCATCTATCGTCACTTAAGGTGTAACCCATCATAGCAAAGGTTGTCTTATCATAGGTACTGGTAATGTTCTTGGGCGAAAAAGGTGCCAAATCAATCTTCATGACTTCAAGAATATGTGAGATGAGCAAACCATAGGGTAGATAAGCAACAGTAGAGGATATATCCCTGATACTTTCAAGCATATACTGACGAATACACACAAACCAGTCAAGCCTTTTATTGTTCACAAGATAATAAAGAACAAAAATATCTCTAGTAGTCAATGTGCTGAAGGACCCACTTCTAAGAAGTAAAGTGGTGGCTATCATGTGGGCTAACTCGGTGTTCAAACTTGAGATTTTTAGGACTAATGTCAGGAGGGTTAACAGACAGAAAAGCTTTTGCCTCTTCTAAGGAAATTTCAAAGTCTTTTGGCCAGGAGTTTTGCACAAAAATATCATAACCATGAAACTTAGCAGAAAATATTTTCTCAAATTGATAGGAATCAAGAACAATCCGAGTGCCTAAAACCATGGACTCCAAGTCATCTTTGTCTTTAACAAACAGATTGGCACAAAACATTCTCATAGGCTCTTCATACACTGAATTTTCAATAGTATCAAATAGAGAAGAAATACGTTGAAATTCAAAAATAGCAATCACATCACAGTGTAAATTTTTCATAAGAGAAAGACTTACAGAGCGTTCATAAGCCATAGATTTAGACTTATAGGTCTCAAACCTTGATTTCTCACTTGGTCCATAGAAGTTTAGTTTGTCATCTGGCCCAAAAAATGTGCTTTCCACTTTTCCCTTCTTGGATGCAGGCTTTTTGGGGTTTTGTTCCATATGCTTTTTCCTGCCTTTTTTTGGCTAATAGGTAGATCCTCCGATGATTCGCAGCTTTCATTGTTTATTTTGAGGAAGTCTGAGTCGAGGGATGATTCCAGGTCTACAGATTCGTTGTGTGTTTTCTAAAATCGTCTGCTTCGTCTTGTGGTAGTGGAAGATGAGAGGTTTCTTTTTGCCAGGGTAGGGAAATTTTGTGAGAAGAGATGAAGAATGAGAAGGAGAGGGGGGGAGGGGGAGGGGTACTTATCTAGACTTTTGGAAGGTTGAAGGGTTGCATCGGTTAAGGGAAAAGTCAGGTTCAGAAGGAAGTGGCACTTATGAGGAGTTGCTTCGGCGGCACCAGTGGAAGTGTAATAATGACACTCACATCAAAATTAATACACTCATCAATTATGTAAACTTAAGTAAGGAAGTAAAATATTTAATATAGATATGAAATATTTCTTTTTACAAAATAGGCATAATGCCAATCTTTTTACGCAGTAAACAAAATCTTTCTTCTAAAAGAGGTTTTGTGAAATATCAGCAAGTTGAGACTCAGTACTAATGAATTATAATACAATATCACCTTTTGCAACATGATCACGAATAAAATGATGCTTGATTTCTGTATGTTTTTCCTTAGAGTGATGCACCGAATTTTTTGACAAACATATAACACTAGTATTATTACAGAATATAGGAGTAGAGGTAAGAGATAAATCATAATCGAGAAGTTGATGCATGATCCAAAGAACTTGTGTACAACAACTTCCAACAGCTAAATATTCCGCTTCAGTAGTTGACAAGGCAACATAGTTTTGTTTCTTGCTATGCCAGGAAATTAGTGCATTTGCCAACAATTGGCATGTGCCACTAGTAGTTTTCCTGTCAATCTTATCACCTGCAAAATTTGTATCTGAGAAACCTTTTAAAACAAAATTGTTAGAATGAGCATACCATAATCCTAATTCAGTGGTCCCAATAAGATATCTAATAATGCGTTTAACTGCAGTAAGATGGAATTCTTTTGGATCCGACTGAAACCTTGCACATTTACAAACACTGAACATTATATCTGGTCGACTAGCAGTGACATATAATAAAGATCCAATCATTCCTCTATACATTATTTGATCCACACTTTTTCCATTATTGTCTTCTTCAAGTGTAGTTGTTGGACTCACTGGAGTTCCAATGGACTTTGCATTCTCCATACCAAACTTCTTTATAAGTTTCTTGGTGTACTTGGTTTGGCTGATAAAGATCCTTTTGGGACATTCTTTGATTTGCAGTCCAAGAAAGAAAGTTAGCTCTCCCATCATGCTCATTTCGAATTCTCCTTTCATAGTGTGGGCAAATTCTTCACATAGTACATAGCTAAGGCTTCCAAAAATAATATCGTCAACATAAATTTGAGTAATAAGGTTACCTGAACTTGAGCGCTTAATAAACAGGGTTGTGTCGATATTACCTCGTTCGAAACCTTGATTTAGAAGAAAAGAACTTAATCTTTCATACCAGGCTCGGAGGGCTTGCTTGAGTCAGTATAGAGCTTTAGACAACTTGAATACATGATTTGGAAAGCTGTCACTTACAAAGCCAGGTGGTTGTTTCACGTATACTTCTTCAGAGATGTATCCGTTTAGGAAAGCACTTTTTACATCCATTTGAAATAATTTGAATACTTTATGAGAAGCAAAAGCAAGTAGTATTCGAATAGACTCTAATATTACTATAGGTGCAAATATTTCATCTTAGTCGATTCCCTCTTGCTGAGAGTATTCTTGAGTAACTAGTCGTGCTTTGTTACGAACCACTTGACCAGATTCATTCAATTTATTTCTGAAGACCCATTTAGTTCCTACAATGGAAGCATTTGATGGTTTTGGAACCAAATCCCACACTTTATTTCTTTCAAATTGATCAAGTTCATCTTTCATAGCTTTGATCCCAATAGTCGTCTTTAAGGGCTTCATCCACCTTCTTTGGCTTAAGTTGTGATATTAAGGTCATGTGAGAGTTGAGCTTCTGAGATCTTCTGGTAGTGATTCCCTTATGTGGATTTCCAATGATGAATTTGTGGAGATATCTAGGTTCACTTTTCCATTCATTTGGAACGTTTGTGATTGGCTCCTTTTCCTCAGTGGTTGACTGTTCTGCAGAAAAAGATTCTTGGATTTCAATGTCCTCCTCAGTTGACCGATTTTGCTGACTGGTCGACTCATTGTGACTGTCTTTTCCTGCAACAACAGACTTTGGGAAAATAAAAATTTCCTCATCTTCAGGAAGTTTTTCGTTCCTTGAGCGAGGGTTAGTATCCATAAAAATAACATGAATTGATTCTTCAATGCATAAAGTTCTTTTATTGTAAACTCTATATGCTTTACTTGAGGGAGAATATCCAAGAAATATACCTTCATCGCTTTTTGGATCAAACTTACCCAAATTGTCTTTTCCATTATTGTGGATGAAACATTTGCATCCAAATGGGTGGAAGTAACTAATGTTGGGTTTCTTACCATTCCATAGCTCATATGGAGTCTTTTTAAGAATGCGTCTGATCCGACATCGTTAATTATATGATATGTTGTGCTTATAGCTTCTGCCCAGAAGTGGTCAGGTAGAGAGTTTTTCACAATCATGGTTCTTGACATGTCCTGCAAAGTTCGATTTTTACGTTCTACCACTCAATTCTGTTGAGGTAATCTTGGCGAGGAGAAGTTGTGATAGATTCCTTGATCGTTGCAAAAGTTTTCAAATGCTCTGCTCTCGAACTCTCCTCCAAGGTCACTTATGATAGTGAAAATGTAGTATCCCTTTTCACGTTGAACCTTCTTACAGAAGACTTCAAAATTCCTTAGAGCTTCATCTTTATGACTCAGAAAAATAACCTAAGTGAAACGAGAAAAATCATCTACGATAACAAAAGTATATTTTCTACCACTAATACTAGCAGTTCTAGTTGGACCAAACAATTCCATATGCAAGAGTTGAAGAGGTTTAGTAGTAGAAACAATATTTTTGATTTTGAAAGATGAACGAGTTTGTTTTCCTAATTGACATGCATCACAAATATGATCTTTTGAAAAATTTAGTTTTGGAAGACAAATTACAAGATCGTGTTTGGAAAGTTTTTGAATAGTATGCATGCTAGCATGGCCAAGCTTTCTAAGCCATACCCAGGGATCATCAATCATAGATGCTAGAAAAATTTGATTACCAAGACTATCTACATTACTGATAGTATAGACATTCCTGTCTCTATTACCAGAAAGAATAACTTTACCTGATTCGTCTTCAATAAATCAGCCATATTTTTTAAAACGAACCTCATAGTCATTGTCACATAGTTGACTTATACTGAGAAGATTGTAACCAAGTTCATCAACCAAATATACTTCGTCTACGTCACATGTTGAGCTGAGAGGAACTCTTCCAAGTTCAATTACATTTCCTTTTAATTTGTCTCCAAACGTAACCGTTCCTCCATCTAATTTGGTGGCAGTCTTGAACAATTATTTTTCACCAGTCATATGTCTGGACCATGTGCTATCAAGATACCATTTCCCTTTTCTATTCTTCTTGCGTTGTTCCTGCAGAAAAAGAAAATTATTTGTTTTTAGGTACCCAAGCTTGCTTGGGTCATGAATGGTTAGTATTCTGGGTATTAGCTTGACTGGAGGACTTGGGTCACCAGATCTATCTCCTGTTGTTCTTGAACCTGCAATGGTTAGAGGTATGACCAAGTTATCCACAGCAGAAACATGATAACTTCCTTCTTCAAATAGCGCTCCAACATGAGCCTTGCTCTGATACCAATTGAAAGTACAAGAGGGAGAGGGGGTGAAATGTAACCTATTTAAAAATCTTGGTTGACTAAGTGCAAGTTTAGTCGACTAGACTTTGCACAGTGATAATTTTAGTAGGAATGAACAGAAAAGTAAAGAAGGCACAACAGTTTTTATACTGGTTCAGTACCGGTGTGGTACCTACCTCCAGTTCCCTTACAGATAAATGTTGACCAATCTGGCTAACATTGAACTTGGTAGAATGAAATGGTTGAATAATTTAAAAAATTAGATTATTCATGAATACACATTTAATGCTGAGATTACGCATTGAATTTCTGGTAGTAGATCCATAATAAAAAAAGTCTTTGTGATTGTTCCAGGAGAAATGATAGAAAAGATATGGTAGAGCTAGGACAACTATTGTATGAGGTCTACCCAATGATTAGATATCTATGGAAAAAATAACGATGTAGAGGGCAACTGAAAAGGAGGCTCGACCTACATGGAGAGTGGTGGGCAGGGATTCTCTGCTCTACGTTCGAACATTGGTTGGTCTTAGCTTAGCGTGCTAGCCGCTGCTTCATTTCGTATAGTTGGGTCACTAGGGTTCTCTTAGATCTTTGGTAAATGTTTATAGTAGTGATGGTTTTAGTACGTTCACCATCAATGATGTACAGCAACAGTAGTTTTTGCAGTATTGACACAACTCTCGGTTCGTGTTCTAACTGTTCCTATCTTTTTTGACACTTGTAGACTCAAGAATACAGTATTTGTACTATGAACTAGAAAGGCTTAGACACAGATCATGTAGTTGCGTAAATCATCTTCTTGAGTTTTCCAGTCTTCTTATAGGAGAGTTTGAATAGCCGTTGCATATTGATCTTTGATTGAGACACAGAATCCTTTAAGAGATTTGACCCAAGGAGTGCCTCTGAATCCTGCTCATGAAATGGGCTGGATTTTACGTCCTTCCCTTTTCATAACCATATTTCAGGGAGTGATTTGTGGCTTTGATTTGGTTGATCAATCTTCAGTATCTTCAAATTCTAATTAAGTCCTTGAAGTATGGCTTGATATTCTTTTAGCATCTGCACTTGAGATGTTTCCTTCTTGAAAGCCTCGATGTCCTTTGATTTAGCCTTGACTTCCCTTAGCATCAAAACTTGATTTTGTTTCCTTTTTGATGGCTTTGACTTACTTTGATTTAGCATCGTTTTTGTTGCCTTTGATCTCGTTTTCTTTCTGATGTCCTTACAAAAAGGACTTCCTTTGAAGTAGTGCTACTTCCTGATTTCCTACAATCATATGGATACAATTAGATTTGCACTATTGTCATCATTGAAACTTAGATGTAACAAATATCTCGATGACTTTGATGAATTTAGTATGAATTCTCCTAAGAATACGCTTGGAAGTTAGTTATACTATTGATGTTCGTGATGCAGATGAAAGGTTCTCAGGTCTAATGAAACGGGTTTTATGGTCCTTCAAAAAGATTAGTTTTGACAAACAAGCATTGAAATTATTCCCTTATATTTCGTTTTGTAAAACCTATTGTGCTTCTTCTACTTGTCATTGTATTCGTTGAAAGAGCTTTTTCGACAATAAAATTTATCAAGAATTATGGAGAATTGAATGAGTTATGAACTTTTACTAGTTGTTTGGTACTTATATAAAAAATATGCTTAATATTATTTTTAATGATACTATTATAAAAACATTTCAAGATTTGAATACTTATCGAGTACAATTGTGATATTGTATTTGAATAAAAATGTGTTTGGTTATTGCTTCTTTGAGTACTCTTTTTTTGAACTCCCTTAACAGAAATTCTGCACCACCACTAGGTGGTGTTGGATGAGGTGTTGGTGATGGAAGAAGAAGTGGAGGGAAGGGGAAGGGGAATGGGAAGGGGAAAGGGAAAGAAAAAGGGAGGGGAAAGGGG
>NC_031995.1:95819606-95833619 GCF_001879085.1 Nicotiana attenuata | reverse complement strand
GGGAGGGAGTAAAATGGGTTGGGGAGTGAGGTGGCATGCCACATGGTAATCATCTCATCAAAATATTAGTGTCACGTGAGATTGAAGGTCCACATCGGTTATTTCTAACGGACGAGGGTATATTTGGATTACTCGTATAATGACAAGGATATTTTTTCGACGGAAAGTCAAACATGGAGACAAAATTTAGACAAAGATTGAGATTATTCATTTATTCATTCTACACATGGAGACAACAACTATTTGAAGAGTATTTTCTTCAATTCAACAGTTAAATACTAACATTTGATAATCCCCTCTAATTACCAAATGAGTCACACCATCTTAACAGGTTTTTAACATTGGCTAGCCACTTTTGAATTGACATCCTTACTATTTTCACAGCCAAAAGCTTGTTGTTGAATCATTAGGACAGAGCTTTTTATCTCTTTGCCAGAGGAAGCCAATATATTAGCCATTGGCCCCAATTCTGAATGCTGATCAGTTAATGGGTTTTCAAATAGTTTTGCCATTATACCTTGTGGGAACTTGCCTTTTCCTACTATTATCAGCTCAAATTCCCCACTTTTCCCTATTTCCAATACTTGTTCCACCAATTCGTCACTTGCTTCTTTCTCAGCATATACAGTTTGTTTATCCCACCTTATCTTGAAATCTGCAATTGTAGTATCGTCCAAAGTCCTGTTTGGAAAAATGAGACCAATACATTATAAGAATTTAGTACAACAACGACAACAACGTGATCCAATAAGCAGGGTCAGAGGAGGGTTGAGTGTACGCAGATTTTACTTCTATCTTGTGTGAGCGGTGGCGGAGCCATTCATTGGCAAGGGAGTCAATCGACACCCCTTCGTCGGAAAATTATACCGCGAAGATAGGTTAAATATTTCATTTTTATGTACATATACTATGTGTTAACTCCCCTTAATTTTTTCATATGCTTAATTACTTATTTATATTTTGACTCCCTTTAGGGAAAATTCTAGCTCTGCCACTGTGTGTGAGGCAGAGAGGTTGTTTTTGATGGATCCTCAGCTCAAGAAAAGTATTTTGAAAATGGGTTTGAAAAATACAAGAGTAAAGAAGCTATGATGAAAATAATGAAGTAAAGAAAATATGAATAGCAGAAATAGTAATATAACCAAAGATCCATGACCAGTTTGATGTCTATAATTAGTTGTTTTGATTTGGTAAAACTCAAATTTATCATGATACCAAAGATGTTGGCGTGCTAATGATCTACTGAAATCTTGATTAATTTCTGAAGTTTAACGCGAAATTGTACATGTAGCAACCATGGGGATGCAACATACGGATATCGAGTTCATCTGAACTCAATATTTTTGACGCGGAGTATAAATATATGTTTAAAAAAATACTAAAATATCAATAAATAATAGATATGAACTCATAACTTAAAAATATAATTGGTCCAATGCTAAAATCTTAAAGGTTGAATCCATAGACCTTAAATTCTGAATTAGCCTTTGATAGCAACATGCAATTTATAATATTACATTTATGCGTTATTTTTCTTGATTTTGCATATTTTAATCTGGTGTCAAGTTAAATTCTGAGTAGTTATTATGATAAGAGCAATATTGTATGAGATTAGTATCTTGCAAAATAATATTATTGCTACAACATCACATGCATGTTAAAGATTACTAATAGTGTAAAGAGTATTTACACTATTTATACATATCAATTAAACTTATATGATAACACATGCTGTACTACATAATAGACAAGGATTAAGTTATACCATGACACTAGACAGATATTTTACACTAAAGTTTTATTTAACTTGTGATAGTAGGTTCTTTACGATTTTGGCCTCGTTAACTACAAATTACACTTATTATATAACTATATCTATATAAATATTTTTTTATACCGTCAATGCATAGAATTTAAAATCAAAATACAAATGCATGCATTAAACCGTTAGATTATACTAGAAATGCATAAAGGATATTACCTTTCAACTTCATCAAAATTACTCCCAATATGTTGAATGAATCTTACTAATGTAACCCTAACAGCTGGATGTTCAACCATTCTGCTACCAAATTCCATAGCCTTTCGACAATCAGCTCCACCTAAGAACACAATGCAAACTCTCACGGAATTCATCCCATTCACTTCTAATCCACGATCAACCAGCACCGCCACTGCGCACGGCGCTCGTCTCGTCACCTTCTCATTCACCGTTCTCCATCCGTGCCCTGCATATGAACGTATTTATGTAATTGTCGTTCTGTAAGACCCTAATCAGAATATAGTTTTTGTTTTTCTTCTAGACGAACACGATATTGAAATTTTTTTCTCGGAACAATATAGTTGTAGGGGAGTCAAATTTAGCCCATAAAAATATACTTCACCGAATTCACCAAGAATTGGACCAGTTTGGCTTGGTATATATTTATGGGCTTTTTACACTTTTAGCCCGCGCCAGAAACTATTTACATTCGGTAGTCCAAAAAGTATATAGATTGTATAATTTTTGTATATAACATATAGAATGTATATATATACAAAAAATATATATATTTTGACTATTATTTTAAGAGCGGCTATACAATGTCATTTTCCCTATATTTATTAGCAAGTCATTTTGAACAAAGCCATCTAAAAGTTGGGTCATTTGGACGGCATATGTAGCCAAATTGATCTAGTAAAAACTTAATTAAACATTAAAACCAATTTTACTTTTAGGTTTGATTTGTTTGATAAAATCATGATAAATAAAAGAAAAAATTTATTACTAGCTGATTTGGTAATTCGAATGAACATGTGTATACCAATTTTTGACACACATACCTGCATGAATCTCCATTTCTTCTTCTCCTTCCATTTGCCAATGTTTATGAAATGGCAAAACAATAATTTCAGCTCGTTTCTTCTCCGCAACATGAATAATATCCTCATGCAAATTTGGCAAAGCTGAGATAGCCATCGTAGGTCGGACCTTGACCCGACCTAACTGACTATATGCCTCGAACGCCGTGGCCACTTGATCGGTCGTGTCGTCTCGCCGGAGTACACGACCGATGAACGGAAAACCGTTCTTTCGGGCACGTTGAACCATCAGGATCGAGGAGAGTCGATCGCTGAATTCAACGAGCTGCATTACGTAGAGTTTGGTAACTGAAGAATTATTATTTTTGTTAGATCTTAGTGATTCAATGAGGGTTATGAGTGAACGTGCGTCTCTAGGGCCACGAATGCAAGCTAGAATTCTGAGATTGTTTTCTTTGGTTTTATTTGGTAACTTTTTGAGTTGAAGTTGGTGTATTGAGGGTTTGTGAATAGCCATTACTGCAGGAGTTGTGATGAAGGTTGTAAAGAGTGCCATAACCACCAATATTGCAAACGTCTCATCATCCAAAACCTAATGGAGACAGCCAAAGAAAGAAATTAGTTCATAAAAAATTGATCGTCACATAGATGTCAAAAATATTAAGTAGTGAATCTTTTGGCAAATGACTAATTGTTGGCCATCAACCTCGAAATTGCACATATATGTTTACTAGGGTCAAAGCGACAGAAAAGTAAAATAAAGCGAAAAAGATCTCGGATTCAATCCTTGGGAATAAGAAAAAAAGATTTTACACAAATAGCCAGCCATATTCGTTATTTACTTTTTTTGGCCGATATACATGTATACATTAATTATACATACTTAAACACATATTGTACATGGATTGTTCATATATTATACCTCCATCGGCTATTTTAAGTTTAAGCGATTGGGTGAACGGCTATTTAGGTTAATTCTTCTAAGAAAAATCCTGAAGTAGAGACCTTAAACATCATAAATCTGAATTAATTGAGACACCAATATGAATATCGAACACCAGATGAAAAATTAGAAAAAAAAATACTCTCCACTAATATCAGCGTTGCTCTTGTTCCTCCTAGAGTATACAGTACGTCTCATTGATTTCAAAAACTTATAGTATGGAATTTCAGCTAAAGGAATCTTCTACTCCCTCTCTTCGAAAAAACAATTGACACTAGTCTGTTTTACAAGGAAAAACAACTTTCTACATTCGGAATCAATTTAACTTGGACTTAGTTCATTTTCCCCTTTCATGACCGTATAAATGTTATAGCACGTTTAAAATTATAAGTTTTAAAACTTTTACAGCTACATTAACATATTTAGTACAATATATTTCAAAAATCTTCTTTTTTCTTTAAATTCTGTGTCCGATCAAACTATATATGTCATATAGTAAAATAGTAAATTGAAACAAAGAGAGTATATTTCTGAAAGAATTTCTGGAAAGTATAGTAAGGATTTTTCTAGATTATATCCTTTCCTGGATTTCCAACTAAATAGATAATTAGTGACAATCATTTCAAGTACATCACCATTGGACATTGAACAGTGAGTAGTGGGGGAGCCCCCTTGTAGGAAGGGGTGTCAAATGACATTTCTTTGCGGGAAAAATACACTGTGTAGGTAGGTAAAAGAATATTTATATGTATATATACTATGTGTTGACTCCCCTTATTTTAGTATCTTTATTTTTATATATTTTGACACCCCTTAATAAAAATTTTGACTTCGCCACAGACAGTGAGAAGTGATCATTAAGTTTGGACTCAAGAAATTCCTTCTTAGAAATGCCTCTCTTTCAAGTGAGAAGGGAATATTCAGAACCCTATACCCTAATCTTGAGAAATAAACAGTAACATGCACTGTCGGCATATTTGAAAGGGTAAAATATATGGAGACTGACTAGGATCAAATTTTGGTGTATGGATCAAATTTATTACATCGTACAGAGTCACAAAAAAGCTAGGAGTGTAAAGGACAAGTCTACCATGTTATCTTATCATCTGACTTCTGTTGGAACATGCAAGTTTTATAATAATGGAAGAAAAGTCAATGCTTGTCCACTGAATATATAATGGGTTGAGTACTGTCAGATTTTATGTGGGATCCGAGGTTACACGTAATCACGTCGCCAAATAATTAAGATCATGATCAAGAAGTGGCACAACTAATAAATACGTGCATCATCAAAGAGTGTGGTAGAATGGTTATATTATTAAAGGGTCGTTCGCAGACGCGGACTCAAGATTTGAAGTTTGGGGGTGCGCTTTTGGATTCAACCAAAATCTACTTTGTATACAAGTGTTCGCTATTAATATATCACTATTTTCTAAATATACTTGGAGTTTTTGCCTAACTTTAAGGGTGTCGATCATGATCCCTCTCGGTATATCATAGGTCCATCTCTAGTTGTTTGGTAGGACGTATTAGGAAAAGTAATACATGTATTAGCTTTATTAATATTAATTCCTTGTTTGGTACATATTTTTCAACCAATAGTAATACTTGTATTAGTTATACACCATATTCAATAGTACTATTTTTATACATAGCAAATCATGGTATTAGCAATACCATGATTTCTAATACATGGATAAGTATGTATAAAGACAGAATTGCCTTTTCAAAACCTTTTCCAAATCCTTTCTAAAGATATGGAGGGTATTTCGTAAACAAATAATTAAAAAAAATTTATGCAATGCATGTTATTTTTAGTATACCAAACCAAACAGTGAATAAAAATAATCTCAGTATACTAATCTCATCATAACTAATCTCAATATTACTAATCCCAACATTACTAATACACCCTATTCAATACTATTCTTGTACACCCTGCCACTAAATTTCGAACGCCCAATTCTTGAAAGGAAAAAGAACTAATAGCAAATGCATATATATATATATATTGTTAAACTTACCTTTTTCTCTTTGCCAATATTGAGAACTATGAGCTCCACTAATCCTTTTGTGTTCATCAAAATTCCAAGTGTAAAGGCTTCTCTCACTGGTATAGAATATAACATGCCCACAATAAATGTTCCCAAAACCTTCCCTACACAAGCTGTGGACACAACAAGCACAACAAGTCCCCAAGATCCAAGACTATGAATTTTAGTTATATCAGTTTTTATTCCACTTGAAGCAAAATAAAGTGGCAATAATAATCCAGAAACAAAATCTTCAATTCTCAAGATTAACCTTCCTCCAAAATCTCCACTTTTTGGAATTGTTAATCCAAATATAAATGCTCCAAATATTGCATGTATACCTATAAGATCAGTCATAAAACCAAACAACATTACTCCAGCTAGGGTTAAACATATGTAAGTTTCCTCCACAATATGGTGACCACATGAAGCTTTTCTTGCCATCCAATTCATTATTGGCCTAATAATAGTGAACATAAAAACCACAAATCCAAATCCAGATAAAAGAACCCAAAGGGAAATTAAAGGACTATTATGTGATTTTCCTCCTCCAGCTAGAGCAACTGCGAGAGCAAGTAAGATCCATGCTGCAACATCATTGAAGGCAGCTGCAGCCATGGCTATTTCACCTACTTGTGTAGTAAGTAACCTGTTCAGACATAATATAATTAAAATAATTAATAGCGTGCACTATTCCCTAACAATTTAAGATTTTAGATGAGATGATGTTCACACAATTTAACATAGTATCACATACGTGAGACAGGGGTGAGCTACGTGAAGGTTAGGGGTTTGATCAAATCCCCTTTGTCAAAAAATTAGACCGCGCAAATAGGGAAAAATAAATAAGGGGTGCTAGCTAATTAGTCGGCCCATTAGGTTGTCTAACCCTAAATGCAGTCTATATAAACACCATTTTGAGTGTTTGGAGACTGACTAATAACCAAATGAAGGTGGCTACGGTTTATTCTCTACACGCTACGTGAGGATTCCCGACGACCAGTAATTTTGAGTCGAGTTACTGCAGACGATCCGCTTCCGCTAAGGAGAAAATTTGTATTTCTCCTAACTAATTTTTATAACATGGTCTATATATGCTGTTAAATCCCCTCTTATAAGGAAGTATTCTACAGTGCATGTAGGGGTAAAAGGGTTCAAAAAGTTGTTTGAGGTCACAAGTTCAAATTCCAACTATGATAATTTCAATATATATATTTTTTGAATCCCTTGGTATAAATTCATGGCTCCACTATTGCATGAGGGACGTAACATAATTTTCTAGATGAGATGATCACGCAATTCAACATATATAACCTTACCTTAGTTCTGCGAGGATTCGAGCAAGAACAGGGAAGGCGGTGATTGAAAGTGAAACTCCGATAAATATGAAAAATTCTCCATAACCAACTCTATCAACCCCTTTGATTACTTTCCTTAGAAGAAAAGCAACTCCAATGCCAAAAATAAAGGGCAGAGAAATTCCTGCAAAAGCTATTCCAGCAGCTCTTTTTCCACTTTTACGTATGGTTTTCAAGTCTAGTTCTAGGCCAACAAGGAACAAGAAGAATAAGAGCCCTATGCTTGATACAGATTCAAGAATCGGAATGCTCCATGTTGGAAAAATCAAGCGTGTGAAGACTTCGTTCCTACCAAAAGCTGATGGTCCAAGCATAATCCCAGCCTGCAATGACAAAAATGAAACGTTATCTTTTGGAATTTAGTGGAGGCCAGCCTTGGAACAACGGTAAAGTTGTCTCCGTGTGACCTTTAAATCACGGGTTTGACGCGTGTAAGCAGCCATTAATGCTTGCATTAGGATAGGTTGTCTACATTATACTCTTGGGGTTCAGCCCTCCCCGGATCCTGCGTGAATGTGATTTGTGGGCTGGGCTGCCTTTTTTATCTGTTGGAATTTAGTACTTATAGGCCAGTCTCGACCAAGGATATTGCAGTTATGAAAAAGTGCACGAAATATAGAACTGGAATCGTGAAAGAATTTTGTTATTTTTTTTTTATTCATTGGATTTTAGCTATATATAATGACAGTATAAAAAGTTTTACGACCATGAAGCTGTAACAGGTCATTACTTTATTTATCGTATCAAACTTGCTATCACGAAAGTTATCATTTGTTGTAGGTCTAATTAATAGGATGGTAATAAGAAGATTATACTCTGATTCATCTTTTCCTTGTTATGTGACACTCTTTTTCTCCTAATAGTTTGTTCTGAAAAGTATGACACCTTTTTTTTTTTTTTTTTATATATTTGAATACTCTTGAACTTTAAAGTTTTCACTTTAACCTTAATGAAATGTCTTATAGCTATATAAATGTTATGACATATTGAAGAATTAAGACCACAAGTCTTAAAGGTTTGTCATATACTAAAAGTGTTTATTTCTTTCTTAAATTTCATACCTCCATACAATAACATACCTAGTGCGATCCCACAAGTAGAGTTTGGGGAGAGCGGGGTGTACACAAATCTTACCCCTACCTTGTGTTAGGTATAGAGAGCCTGTTTCCGATAGACCATCGGCTCAGAAAACGTGTTTTCAAGATAGGTTAGCAAAAAAACTAAGATGAAAATACTAAAAAGAATAGAAAAGTATTGATAGCAAAAATAACAAAGAAAATTTCATACCTCCATATAAATGAAAAATGTAATTAGGAAGCATATAGTGTTAGTGCAAAGAACTTAAACGAAGTATTATTTCTTGAAATGTAGGGCTAAGGTGGTGGAGGAACTTACAAGGATCTCAGCGACGACTTTGGGTTGCCGGAGGGGCTTGAGGAGGAAAGTAAGGCAGCGACTGAGGAAGACAACTAAAGTGGTTTGAATGATTAACAATGGGAAAGCATAGTGTAAAGGATTTTCTCCTTGCCATATTCCATCTGAAGATGTTTTAATGGAGGATACGTTAAAACCCATTATGGGAATATGGCTTCTTAAGTTCAAGTTTTGGTTACTGAAACTGAAGGCTATTGACAGGGGATTATATAGTGGAGCTCACAGCTTTCATCCAAATGAATTGTTGGGCTAAAACTGACCCAAAGATATTGTCCGCTTTCGGTCACAACATGATGCGATATTATCCGTTTTCGGTCAAATTAGCACTATTTTTTCAAAATATTTTATACTATTAAGAATATATATTCTTGCACCTTATATTTAATTTCACAATCTTTTCGGCTACTAATGTGATACCTGACATGAATCTTTTTAACAATATTGGGAATCTAATAATTATGGCCAATTTTTTAGTAATAATTATTTCCTTTGGGTTGGTGGCTTGTACAAGCAATATATTTAGTGATATATCATTGTCACACGAGTTATAAATAATAATTTTATCACTTCTCAGTTCTTTCAATAACTTTAGATAATATTTTATTAGTAATAAATATTTATGCAATTGTGCTATGGAATATTTAGTGGTATTTAATTGTTACACGTGTTATATTTAGTTAATTTCATTGTTCTAACAATATGCAGAATATTTTATGTTGTGCCAAAATAATGAAAAGAAAACATGATAAATCAGGAAAATGCATGAGGGCTTAGTTTTACCCTTCTTCATACAGCTTAAAATTAAATAATTCCTGATGTACTTTTTGGCTTTCAATCGAAGAGTATCACCTTGCCTAAACGACCTTAAAATTTCAGAATGTATGGTTCATCTATCTTATCTTTTGATTGTTGCATAGGCTCGTAAGAATCGATTCTCGTATTTCCTTTTGAATATAATGTCGAAAAGTGCTTGGAATGACGACCAATACGCTCAAACTGAAAATTCAACTTATTATCGATATTCTCTTCTTGACAAAAACTAGAATAGGCTAAAATTGCATTTGTAATGTCTTTGATTGACTCTAGTACCACTTCTTCAATGTCAGCATTATATCATCAAACACCATTTGGTTCTATGGTTGACGACATTCAACTCTTAACTCCTCCATTGGAATGTCAATTTATTCCTCTAACTCAAATTCTTTTTGATTACTATCCATAATATTGGCTTGTTGAGCATTAAAAGCTTCAAGTAGTTGACGCAATTAAACCTCTAGATGTGATCCAACTGCCTCTCGTATCCGTATCCATAGTTGTTTCTCATCATCTTCCTTCACAAGACATTTTAACATATCCCTGATCTTGTTTACGTCAGCATCCCTCCACTTTATTATTCCTATTAACTTTAAGAGAAAAAGTAGAATCATCATATATGGAATTTAGTGCGGATAAGAAATATAAGCACAACCATATAAATGACTATTTTTACCATCACACATATCACATGAATTTCACACATAAGATTGAGCCACAAACAAAATCGTTAGTTCCAGAAATAGCACCAAAATTTGATTACACCAAGCTCTAGTTCCAAAAAGGATAAGCAGTTGCTGCAAATATATCTGGATAAAGAGTCTGGAGTCGAATCCCACAGAGAACTAACACTCCTATTCAATATCGATAAGAAAATAAGTTCAAACACTTTTCAAGTTATAAAAATTAAGATTTTTGTTTCAAATTAATTAGCTATAAATATTAAAAAGCAGTAAAAAGTATCAACTAAAGAGAAATAAGTTGTATTCAAGAGTAAAATACTTAGATAATGATTTCTCCAATTATCCGGTTATATGCCTAACATGCTAGCTATAATCTTGCCGAGTTATTCTCCATTGATCATGAGTTGTCTCGTTACCGCAATTATTTTTGGATCAAAAGCAATATTTTTTTTAGATTACTCTCCCAACTAACTTTTAGCTAACTTTGATGACTTTCAAAGATCGTGCCAAAGTTTCGTTATCTGTAATCCAATTTTTTTTAACTGAAGTACCCCAGACAGAGGTTTGGGAGGAGTTGTATTTCAAAAAATTGTAGTGAGGGGGGCTTGACCTTACCTCAATAACGTAATACAACATGGTGATTTCTATCACCCAAAAAATAGAAGGAGGTATACAAAGTCCTCTCTACTTCCCGTGCATATATATACATAATCAACTAACAAAAAAGTTGCACTTAGCATATTTTGTTCTAATACTAGGCATTTGCCTTTTATCCAGAATGAAGAGTCCTTTAGCTTCCTATGGTAGTTGGCCGAAAGAGTGGCAGATCAACCTTGTACTGGAGGTGGAGGCTAGTTTAGCTAAGGCATCGACTACTTGGTTGTCCTCTCTGAGCAGTGTTGAACCGTCGTAATTGCATTTTGGACAACTTTTATAATCCTATCCGCTACCGTCTTTAGTTTCATATTCTTTGTTCCTTTTTGATTGATCATGTTAACAATGACAGTTGAGTCTAGTTCGAGAGCAAAATTAGTGAAACCTAATTGGTTGCACCATTTTCCTCCAAACTCCGCAGCTAAGGATTAACAGGCATAGCAAAGGCCATGATACAATTACCATTCCCATCTATGATTATCCCTCCTATGCCAGCTTTTCCGCTTTCTTTTATGTAACTACCATCAGTTTTAACTTTGATAGCGTCAAATAGAGGAGGATGCCATTGAACTTGCTTCCAAGTTTGAACATGTCTCAACTTCTCTATCCTGCTGCATAAGGTAGGCCAGTGATGAGAGACCTCTCCATTCAGCATTAGTTTGGAGATTATGGATTTGATAGTCCATATAACTTGATGTTTCATGAAGTTGAGATGAAATTTCTTCTGCGTGCCATATCTATAAGAGCTTCTCTGTTTCCAAATCTCCCAACATATGACAGTTGGTGCTACTTGGAGAATCAGGCCATGTATTCTGTTCTTTGCTTTTCCTTCCCACCAATTTTTAAAGATGGCAGGAACAGGGGCCATCTAGCTTTTAACTATGCACATGTGATGATGTTCAACAATAACCTAATAAGTTTCTCTCTAAATCAATATAGTTGAACAAAAAGATTATAAAAATGGCTTAATTATAGATAAATACTGTCAATAATCCACTCAATACTGGTTTCATCAAAATTCTAGATGAGAAGTATAGCAACTTATAACTTCACTCAAAAACATAACACTAGAATTCATAAACCAAACAAGAAATAATGGAAGAAATGGGAAACTCGTCGCCAAATTCCATTGTCCTTCGCTCCTTGTGTGTTTCTTGCCTCCAAAGTAGATATATATATATATATTATATTATATATATAGTATATTATATATATATATATATATATATATATATATATATATATAGGGGGGCGCATAAACCAATCCCAACTCGAACAAGAAAAATTGGGAGGCTCGTCCACACGGCTCGTTACACGAGTAGGAAAAACATTTGGCATGTAGTAGTTATTTTTCAGCAGGTTCTCACGGTAACCCTCGCCTTGACAGACTTCACTATTTTGTATGACGCCTGTAACCCTTGGCTCGTCAGGATGGGACACGACACGAGCGTCCTAGAGTTCCCCTTCAGTTTCAGTTTTTCTGTTTTTGTTTTTACAGCCACACTTCGCACATTATTATTTCTTTGTTTTACTTTCATCCAACTCCCTTCCTACACACAATAAACATGTAATTAACATTTGCAATAAATTTTTAACATAAGAAAATAAATTACAATCACAAAACAAATATAAAGAAAAAGGAGATTTTACTAATAAATTATGAGCAATTCTGTTTGCTCCATTCTTCTCTCAGAATTGTTCTCCATAATTCGAGGATTAGAACGTAGGATGATGCGGGCCTTCTTGGCATATATTTTATCTCTGTGAGAGGATATTGTAGATCTTTTAAAAATATTTATTGTCAAGAAGTTTCGGCCACATCTTGATGTCTTTGTGAATATTTCATAGTTTATAGAATTTTCGAGATATATATATATATATATATATATATATATATATATATATATACACACATATATATATATATATATATATATATATATATACTCGATAACCGAGGGCGACCTTAAGCAGGTGAAGAAAGATTGACATTGGAAAGGCAAAGAGATGGTGATTCAGACCCCGGAAGAGGACATCACTACTTACGTGAAAGGGTTCTTAAGTGTTTGTGACTTTGTGAATCGGCGATCCAATATCGATTCAATAGTATCCCGCTCTAATGACTTTGTGAACCAGCGATTCGGCGCCGGAATGGTTTCCGTAAGTACATTCGTGAATTTCTCGTAGAACGTAATCCGTGTCTCCCAGACCCAAACATATTGCCAATGGTCCATCAAATATCTTTCTGTATAATGTTCCATCTTCGGCCAATGTGAATCGTTCTGCCTTCGTTCGTAGAGTCCTCGATTCCGTAGGGTTCGATGGAAGCTTCCCGATTTTTAGATACTCGATATATTTACTCCTCCAATCCCAAGTTAGGCTTGTGGAGTTTATTTCAGCGTGCCATTCTTCGATTACTGACCTTGAAAGTTGTACAACAGTTCCCGAGATGAGTTCATCATCTTCAATCGATAACCCCAAATTTGCAAGGGCATCGGCCTTGCTATTTTATTCCCGAGGTACGTGCTGTAGCGTCCATTCTCTAAATTGATGTAGAGACACTTGTAATTAGTCTAAGTGCCTTTGCATCCGATCTTTCCGAACCTCGAAAGTTCTGCTGACCTAATTTACCACAAGTTGGGAGTCACACTTGGCCTCAATGATCTCTGCTCCCAAGTGTCACACCTCCTTTTTCTACACCTGTGAGGGTGTAAAGGAGTTTTTCCAATTAAAGGACAGTCGGAACGGGATTTATTATTAATATTCAGAGTCGCCACTTAGGAGATTAATGGTGTCCTAAGTCACCGGTTAAATCCCGATCCGAGGAGATTATGACTCTATTAACGGTCCGCGAACCAGAACTCCGAGTAAGGAATTCTGTTAACCCGGGAAAAGGTATTAGGCACTCCCGGATTCCGTGGTTCTAGCACGGTCGCTCAACTGTTGTATTTGCTTTTATCTGATCTTAAAACATATTCTAACCTATGTGCCCTTTGTTTTAACCGCTTTTACTTTATGTCTTTTAATAAGAATTGCAACATCGTGAAAATGTATCTCGAACCACGTTACACCAGTGCACCTGTGGCTTTTGACGCATTTCGACTCCGTTGAGATTTAGATTTGGGTCACATAAATGTGCACCCGTATTTAAGAAGGTAAGATTATTAAGAACGCGCCTAAAGGGACTATCGTGTCATTATCTTTGGGGAAGGCCGTGAAATTCGCTAAACGGCCCATCCCGAAGTCTAAGTTTTTCTGTATGTACATTTATCGAGGCCCCGGAATTTGTTTGC
>NC_031995.1:95726934-95819586 GCF_001879085.1 Nicotiana attenuata | reverse complement strand
AAACAAAATTAAGACGTATTACTATAATAGTATAGCAAAAACCACAATACTACAATTACATAACCAATAATGAAAATAGGAAGAAGGAAGTGAAAAACTACGTAGAAGAATTCTCCGCCTTGCTCCTAGAGTGTCTTGCCTCCTTAGGTCGAATCTCCGGTCTCCACGACGGCTCCGTGCTCTTCCTAGGTCTAAAGTTGTATCCAAACTCAATCTCCCCCCCCCTCCCCCCTCAAAAGTGGCGTTTTTAGGTCTATTCATATGTGTAGGAAAAGCCCTAAACGTGTAGGTCAATTCCTGGTCAAGGCGGGAAACAATTAAAACCTTCAAAACTCGGACTAGACCTGGCCTTAGGCCTAGCATCACCTGGATAACGCCAGCCTAGGCCTGGCTTTAAGTTGGCCTCGCCAGGATAACGCCAGCCCAGGCCTGGCTTTAAGCTGGCCTCGCCTGGATAACGCCAGCCTAGGCCCGGCTTTAAGCTGGCCTCGCCTGGATAAAGCCTGGTCGAGCTGGCTTTTTCCTGGCTTCTCCTTTTCACCGTTCTCGAGCGCACTTTCGACGTTTAAGCATCCCTTTAGCTCTATTTTCATTTCTGATGCACCTACACATAAAATAGCCTCCATTATGCTCAGACAAAGTGTATTTTAAATTTAAAGCATGTATAATGCAAGGCAAATAATGTACGAAACTATGGGATTATAGTCACACATCATTTAGTCTTTGTATATTGACATATGATTTTTTCTTTTTCAATATATTTATCGTGATTTATAACTTCTTTGTGGAACTATTTGCCCTTATTGAGTTCAATATTCTTCGTTTTCAAGACTTACACCTTAATTTTATAATTCAAACATAATTTTAAATAAAATATTTATATAATTTTTTAAACACTTTTGCCTCATTTAGACAAGGTACACGCGCAACGCGCGTACTATTGACTAGTATATATATATATATATATATGTGTGTGTGTGTGTGTATGTGAGAGAGAGAGAGAGAGCTAAGATTTTAGGGTAGAGTAGCATCCAATCAATCCTAGTGGACTTTTGAGCTTAAACAACATAAATGGACTTGTCTTGAACTTGATCCAGTAAAATTTGGGACAAATTCAAAAATATCCAGATTTACAAGTGGTCATTCAAAAATAGCCACAGTTTCAAAAGTAATTGAAATTTAGCCACTTTCATGTAAAAATCTAAACGAAAATACTGTTCAAAATCCGAAAAAATACTCCAGTATAATATACTGGAATTTCGGTATAATATACTGGAGTTCCAGTATAATATAACGGTCCAGCATAATATACTGGAGATTGGAGCACCGGTGCTCCAATCTCTAGTATATTATACTGGAACTTTCCGCGTGTTGGAGTTCCAGCATAATATGCTGGAAGTTCATACACAGATGCACCGATCTTCGGTATATTATGCTGTAACTTTTCGTGTTACACCAAATAGTGGCTATTTTTCAATGACTTTGCAAACACTGTATATTTTTGAATGACCAGTCCGAAAACTGGCTAGCCCGTGCTATTTTTACGTAAAATTTCAATGTCTAAAAATTAGCTCACAATATTCCAAGAAAAATGCAAAAACTACATCAATTTTTCACGCGATACGAGGAGAAAACGTGCTAAATATATGTACTTTTAGCTAGAGGCGGAGCCAGAATTTTAACCTTATGGGTTCTAGATTTTGGGACCAAGACTTCAAGTGTTAATGACTGTGTTCTGGATTTAATATTTATACATATATCATGAATACAAATTATCAAATACACTATTTGAGCAAAAGCTACTGGATTCGGCCGAACCCGTGGGCCGGCTTGTGACTCCGCCCCTGCTTTTAGCCAAATATCATGTATTATTAATTATGTTTGTCACAAATTCTTTTAATATTTTTACTTATTTTATATTAGCTTATAATACTGTCACGATCCGAATTTTTCACCATCGGGAACGTTGTGGCGCATAACTTTTCAGAGGCTAGGCAAGCCAATAGTTAAAGAATTAACACGCTAACCCTTAACCTATTTAGAAAATAACAGCAATTAAACCAAAAGAGATTAAAGGAGTGCAAAATTTCATAATAATCCAAGTACTTATACACAACTACCTAGAAACTGGTGTCACAATTCACAAACTTCTATGAGTTACTACAGATACTGGCTGAAAGAAAGTACAACTGTTTTTGAATTAAAAGAAACAGTAAACTAGAATAACTGGAAGGGGACTCCAGGCCTGCGAACGCCGGCAGATCTACCTTGGGTCTCCTGTGGGTTTGAAGGCAGTAACTCAACTCGGTTCAAAACGGTCCAGTACCGAAATCTGCACAGAAAGTGCAGAGTGCAGTATCAATATAACTGACCACATGTACTGGTCAGTGCCGAGCCTAACCACGGTGAAGTACTGACGAGACTAGGACAAGACACATACATAAACCTGTGTAGTTAAACAATATGCTAGCAGAATAACAACTAATAGAAGCTAAGCAGAAATTAACGGAAGGGGAATTATGCTAAGGGGGTACCAAAATAAATAATTATAGCAGTAGAGGAATTTAAACAACTAGTACACCTTGAACCGATAATAACAAGTAATCACGGCAAACGGAAAATTCACGGCATCACCTTTCGTACTTTTACTCTCAACCTCACCAGATAATCAATAATAGAAATGTACACGGCATCACCCTTCGTGCTTTATCACTCAACCTCACCATATGAATAATAGAAACGTGCACGGCATCACCCTTCGTGCTTTATCACTCTACCTCACCATATAAGTAATAGAAACGTGCACGGCATCACCCTTCGTGCTTTATCACTCTACCTCACCAAAACAAGAGACAACAACAATTGGAAGATAGAAATGACAACAACAAGTCTTACACCAACACTTAGTTCCACAATACCAATCTCAACTTTGAGTAAAAAAACCCCCATCAATACCAAATTCACTAAAACATGATAAGAAATTGCTCGACACATCGAATAGCTAGTCTAAACATGAACAATATGATCAAAATACAACATTTACAAGAATAAGACTCACTCACATGCTATGACTCAACAACAACGTATAGATACTCGTCACCTTACCTATACGTTGTACTCAACATCCAAACACGTAACAAGTAAGCTAATAACACCTAATCCCACAAGCTAAGGTTAGCTACGACACTTACCTCGCTCCCACGGCCAAACTCAAAGCTCAATCACCACTTTTCCCTTCACACAAGCCTCCGGACCAATAGAATCTAGAAAATTACCAATCAAATAATTCGATTTAAGCCTTAAGAACTACCCATGATAACAAAGAATTCAATTTAGGCCATTTTTGAAAAAGTCAACACCCGGGGCCGCTTGGTCCAAACCCAAAATTTGGACCAAAACCCGATTACCCATTCACCCTCGATCCCGAATATACAATTGATTTTGGAATCTGACCTTTGATGTCTAAATCCCAAACTTCGAAATCCCTAGCTTCTACCCAAAAACCCCCAATTTTACCATGAAAATCTTAGATTCTAGGTTGAAATAATGTAGAAAGAGGTAAAAGATTGAAAGAAACTAGTTATGAATCACTTACTTATGATTTGGGGAAGAAAAATTCTTTGGAAAATTGCCTCTTGTGTTCTAGGTTTTGAAAAATAGGAGAATGAATGAAAAATCCCGTCTAAGTCAAGACTTATCAGCTGCAGATGTCGCATTTGCGACCTGAGTATCGCAAATGCGAACTGCTCGCATTTCTGCAACCATCGCAAATGCGAACAGCTTGTCGCAAATGCGATCCCTGACTTCCGCAAATGCGAAGCTACCCAGTCCCCTCCCATGCTCGCAAATGCGAACATTCTTCGCAAATACAAGGCTGGCATTTGCGAGCCAAACCTCGCAAATGCGAGATCTGCAAACTTGAAGCATACCAGTAAATTTTTTTAAGTCCAAATCACTTTGTAGCCTATCCGAAACTCACCCAAGCCCTCGGGACTTCAAACCAAACATGCACACAAGTCTAAACATCATAGGAACTTGCTCGTGTGTTCAAATCGCCGATATAACATCTAGAACTACGAATTTAGCACCAAATCACATGAAATTCTTAAGAACACTTTGAAATTCCTCTTTTCTCAACCGGATGCCCGAATCACGTCAAATCAACTCTGATTTTCACCAAATTTCACTGACATGACTTATATATTATATTAAACCTGTACCGGGCCCCGGAACCAAAACACGGGCCCGATACCAACGAGATCAAACATTAGTCAATTTCTTTAAATCATTAGATTTTCAGCCTTACAACTTTCATCAAAAATTCATTTCTCGGGATAGGGACCTCGAAATTCAATTCCGGGCATACGCCCATGTCCCATATTTTAATACGGACCCACCGGGACTGTCAAAGAACGAGTCCGGGTCCGTTTACTCGAAACGTTGACCGAAGTCAACTAAATTCACTTTTAAAGGAAAAAAATTATTATTTTTATTAACTTTCAACATAAAAGCTTTCCGGAAACACGTCCGAACTGCGCACGCAAATCGAAGAGGAATAAAATGAGGTTTTGAAGGCCTCACAACACCGAATTGGGTTCTAAAATACAAGATGACCTTTTGGGTCATCACATTCTCCACCTCTAAAACAATCGTTCGTCCTCGAACGGACATAGAAAAGTACCTAAGTTGGGAAAAAGGCGGGGATATTTGCTCCGCATATCGGACTCAGATTCCCAGGTAGCTGCCTCAACAGGCTGACCTCTCCACTGTACTCGAAACGAAGGATGACTCTTCGATCTCAACTGACGAACCTGCCGGTCTAATATGGCTACCGGCTCCTCCTCGTAGGTCAAATCCTTGTCCAACTGTATAGTGCTGAAATCTTATACGTAGGACGGATCGCCGTGGTACTTTCGAAGCATGGACACATGAAACACTGGATGTACCGCTGATAAGCCTGGTGGAAATATAAGTTTGTAGGTCACCTCTCCCACTCGATCAAGGATCTCAAAAGGCCCGATGAGCCTAGGGCTTAGCTTGACCTTCTTTCCAAACCTCATTACGCTCTTCATGGGCGATACTCGAAGTAACACTCTCTCCCCGATCATGAATGCCATATCACGAACCTTACGGTCGGCATAACTCTTTTGCCTAGACTGAGCTATACGAAGCCTATCCAGAATGATCTTAACCTTATCCAAGCTGTCCTGTACCAAATCTGTACCCAATCACCGAGCCTCTCCCGGCTCAAACCATCCAACCGGCGATTGACACCGTCCGCCGTATAATGCCTCATAGGGAGCCATCTGGATGCTCTGATAGCTGTTGTTGTAGGCAAACACCGCTAACGACAACAATTGATCCCAAGAACCTCCAAAGTCAATAACACAGGCACGGAGCATATCCTCCAAGATCTGAATGGTACGTTCGGATTGTCCGTCCGTCTAAGGATGAAATGATGTGCTCAACTCGACCCGCGTACCCAACTCACGTTGTACTACCCTCCAAAAATGCGAGGTGAACTGCGTACCTCGATCAGAAATGATAGACACGGGCACACCATGAAGACGAACGATCTCACGGATATAAATCTCTGCCAATCGCTCCGAAGAATAGGAAACTGCCACAGGAATGAAATGCGCTGACTTAGTCAGCCTATCCACAATAACCCAAACTGCGTTGAACTTCCTCTGAGTTCGTGGGAGTCCAACAACGAAATCCATAGTGATACGCTCCCACTTCCACTCAAGAATCTCTAGCTTCTAAAGTAAACCACCAGGTCTCTGATGCTCGTACTTTACTTGATGACAATTTAGACACCAAGCTACGTATGCAACAATATCCTTCTTTATCCTCCTCCACCAATAATGCTGCCGCAAGTCCTGATACATCTTGGCGGCGCCCGGATGAATAGAATATCGGGAACTGTGGGCCTCCTCTAGAATCAACTCACGAAGCCCATCCACATTAGGTACACAAACACGACCCTGCATCCTCAAAACTCCATCATCTCCAACCGTAAACTGCTTGGCATCACCGTGTCGCACTGTGTCCCTAAGGACAAGCAAATGAGGGTCATCATAATGCCGCTCCCCGATACGCTCAAACAAGAAAGACCGAGCGATTGTGCAAGCTAAAACACGACTGGGCTCAAAAACATCCAACTTCACGAACTGATTGGCTAAGGCTTGAACATCTAATGCAACTGGTCTCTCACCGACTGGAATGTACGCAAGACTGCCCATACTAGCTGACTTCCTACTCAAGGCATCGGCCACCACATTGGCCTTCCCGGGATGATACAAAATTGTGTTATCATAGTCTTTCAATAACTCCAACACCTCATCTGCCTCAAATTGAGCTCCTTTTTCTTGAACAAGTACTGCAAACTCTTATGATCCGTGAACACCTCACACGACACATCATATAGATACTGCCTCCAAATCTTCAACGCGTGAATAATGGTTGCCAGCTCCAAGTTATGAACAGGATAATTCTTCTCGTGAATCTTTAGCTGTCGTGAAGCATATGCAATAACCTTACCACTCTGCATCAATACCACACAAAGTCCAATACGAGATGCATCACAATATACTGTATAAGGACCGGAACCTGTGGGCAACACCAACACCGGCGCCGTGGTCAAAGCTGTCTTGAGCTTCTGAAAGCTCGCCTCGCACTCGCCTGACCATATGAACGGGGCACCCTTCTCGGTCAACCTGGTCAATGGAGCTGCTATAGATGAAAACCCCTCCACAAACCGACAGTAATAACCTGCCAAACCCAAGAAACTACGGATCTTTGTGGCTGAAGTAGGTCTAGGCCAATTCTCAACGGCCTCAATCGTCTTAGGATCCACCTGAATACCCTCTACTGATACAACGTGACCCGAGAAAGCAACTAAACTCAACCAAAACTCACATTTCAAAAACTTAGCATATAACTGGCTGCTCTCAGAGTCTGAAGAACGATCCGAAGATGTTGCTCATGCTCCTCTCGGCTGCGGGAGTAGATCAAGATATCATTAATAAAAATAATCATGAAGGAATCCAGTAGGGCTTGAACACTCGGTTCATCAAATCCATAAATGCTGCTGGGGCATTTGTCAGCCCAAATGACATCACTAGAAACTCATAATGCCCATATCGAGTCCGAAAAGTTGTCTTAGGGACATCGGATGCCCTAATCCTCAAATGATGGTATCCAGACCTCAAATCAATCTTTGAAAACACTTTGGCACCCTAAAGCTGATCAAATAAGTCATCAATCCTCGGTAATGGATACTTGTTCTTGATGGTGACTTTGTTCAACTGCCGATAGTCTATGCACATCCTCATCGATCCATCCTTCTTCTTTACAAACAACACCGGCGCACCCCAAGGCGAGACACTAGGTTTAATAAGGCCCTTATCAAGCAAATCTTGCAACTGCTCCTTCAACTCTTTCAACTCTGACGGGGCCATACGGTATGGCGGAATAGAAATGAGCTGAGTCCCCAGAACCAAACCAATACAGAAGTCAATATCCCTGTCGGGTGGCATCCCCGGTAGGTCTGCAAGAAATACCTCCGGAAACTCTCAAAAAACTAATACAGAATCCATGGAAGGAACCTCTGCACTAGAATCGCGGACATAAGACAAATAAGCTAGACAACCCTTCTCGACCATGCGCCGAGCCTTCATATATGAAATAACCCTGCTGGTAGAATGACCCGGAGTCCCTCTCCACTCCACTCTCGCCTAGCCATCTGCAATCTGATAGGCTGATCAAGTCCCTCAATAAACCTCCTCACCCTCTCTCTCTCAGTAGGAAGTATAAGAAGAGCATGACGGGCCAAATCAATAAAGCGGGTCTCGTACTGAGTAACGGACATGCTGCCCTACTAGAGATGCTCGAACTGCCTGCGATAGTCCTCTCTTAGTGTAACAGGAAGGAACTTCTCGAGATAGCTGAGAGAACTGGTCCCAAGTCAAAGCAGGCGACCCATCTGGTCTGGCCAAACAAAAATCCCTCCACCATTTCGTGGCGGAACCTGACAGACAAAAGGCAGCAAAGTCGACCACATTGGTCTCCACTATCCCCATGTTCCATAATACCTCGTGATAACTGTCCAGATAGTCCTGGGGATCCTCTGAAGATGTACCGCCATAGTGAATGGTGAAAAGCTCGGTAAACCTATCCAATCTCCACAAAGCCTCAGAAGACATAGCCGATCCATCGCCGGTCTGTGCTGCAACACCCGGCGGAACTACCCCAACTGGCTGAGCTGCTGGAGTTTGAAACTGGGGAGCCATCTGCTCCGGAGTGTGAGTAGCGGGAGTTTCGGCTTCTCCCCCAGCCTGAGAGATGGATGGTGCTACAGGAAATGTGCCGGCCTAGGAAACACTCTCAATAAGGCCCACTAAACGGACCAAAGCATCCTGAAGTACCGGGGTAGCGATGAACCCCTCTGGAACATGAGCTGGACCTGCTAGAACGGTCTGGGCTGGAGCCTACTCATCAAACTCTACCTGAGGCTTCGCTGCTGGTGCTGCTGCTTGAGCTCTGGGCTGAGCGCTGCCTCTGCCTCGGCCTCTGGCATGGCCTCGACCTCTGCCCCTCGTAGGCGCTGCCACTGGGGGCTCTGGCTGGTGCTCAGCTGAAGAAGCGGTACGTGTTCTCGCCATCTGCGAAAGAAATTAACGGGAGGGGAAACATGCTATGGGGGTACCAAAATAAAGAATCACAACAGTAGAGGAATTTAAACAGCTAGTACACCTTGAACCGGTAATAACAAGTAATCACAACAAACGGAAAATGCATGGCATCACCCTTCGTGCTTTTACTCTCAACCTCACCAGATAATCAATAATAGAAACGTACACGGCTTCACCCTTCGTGCTTTATCACTCAACCTCACCATATGAATAATAGAAATGTGCACGGCATCACCCTTCGTGCTTTATCACTCTACCTCACCATATAAGTAATAGCAAACGTGCACGGCATCACCCTTCGTGCTTTATCACTCTACCTCACCAAAACAAGAGACAACAAAAATAGGGAGATAGAAATGACAACAACAAGTCTTACACCAACACTTACACTATGTTTGGATCATTATTGCTCATCGTTTTATAATGTATTGTACTGTACTGTATTGTATTGTACTGTATTATTTTATGGATACAACGTTTGGATAGATTGCATCGTTTGCTGTTAATAAATAACATTTTTGTTGTTTGGTTTGGCTGTATCGTACTGTACTGTAACTGATAAGTTTACTAAAATATCCTCAATTGTTTTAAATAAAATTTATCAAGAATTATGTATAAAAATAATTTAAGAAACCTCTTTCTACTAATTTATCGTCAATTATGTAGCTTGAAAACAAGAGCAAAAACTTGAAGAAAAAAGTTAACTATCATTAACAAAAAAAAATTCTAATACGATGAAAAGAGATAAAGAAACGAACAGAGACTTGGATGATAAGAACGATACGAACCAACTCTAAAAAAAAAGATGTACGTGGATAAAGTAGGTCAATAAGTTGGAGATTTGGAGTTAAAATAAAAAAAATAAAGGATAAAATAGAATTATGTAGTAATAATAAAGGGCATAATTGGAACAGAAAATAAGAAACAATCCCACCACACCAAATCGGTTGCTTAAAAAAATGGGATTTGGTTGTTCCGGAGCAATGGATTTAACAATACGATACAATCAATTTTAAATAAACAATCAAAACAAACATTGTTTCCAAATAACAATACAATACGATACAATGGGTAACAATCATCCAAACAAGCTGTTAGTTCCACAATACCAATCTCAACATTGAGTAAAAAAACCCCATCAATACCAAATTTACTAAAACATGATAAGAAATTGCTAAACACATCGAATAGCTAGTCTAAATATGAATAGTATGATCAAAATACAACATTTACAAGAATAAGACTCACTCACATGCTATGACTCAACAACAACGTATAGATACTCGTCACCTCACATATACGTTGTACTCAACATCCAAACACGTAACAAGTAAGCAAATAACACTTAATCCCTCAAGCTAAGGTTAGCCACGACACTTACCTCGCTCTCACGGCCAAACTCAAAGCTCAATCACCGCTTTTTCCTTCACACAAGCCTCCGGACCAATAGAATCTAGCAAATTACCAATCAAACAATTCAATTTAAGCCTTAGGAACTACCCATGATAGCAAGGAATTCAATTTAGGCCATTTTTTAAAAAGTCAACAAAAGTCAACACCCGGGCCCGCTTGGTCCAAACCCAAAATTCGGACCAAGACCCGATTACCCATTCACCCCCGAGCCCGGATATACAATTGGTTTCGTAATCCGACCTCAACTTGAGGTGTAAATCCCCAAATTTCGAAATCCCTAGCTTCTACCCAAAAAAATCCCAATTTCACCATGAAAATCTTAGATTCTAGGTTGAAATCTTGTAAAAAGAGGTAAAAGATTGAAAGAAACTAATTAAGAATCACTTACTTATGATTTGGAGAAGAATTATCTTTAGAAAATCGCCCCTTGTGTTCTAGGTTTTGAAAAATATGAGAATGAATGAAAAATCCGTTCTAAGTCAAGACTTATTAGCTGCAGATGTCGCATTTGCGACCCGAGCTTCGCATTTGGGACCTGAGTATCGCAAATGCAAACTCCTCGCATTTCTGCAACCATCGCAAATGCGATCCCTGACTTCCGCAAATGCGAAGCTACCCAGTCTCCTCCCATGCTCGCAAATGCGAGATCTGCAAACCTGAAGCATACCAGCAAATTTTCTTAAGTTCAAATCACTCCGTAGCCTATCTGAAACTCACCCGAGCCCTCGGGGCTCCAAACCAAACATGCACACAAGTCTTAAAGCAACATACGATCTTGCTCGTGTGATCAAATCGCTAAAATAACATCTAGAACTACGAATTTAGCACCAAATCACATGAAATTCTTAAGAACACTTTGAAATTCCTCTTTTCTCAACCGGATGCCCGAATCACGTCAAATCAACTCCGATTTTTACCAGATTTCACAGACATGACTTACATATTATATTAAACCTGTACCGGGCTCCGAAACCAAAATACGGGCTCGATACCGACGAGATCAAACATTAGTCAATTTCTTTGAATCATTAGATTTTCAGTCTTACAATTATCATCAAAAATTCATTTCACGGGCTAGGGACCTCGGAATTCGATTCCGGGCATATGCCCAGGTCCCATATTTTAATACGGACCACCGGGACTGTCAAAGTACGAGTCCCGATTTGTTTACTCAAAACATTGACCGAAGTCAACTAAATCCACTTCTAAAGGCAAAAATTATTATTTTTATTAGCTTTCAACATAAAAGCTTTCCGGAAACACATCCGAACTGCGCACGCAAATCGAGAAGGAATAAAATGAGGTTTTGAAGGCCTCGCAGCACGAATTGGGTTCTAAAACACAAGATGACCTTTTGGGTCATCACAATACTTTTTATGGATTTTTAAACATATAAATTTCCTTAAAAAATTTAAAGAATTTATATTGAAAAGTAAATGCTTTGACCCGCATACTCTAACCTCTTCACGTAAACTGGGATAGAGAGTAGTTCATTCCAGCTCGCTTAATTATATAATTATATAATAGTTGAAGACTTGAAGATTCCGAAACCAATAATGGTGACTCTTGATATATAAGATGTCGATGACCCAATCCGTTTACATTTCTATTAGAAAGCTCAAGCAACGGAAAAGAATAGTGAATGAAATAATACATTGAATTATACTATTTGATCCACTTTGTTAGTGGTAAGAATAAAATTTGGCTTTTTAATAAATTGACAATACACATATATTATACATTAATGCCGTTTATATTTTTGAAAGAACAACTATTTTAGTTAATTTCTAAAAATAAACTATTATGTATCGACATTTATTTGAGAACCAAATGGATCGTGCATCTTTTACAATAATGATTAAAATCGTAGAAAACGTTACACTTGGCGTCGATTCATATGTAGTTGAAGTGTTGAACATAAGATAGTGGATATATATAGTAGTTACACTTAACACAAAGGAGAAACACAACTATTATATTTTCTTCCACACAATAAATTAGCAATACTTGAGAGGAGCCACAGAGTGGTCGTTTTCTTGTTAATTCTTTTTGTGAATAGTTTTAAATCTTTTTCATATCTGCAAAAAAAAAAAAGGAAAATCCTCTGATCCATACACGAGGAAAATGTGTTTAGGGGCAAAATATAAAATTGGTCGGTCAGTCAAAACTAATTGCATTAGCGAGCCAAAAAGATATATATATATATATATATATATATATATATATATATATATATATATATATATAAAATAGATATTTTGTCGGCTATTATTTTTGAGAGTGATAAAAAATATATATTTGTCTAAGTTTATTCTTTTAGTTTGAGACTTTTTATCACCCACAAGAAGGTACAACTAATTTAGATGATGGAGGCCATGATTTCTATACTATTTTTCTTTCATCTTGAACAGTAAATTAGTGGGAATCTCTTTTCGTGGATTATGACGAAATCTGCTAGAAGAAACCAAATTATAATCCTCTGGTTCCATAATAATAGTCTGGGGCTGATATAAGGTAACCTATAAGAGTTCATCTGAATTCATTAGCTTTAGCTCAAATTTTGTATGTGTTAAGAAAATTTATTAAATTAGTGCAAATAATTTTGAACTCAATAAATCAAAAAAAAAAAAAAAAAAGGCAGCCCAATGCATTAAGCTCCCGCTATGTGTAGGGTTCGGGAAGGCCGGACCACAAAGGTCTATTGTACGCAGCCTTACCCTGCATTTATGCAAGAGGCTGTTTTCACGGCTTGAAACCGTGACCTCCTGGTCACATGACAGCAACTTTACCAGTCACGCCAAGGCTCCCTTCACTTGATAAATCAAATAAACTATAACAAAATCTAGTGCGGACCCATAAAGTTCAAATAATAAATCCACCTCAAATAATCGCTTTATAAATTCAATGTTTTTCTGGACATGGGAAATTCTTGAATAAAGTTTTTCTGTATTACGTCATAAACTTGACATAGGTAAAAATGAAAAAGGAAAAAGAAACTTAAATATTAAGCAAAAAAAATAGTAACTAATGGCGTCGCCCGGACTCGAACCGGAGACCTTCAGTGTGTTAGACTGACGTGATAACCAACTACACCACGACACCACTTTGTTTCTGTTTCCTCAGCTGTTTTAATATAACTCTTTTTTCTCCAAATTATCTTCCTCCCAAGTCGCGCCTCAACATTCTCGTTTATCTACCTTCCTTCTTTCTCTTCCCCTCTCTTCACCCCCCCCCCCCCACACACAAACATGCAATAGAGAAAAAGTCTTTTGTATTGCTCAGGTTTGGAGGTTCTAAATGTGAAGTGATTTCAATATGCAGTAGCAGAGCTATATACATATATATATAGTGAAGAGGATTCTCTTCGTCAAAAAATTATTTTGCGTATATATAGGTAAAAAAAAAATGTTATTGTATATGTATAACTTGTAAAATCCCCTTATAATTTAGAGTAGTGTTTTTCAAATCCCCTTGTTAGAATTTCTAGCTCCGCCACTATCGGCAAGTTTGTGCACCGGAGACAACACAAAGTCACAACATGTTTGATATGCACTAATTTGTATCTAACTGCAGTTAACGAAGAATTCGAATCAGTAATAACATCTTTCCTCTGGTGTCAAGATACAGTACAAGTGAACCTATATTATCAAAACTAGTTGCACTAATGAGTTACAAAAGATAGTAAGAAGCAAAAGAGGTGTCTGTCAACTGTCTTATAAATATGCATCCAAAATGGCATTTAGTAGAGCCTTTACATATTTGTACAAAAATATGATACATTTCCTTATGCCTTCCCACCATTTGTCCCTGAACAAAGATCAAGAAGATAGTTAGGTGAGAGCATGACAACTTTCATTTTGGATCCACGTTAACAACATTTATATCAAATCACTGCATGAGTCAAAAATATGTATATATGGCCAATGCACGAGTCCAATATGCTCCTAATCCAATATCAATATGCTAATCAAGAAATTTTCAAAATCCTTTCTACTTGGCCTACTAATTTTTTCTTTAAAAAGTTCTTTCCTCTTTCAGTTTAATTTAAGAATTTGATCTTCTTCAAATATATATATATATATATATATATATATATATATATATATATATGCATCACTACATTCCATGCGATAGACCGGTGATTTGAGAGTAACTAGAAGAATAGTAAGAGATCTTGTGAGAGTTCTGGGGTATTAATTAGTAGGATTCGTCGTTTTCTATTGCTCTCTTCGTTTTCTATTAGCAAAGTTTATCAGCATTTGAACTAGATAACAATCCACTTTAACCAAAAACTTGAAGGTTTTTTGTGGTCTGAAACGAAAGCATAACTAGAGAACATGTATAGAAGATATAGCAAAGTTAATCAACTCTGGTTAGCTACAATGGAGTTTCTCCGAAACAACTATCCAAAATCTTTCCTCGCCCCTCACCAATCCAAACCAATTATCATCATAGTCTCTTAGCTTATTTTTAAAAGAACACCTGATTCGAAGTGTTAATGGTGAATAGTCGCATACCTATACATTTCCACTAGACAAAAGGCGCTTCAACTCTTATCTTAGTAGCCATCTCTTTCTTGATGGTTCGGATCTACTCACTACAAAAGGCATAAACATCCACTAGATTATATAAGCAACTGGCACGAAAAACACTATCACTGCAAAAATAGTAAGGGAGATCTATTTTACATGTAAATAATAGGTCTGAAAGCTAGAAGAGGAAATTTCTTGAAATGAAACTTCTCATATTAAGCAAAATAAAGGAATCGTGTAGTACCTATAGATAGATTATCCAGACCCATGTTGCCTTGTTTAATTGCTGTAACCTCGCGATCCTGAAACATATTTGAGGGTAGTTATAAGAAGAAGAACCAACTTTGAGATACGTATCTCCTAAATACAAGCAAATGACAATAGGAGATCCTACCAATTAAAAAAGTTAATCAACTGGAAATTACAGCAAAATCTCATGAGAAAAACTTCCTCAAGTGATATTTTCAAGTAGATAATCAATTACTATATAAGAACCTATAAGAAGTGCCGAACAGAAAGCATACAGAACAGATAAGTACCCTAGGTAATTTTTCCTAAACCGGAGGTTCGCAAATTTCAATGCCTAAAAGATGAAAAATCTGCTTCAAAATAGGCAGAGAATCGAGCTGCTAGGGTGGAAGATGCATATGACATGAGATGCCCGGTGCACTAAGCTCCCGCTATGCATGGGGTCCGGGGAAGGGCCGGACCACAAGGGTCTATCGTATGCAGCCTTACCCTACATTTCTGCAAGAGGCTGTTTTCCACGGGTTGAACCCGTGACCTCCTGGTGACATGGCAGCAACTTTACCAGTTACGCCAAGGCTCCCCTTCTACATATGACATGAGATGCCTGTGGTAAAAAGTATCAGTGGCACCAGTACAGCGCATAAAATCAGAAGATATCCCAAGATTCATGGCCAAGTTATAAAGGTATATGCAAAAATTTGATGACAAACCGCATCATAGATTGCCATTTGATTGCGCCAAAATTCCATTGGAGGAAGTAGCAATCTCCCTACAGAAATCCAAATGCAGGCAAAAATCACATTATATATACATAAACATGAACAAACAAAATTCTCTGAGAACCCTAAAAAGAGGGAGGTAGAGGCAGAGCAAATAGCTCTGATGTGCACCTGATCTGGATCTTTTAAAACTCGAAGGTTCAGGAGAGATAACTGGAACTGCCTCTTTCTCTTTCTGAGGAGTTTCCTAAGTAAACCAAGGAAAAATAAACTTCTTAAAAGTAGTCAATATAAAACCAAAAGTATTTTCAGGACGGAATTTGAATTTAGCAATGATGTTCAAAACCGGTTAACCAGACAAGTTGGAGAGACTTCCAGCCATAGAGGTAAGGAAAGACCTGACTTGGGAACTCAGCTTATAGCGAAGGGAAGGAGACGCTGTTTATACATTAATATTTAATCAACTCATTGATGTTATTGGGAACTTGTATAGTTCACACTCTTTGGCTCTACCCATGAAAATTCAAAATGACACATTAAGCATTCGAACCCGTTAAGCATGTAAAGTGGAGGTGCAATTTCATGTTAAACGAACCAGTACTGGGATTAAAATAACTTTTATATGAATGCATACTGACATATGTCAATTTTCTCTTTGCGCTTGTTGTGGCGGATGCACTTGCGCTTTTAAAGCGAGTTGTTCTATAATCACTAGTTTGCTCCTTTGCAGTGCTTGTAGAAGTGTTCCTACAATTAAGCTTGGAAGACCACCTCTCTGCTTGTCTTGTCATCTTTCGTACAATAACTTCACTTGCGATTTTTCCATCATTCTTATCGTCCCTCTTCAAATTGTCTTCTAGCTCATATCCTTTTCTCCCATTATGCTTCTTTAGATCTTTAACCTCTGCATGTTGCAAAAAAAATGCATTAGCAAAATACGACAAAAATTAAAGCAACTTTCAGACATCCAAATAGGTTCAGAGAGTGAACTTACTTTCTGAGCACGCAGATGGTTTTTCGAAACCAAGGTCATCGTTTGCAGCAGCCTTACCTTTAGATTCTCTTCCTAAGTATTTTTTGTTGAACACCTCCCATTGAGGAGGAAAACCAAAAAGAAACTGTTCGAACACCTGAAATGAAAGATCCACTGTCAAGAAATGAAAGGATCCATAATTAACTGAATGTCTTTGGTCAACAAATTATGCATGCTAAAACTACATCAAACAAAGAAATCCCTGAATTCTATCCCTGAGTGTAAGAAACTGCACTAAGTCCTTAAAAGTATTTCTTTCTTCTGTTTTTTTGCAGAAGATGAAGGGATGAAAAGGAAACTAATTTTGTTTTCAAATAATGTTAGGAGTATTTGATATCTGAAAAATCAACCTTATAGATACCCTAAAATAGTTGATATAACCATTACAACAAATATTATTAGTACAATGAACTACCTATCTAAGCTTTGCTACTTCTCTAAACATGACTGATGAAAGTGTTCTCTTTTCAACTTCGACGTCAATTTACAGAAGAAAAGAAGTATTTTGGATAGAGCACACCTGCTCCCTCCTGATTTTCCATTTACTACTTAATCCTTAAAGGCCTTCTAATAAATAATAATTTAATAAAACGTTGTATAGTAAAGGAGGTTAGCATCGGGAAACCTTGTTATATATGCTAGAACAGTACCCGTTATACATATACTGAATTAGCTACTTCAAAGGACAGCTTTTGCTAGTTCTCATTGCAAAAGGTTATTAGCAATCAAACAAATCGTTCCAAGTTATTCAAGTGCCAAATACCCCGGAAAGTAAAAAGTCAAATTTCCTTAGTAGATTATCTCAGCAACTTATCAGATGAATCTCTACATTATGTCTTGAGACATCTGCTTCTGAACTACATATGCTATACATATAGTTGCCACTTATTAGTTTTGTACTCCATCTGAGCCTCCTCGTCTGAGTAAGGCTTCAGGTATGGGATTGACACAAATACAAATGCTCAACAGAAGGATAGTCCTCTTTGGTTTCTTTAAAGTATTAACAAGACAATCGGTGAGATCTGTCTCATTTAAAAGTTAGTTGGTTATCGGATCCTTCTCTATAGTGAGATATCTAAAAGAATTTCTTTTACTTTTACGAGGATATTTCTTAAAAGGGTTTCGGGAAGGATGCGACCCTTTGCGACCAGAGAAAACAGCTTTCGAGTAAACTGAAGTTGTGCTTGTCTTTCTCTCTGTCTTGTTCTATACTTTCTAATCCTATCTTTGTAATAACTTCTATATTCTATTATCATTGTGCCCTAACTGAGTGTTCTTCTTTCTGCTATTATTTAATTCATTTTCTTGTTACAGTCGAGACAAACCACAGATCCTTACAGCAATAAGAGAGAGCATCCATATGATAGTCCAATCAAACAATACCATTACTTGGATAACATCAAACAAAATCATCTATTTTGTAGCAAAAAGAGTAGGGTTATATCAAATTCTCATTTTGTTTTGTCCTTTTTTGTATTCATAATCTTTGCAATCGACAAAAATATTTCGCAGGCAAAATATATGGCAAGTCCCTCGTGGCAAGTCCCTTGTAACAAACCTCAGATGGAAAACCATTTTCCTCCGAACGAGTTTTGTTTATGAAGCCTTTGAGGACAACGCATATCCCATCGATGGTCTCAAGAGTAAAAACATCAAATGCCTTGAGAATTGGTGCAGAGGAGAATACTCGCATCGCCTGACCTCTACAGAAAAAGTATTAAAAACAAAAGGATCTGAGTTCAAGATGCCACTTACTAAATCAGATGTAACATAAAACTTCAGAAAAGCTGTTTCTTTCTAGGGCCCTCTTAATATAAATAAGGCCTTAAGTTTGAGAAAATTCTAGCTTCCCCAACGAAAGTAAACCACGTCCTTCATTCTAAATTACTTAACCACCTCCTTCTTTTAATCAGTATTCTACTCCTTTTAATGCAACAACAACAACCCAGTGAAGTCCCACAAGTGGGTGTGGGGAGGATAAGTGTGTACACAAACCTTACCCCTACCCTGGGAAGGTAGAGAGGCCATTACAAAATTTCCCATTTTGACAAACTCAAACTACAAATTAATGAGGTTGAAGATCAGTCCTGGTTTTGATGTGGCATTTTTCAACAAATAATCCTATCTGCAGAAATATTAGTAAGTACTTTAACTACATTGATGATGAATTCCAAACTAATAATCTTCTCAAACTTTCATTTTCTAATCTTCACGCCAGGCAATCTGGTCAAGAATATTAGGGAGAACCATCCTTAACAGGTCCAAGGTTACTGTTAGTTTGATAGTTAAATAGTAGTAAATAACTCTAATCCCATATGTATTAGGAGTAGGACATGTATTATATATAAATAGGGCTCATTGTATCATTGTCATGATTAATCAATAATATTTTCTCCCGTGCATTCTCACATGGTATCAGAGCTTCAGTGAGAAAATTATCGCTGTGCATCATTCCAGCGGCCTCCGGGAAGAAAGACCTCGTTGTCGTGCAATTTTCCGGCGACTTAAGAGGCTGTCCGTAACAAAAAGCCACTTTTCGTCAGTGTTGTGCAAAAAAAACCAACACCACCACGAAGTAGATCGGCCTCTGGCGACCAACCCATAAAAAATTCTCCGTCAGAAGAGCCCCCACGCGCCGCCACGCGCCGCCGGAAGAAATTTTCCGGCGAAGCTCTGACGCCCACGCGCCGGCGCGTGACCGAGTGCATCAAACAACTCTTGAAGGAGAACAAAGGCATCATGCCGGACGAGTTGCCCATCCGTCTACCACCGAGGCGGGAGATCATAAGAGAAGAAAAGCAAGTTCAGTAGTACGCCTGGTTCACGAGGTTCTACCACCGCAGGGCCCAATCATAATAAAAAAGAAAGAGTTCTCTCTTTTTTTCTCCCATGCTTTCCGTTGGTCAACAACCAACCAAAGTGCTCTATACTTCTTCACTACTCGTACAGGCTTGACGGAGTTAAGCTGTATTGAGGGAATCGTTTTGTCTCAATCAATCAAGAATGTTATATATTTCAGGAGCTAGATTAGTTGGCGATGAACAAGTAAGAATTGCCTCAACCAAAATTGGAATTTGACCTAAAAAAGCCATTCAGGTTCGTTATCGATTAGGTATCAGTGGAAACATAAAGATAAAAGAATTAACTAAGTATCAAATCGACCAAATTGAACAAATGATAGGTCAAGATCATGTTGTTCATTGGGAATTGAAGAGGGGAGAACGAGCAGACATCGAACGATTAATTTCGATTTCTTGTTATCGTGGAATTCGTCATCAAGATGGATCGCCCTTACGCGGTCAACGAACTCATACTAATGCTAGGACTTGTCGCAAGCTAATTCGGAAATGACAGTGTTTCCGGCCACTTTTTTGCAAAATTCCTTCAGGACAGCTTGCTCTCCTCACAATTCCGAGCCTACCCATCTAGTTCAAATCAAATTCCGACCACTTTGAGTTTTTTCCGGCGAGCTACAATGATTTTTCCGGCGTGAACAGTGATCCCCAGAAAAATTCTGCTTTTTCCGGCACGATATTATAATGGCATTCGTATCGGAAGCCTTAACTCACAATCCGTTGGATCCAATGCATTGAATCCCATCCAGATTGTTTCTTTACCGGATTATATTGAGTTCCTTCAGTACAAAGCACGTAAACAGACATCTTCAGGATTAGCATCCGTTGTTCCAACAAATAGTAGCATGACTTGTGTCTCCCAATCTTCACCTTCTAAGTCTTGGGTCATTGATTCAGGTGCATCTGATCATATTTCTGGTAACAAATCTCTTATCACTAGTATTTCATATTCTCAATCTCTTCCAACAGTCACAATGGTCAATGGGTCTCAAGCCATGGCAACTGCAATAGGTCAAGCAAGTCCACTACCTTCCTTACCTTTAGACTCCGTTCTTTATGTTCCTGGTAGTCCTTTTAATCTCATAGCCGTTAGTCGCTTAGCCAAATCCCTTAAATCTGCTGTTTTATTTCTTGATGACCTTGTTTTTATACAGGAACGCAGTACAGGGCGGATCATTGGTACCGTACGTGAATCAGATGGACTTTATTACCTTATCCTTGCAAAATCACATGGACTCGCATCTTGTCTTCCTCCAATAACTTGTCCCGTTACTGATTTACCAGATTTATTACATAAATAGGACATCCCCGTTTGTCAAAACTTCAAAAAATGGTACCTGGCTTATCTCACTTGTCCACTCTAGAGTGTTAGTTGTGTCAACTCGGTAAGCATACCCGCTCCCATTTCCCGTGGCGTCTTGATAATCGAGCAGAGTCACCTTTTACCAGTGTTTTGGATAGCGTGCGGCGACAAATAGCGACGAGGGCCCGCTTCACTGAGGTGAGAGGCGCGCAGCGAAGCGCTCGTCTTTTTGATGTGAAGCGACAATTTATACAAAAAAATAAAATATTATATATATATAACTAAAAACTCAATAACAATAATATATCAATAAATATATCAATTCACAATATAAAATTAATTCTACTCTATAACTGAAAAAGGAAGAAATTTCAGGTTTGAAATTTTGAAGAAGTTCTTTGCCTCTGCCTCTACAAAAACAAGGTGCAGTACTGCTGCTCAATAAAAAACAGAGCAACAAAAGAAAGAAGAAGAACGAAAAAAAACAGAGCACAAACAGGTTCTCTATCCTTTTTTTGCTGCACTGTTGCTCGACAAAAAACAGAGCAAAAAGAATAGAAAGAAGAAGAGAAGATCAGAAGAAAAGAAAAATGAAAAAAGAAAAACAGAGCAACAGACAGACTCTCTGTTCTGCACTGTTGCTCGACAAAAAACAGAGCAAAAAAATAGAAAGAAGAAGAGAAGAAGGAAAAGGAAGAAAGAAAGAGAGGAGAAAGAAGAAGAGAAGCTTACCTGGGCTGGGTGGACTTGGGTGCTCTGTTGTTTGAAGGTTGAAGAAGAAAGAAACGTGAAATCAGTGCAAGCCCTAATGTTTTAAGCCCTAATCTGTGCCTTTTTCTTTCTTTTTTTCAAAAGGCGACACCACAGCTCGCCTCTCGCTACACAAGCCGAGGCGCTCGCCTTTTACAATCGCAACGCTACAGAGGCAAAATAGCGCAGGTTGCTCGCCTCGCCTCGCCTCACGCTATTAGCGCTGAGGCGAGCGCTATTTATAACACTGCCTTTTACTTTAGTCCATTAGATGTTTGGGGTCCTCGTCGGGTCAGTTCTACCTTGGGATTCCGCTACTTTGTCAGTTTCATTGATGATTATTCCAGGTGCACTTGGATATTTCTGATGAAAAATCGATCCGAGTTGTTTTCTATTTTTTAGCCCTTCCACGCTGAAATTCAGAATCAATTTGGGGTTTCTATCCGCACATTTCGTAGTGATAATGCCCTAGAGTATTTGTCTTCCCCATTCAGCAGTTTATGAACTCCCATGGAATTATTCATCAAACATCTTGTCCGTACACATCCCAACAAAATGGGGTAGCTGAAAGAAGAATAGACATCTTATTGAAACTGCTCGTATCTTACTCATACAATCTCATGTTCCGCTGCGTTTTTGGGGAGAGCAGTTCTTACATCTTATCTTATTAATCGTATGCCATATTCAGCTATCCAAAATCAAGTTCCATTGTCTGTCCTGTTTCCCCACTTACCTTTGTTCTCTCTTCCACCCCGTGTCTTTGGAAGTACGTGCTTTTCATGACCTTACTCCAGGAAAAGATAAGTTAGCTCCTCGTGCTCTTAAGTGCATATTTCTGGGTTACTCGAGAACGCAAAAGGGATATCGATGTTATTCTCCTGACCTTCAACGATTTCTTATGTCTGCTGATGTTACCTTCTTTAAAACCCAATCATACTTCACAGGTCCAGTTAATCACTCGGATATTTTTGAGGTGCTACCAATTCCTTCTTTTGGAGATTCAGTCCCTATCTCCCATTCATCTTCCTCCAAATCTCCACCACCTATAGTTCCAGTTGCAGCTCCACCACCTATAGCTCCTGTTAGAATAGTTATGTAACCCTAATCCCATATGTATTAGGAGTAGGACGTGTTATGTATATATATATATATAGGGCTCATTGTATCATGTTGAATATATGAGAATAATATCAATAATATTTTCTCCCGTGCTTTCTCACATGGTATCAGAGCGACAGTGAGAAAACATCCGGAAAAAACCCAACCGTCGTCGTGCTTCAATTCCGGTGACCTTTTAGGGCTATTTTTCGTCAAAACCAATTCTATCGGTGTTGTGCAAAAACCAACACCACCACAAGGTCCCACAACCTCCGGCGACCAAACCCCAGCAAACACCTCCGTCATACGCCGCCTCACGCGCCGCCGCGCGCCGCCCGGAACAGTCTTCTACGGCGAGATCTACTCCACACGCCGGCGCATGGAGCCACTTCCGTCAATTTTTTCAGAAAACTCCTTTAGAACAGTATGATCACCCTACCATTCCGAGCCTGTCCATATTTTTATTTTTTGATTCCGAGCACTTTGAAAATTTTCCGGCAACTATAGTAGTTTTCCGGCAGTTACAGTACTTTTTTCGGCAGTTTTTCGGCAACCACAGTTGATTCTTTGTTTTATTTGGTGCTAATTTGCTAGATCTCTTTTCAAATCCAATGATGTCTTTGGGAGTGGATGTATTTGGGTCTAAAAACACGGGTTCTGGAAGTTCTGGTATTATGATTACCTCAGAACCTTTAATGGGAAGTTCAACTACTTAGTTTGGGCTTCGTCTGTCGAGTTGTGGTGTAAAGGTCAAGGAGTTCAAGATCATTTAACAAAAAAGACTAGCGAAGGTGATGAAAAGGCCAAAACACTGTGGGAGAAGGTCGATGCTCAGTTATGTAGTATCCTGTGGCGATCTATTGATTCCAAGTTGATGCCCTTGTTCCGTCCATTCCAGACATGTTATTTAGTTTGGGAAAAGGCTCGTACTTTATATACTAATGACATATCTCGTTTCTATGATGTAATATCGCGAATGACACGCTTGAAGAAACAGGAATTGGATATGTCTACTTACTTGGGACAAGTACAGGCAGTCATGGAAGAATATGAGACGTTGATGCCAGTTTCTGCTAGTATTGAAAAGCAACAAGAGCAACGACAGAAGATGTTTCTAGTTCTTACACTCGCTGGACTCCCTAATGACCTTGATTCGGTACGTGACCAGATTTTGGCTAGTCCGACTGTCCCCACAGTTGATGAATTATTTTCTCGATTACTTCGCCTTGCTGCAGCACCAAGTCACCCAGTGAGCTCATCACAGACACTTGACTCATTTGTTCTCGCATCCCAGACAGTGGACAATCGGGCATCTCATACTATGGAGAATAGACGAGGAGGAAGTCGTTTTGGAAGATCTAGACCCAAGTGCTCTTATTGTCATAAACCTGGACACACTCGTGACGTGTGCTATTCCTTACATGGTCGCCCACCCAAAAATGCTTATGTTGCTCAGACCGAGACTACAGGTAACTAGGGATTTTCTTTATCTGAAGGGAAGTATAATGAGTTCCTTCAATATCGAGCAAGTAAGCAAACATCTCCACAAGTAGCCTCTGTTGCTCAGACTGATACTTCTGTTGCTGGTAATTCTTTTGCTTGTGTTTCCCAGTCTAGTACTCTTGGACAATGGGTTGTGGACTCAGCCGCTTCTGATCATATCTCTGGTAATAATTCTTTTTTGTTAAATATTGCGTATTCACAGTCTCTTCCCACTGTTACTTTAGCCAATGGGTCTCAAACTAAAGCAAAAGGTGTTGGACAAGCGAATCCCCTACCCTCTGTCACTCTAGATTCCGTTCTTTATGTCCCTGGCCGTCCTTTTAATCTTGCATCTGTTAGTCGTTTGACTCGTGCCCTCCATTGTGGTATATATTTTATTGATGATTCTTTTATTATGCAGGACTACAGTACGGGACGGACGATTGGAACAGGACTTGAATCAGAAGGCCTTTACTACCTTAACTCACTCAATTCCTCCAAGGCATGTCTAGTTACAGATCCTCCAGACCTAATTCACAGACGTTTAGGACATCCAAGCTTATCCAAGCTTCAGAAGATGGTCCCTAGTTTGTTTAGTTTATCTACATTAGAGTGTGAGTCATGTCAGCTCGGGAAACATACCCGAGCCTCCTTTCCTCGTAGTATTGAGAGTCATGCATAGTCTGTTTTTTCTTTAGTTCATTCTGATATATGGGTTCCTAGTAGAGTCAGTTCAACCTTGGGATTTCGTTATTTTGTTAGTTTCATTGATGATCATTCAAGATGTACTTGGATTTTCTTAATGAAAGATTGTTCTGAGTTGTTTTCTATATTCTAGAATTTTTGTGCTGAAATTAAAAATCAATTTAGTGTTTCCATTCGCACTTTTCGCAGTGATAATGCCTTAGAATATTTATCCTCTCAATTTCAGCAGTTTATGACTTCTCAAGGAATTATTCATCAGACCTCTTGTCCTTATACCCCTCAGCAAAATGGGGTTGCCAAGAGAAAGAATAGGCGCATCATTGAGACTGCTCGTACACTTCTCGTTGAATCTCATGCTCCGTTGCGTTTTTGGGGCGATGCAGTTCTCACAGCTTGTTATTTAGTTAATCGGATGCCTTCCTCTCCCATCCAGAATCAGATACCGTATGCAGTATTGTTTCCCCAATCACCCTTATACTCTATTCCCCCTCGTGTTTTTGGGAGCACTTGTTTCGTTCATAACTTAGCCCTTGGGAAAGATAAGTTAGCTCCTCGTGCTCTCAAGTGTGTCTTCCTTGGTTATTCTTGTGTTCAGAAGGGATATCGTTGTTACTCACCTGACTTTCGTAGGTACTTTATGTCCTCTAACGTCACATATTTTAAGTCTAAACCTTTCTTTACCTCTTCTGACCATTCTGACCACCTTGATATATCTGAGGTCTTACCTATACCGACCTTTAAGGAGTCTACTATAGCTCCTCCTTCACCTTCCGCCACAGAAGTCTTACCCGAGTCTAATATAGCTCCTCATTCACCTTCCACTACAGAAGTCTTACCCATTCCAACCATTGGAAAGTCTAGTGTGGCTCCTCCTAGACTCCCTGCCACAGGAACACCACTCTTGACATATCATCGTCGTCTGCACCCAGCATCAAGCCCAGCTGATTCACGTCCTGCACCTGACCCTGCTCCTACTGCGGACTGATTGCACTTCGGAAAGGTATACGGACCACCCTTAATCCTAATCCCCATTATGTCGATTTAAGTTATCATCATTTGTCATCACCCTATTATGTTTTTCTATCTTCTTTGTCTTCTGTTTCCATCCCTAAGTCTACAGGTGAAGCATTGTCTCATCCAGGATGGCGACAGGCTATGATTGACGAGATGTCTGCTTTACATACGAGTGGTACTTGGGAGCTCGTCCCTCTTCCTTCAGGTAAATCTACTGTTGGTTGTCGCTGGGTGTATGCTAACGGTTGGTCCGGATGGTAAGGTTGATTGTCTTAAGGCTCGTCTTGTTGCCAAGGGATATACTCAGATATTTGGGCTCGATTACAGTGATACCTTCTCTCCCGTGGCTAAAATAGCATCAGTCCGCCTTTTTCTATCCATGGCTGTTGTTCGCCATTGGCCCCTCTATCAGCTGGACATTAAGAATGATATTTTACACGGTGACCTTGAGGATGAAGTTTATATGGAGCAACCACCTGGGTTTGTTGCTCAGGAGGAGTCTCGTGGCCTTGTATGTCGCTTGCGCCGGTCACTTTATGGTCTAAAGCAGTCTCCTCGAGCCTGGTTTGGTAAGTTCAGCACAGTTATCCAGGAATTTGGCATGATTCGGAGTGAAGCTGATCACTCTGTATTCTATCGGCATTCTGCTTCGAGTCTCTGTATTTATCTGGTGGTCTATGTTGACGACATTGTTATTACCGGCAATGACCAGGATGGTATTACTAAATTGAAGCAACATCTCTTTCAACACTTTCAGACTAAGGATCTGGGCAAACTAAAGTATTTTCTGGGTATTGAGGTCGCTCAGTCTAGCTCAGGTATTGTGATCTCACAACGAAAGTATGCCTTAGATATTCTTGAGGAGACAGGAATAACAGGTTGTAGACCTGTTGACGCTCCGATGGATCCGAATTCTAAACTTCTGCCGGGACAGGGGAAGCCTCTTAGCGATCTTGCAAGATATAGGCGGTTGGTTGATAAATTAAATTACCTTACAGTGACTAGACCTAACATTTCCTTTCCTGTGAATGTTGTGAGTCAGTTCATGGATTCTCCCTATGATAGTCATTGGGATGCAGTTGTCCGCATTCTTTGGTATATAAAATCAGCTCCAGGCAGAAGCTTATTGTTTGAGGATCGAGGTCATGAGCAGATCGTTGGATACTCAGATGCTGATTGGGCAGGATCACTTTCTAATAGACGTTCTACGTCTGGATATTGTATCTTAGTAGGAGGAAATTTGGTGTCTTGGAAGAGCAAGAAACAGAATGTGGGTGCTCGGTCTAGTGCAGAAGCAGAATATCGAGCAATGGCTATGGCCACATGTGAGCCAATTTGGATCAAACAGTTGCTCAAGGAGCTGAAATTTGGTGAGATTAGTCAGATGGGACTTGTGTGTGATAATTAAGATGCTCATTGAGATTGACTGTCACTTTGTCAGAGAAAAGATACTCTCGGGAGATATTGCTACAAGTTTGTGAAGTCGAATGATCAGCTTGCAGATATTTTCACCAAGTCTCTCACTAGTCCTCGTATTAACTACATATGTAACAAGCTCGGTACATATGATTTATATGCACTAGCTTGAGGGGAGTGTTAGTTTGATAATTAAATAGTAATAAATAATCCTAATCCCATATGTATTAGGAGTAGGACATGTATAATGTATTATATATAAATAGGGTTCATTGTATCATTGTCATAATTAATCAATAATATTTTCTCGCATTCTCACAGTGACCAAGAAGATTGCATGAACACATAGTAAAAATCCTAAATCCCAAAAACCCAAATATATAAAAGAACTATAAAAATTGCAACAGAACTCTACAACAACAACAAACCCAGTCAAATTCCACAAGTGGGGTCTGGGGAGGGTAATGTGTACGCAGACCTTACCTCTACCTTACGAAGATGAAGAAGCTATTTCGGATATACTCTCGGCTCAAGAACAATGAAAAGGAAGCAATAACCAAATAATAGCAACAACAAGGTAATAGACAACGAAAGCAAATGGCAAAACGTGTAATTACCAAGATCTAGTAATACGAGAATATAAGAATAGACCTTGCAACAGAACTCTGAAACCAAAAAAAAAAGGAATCTTGAAAAGGAAAAATTGCATGACCACATAGTAAAATCCTAAAACCCAAAACCCCAAATATCTAAAACAACTAAAAGTTGCAACAGAACTCTGAAAACAAAACAAAAAATAGAATCTTGAACAGCAACAAAAAAAAGAGGAAAAATTGCAAGAACACATAGTAAAATCCTAAATTCCTAAACCCCAAATATATAAAACAGCTATAAATTGCAACAAAACTTTGAAGGCGAAAAAAAAAAAGGACAAGTTTACTCTCGAGAAGTGTTCCCAGCAACGGCGAGAGTCCTTCCCTGAGAATCAGCTTCAGTCCTTTTAAGCCACCAATCTTTCAGACAAACCTATTTGTAATTCAAAGAAAACAAAAAGATTCAAAATTTATGGAACCAAAACAATAGTCTTTTTAGGGATTGTGTGAAGCAGATAGAAGTACTTACTGTTGGCTTAAACCCAGATTTTGATGTCTTGGGTTTAGAAGAACCGACCCGTTTAGTTGAAGTTGAAGATTCCATTGCACTCTCCTTTTCATTCTGCTGCTTCTTGCGCGAGAATGCCATTGGATTTTTAGTACTAGTATATAAGCTTTGTCCCTCTGTGTCTCCCTTTTTATGTTCGTCTCCTCCTTTTTATGGGGAAATATCTAAAATTGCCCTTGTACTAGCTCAAATTGCTAAATACTCCCTTTATTCCACTTTATCTGAACTTATTATTATTTGATGTGTAAAACAAAATTTTCTTTTATCATGTTTCTACAATAGTTTCTACATATTTGAATTATTAATTATTATAATTTATATTAATTTTATATAATTTTCATATATGTAAATTTTATTTCAAAAAAATTTAAAATTTATATCTGAAGTTAATCAATTTGACCCTTATACTCAAAATATATTCATATAAACTGGAACAAAAGAAAATAGTACTATTCTTGATTTGGATCAATTTAAAATTTTGTGTTAAAAAATTATCTTGCATTTATCCTTGTCGTTGATGGATCCAACTTGAAATAAGTGATCCCTCAATTTCACATATCAAAATAACAATAACAACAACCAACAATCCAGTAAAATTCCACAAGTGGAGTCTGGGGAGGGTAGTGTGTACGCAGACCTTACCACTACCCCGAAGGGGTAGAGAGGCTGTTTTCGAAAGACCCTCGGCTCAAGATAATAAAAAGACAAAATGAGAGAATATTAGATTCACCACGGAGATCATAGGAAAAATAGGAACATAAAATGCAGGGGAAAAAATGCAAAGCCAAAACGATGGCTAGTAAATGGATCCTGCGTCGAAAATAGAAAATAGTAAGACATGACATTGCCCCTAGCTATCTTAGACAAAACCCTACCAGACTAGGCTCACAAAGGTACAAAGTAACGCAAGACTCAACTACCTCCTAGCCTGCAACCGTAATTAGGGGTGGGCATTCGGTCGGTTCGGTTCAGTTTGAAGAAATTCGGTTCGGTTATTCGGTTTTTGGTTTTGTAAAAGTAGTAATCGAAACCGAACTAAAATAAGTTCGGTTCAGTTCGGTTTTTCTAATTTCGGTTCGGTTTTCGGTTTGAACATTATCATATTGGACTCTTTCTATGTAATAATATGACCGGCGAATTTGTTGATTTTTTTCAAAACTTTGAAATTGTTGGAAATATTGTGGTTATAGAAAAAAAAAATAGACTAAACTCTGCACACTATTATGGATCATAAAATTCAAACATAGTGTAAATTACAACTCTGTGTGAAATTCTCCCGGTATCTATTACATATGTTATGGAAGTTTTAATAGACCGAAAGTCTTTAAGATTGGAAAGTTGATGGACTTACTTAATTGAGTTGAGTCTTTGATAGATTGGACCTAATAATATTAGTTTATTACCTATGGGCTTAGCCTATATATAACTTAAAGAACATATATGCTAATAATTCGGTTTTTCGGTTAACCGAACTAAAAAACTTAATAACCGAAAACCGAACCGAAAACCGAAATTTTAAAATTTTAAGCCGAAACCGACCGAACAAACCGAATAACCGAAACCGAAATAAAAAAAATCGGTTCGGTCGGTTTATTCGGTTCCGACCGAAATATGCCCACCCCTAACCGTAATACTCGACCTCCACAACTTCCTATCAAGTGTCATGTCCTCGAAAATCTGAAGCATCGTCATATCCTGCCTGATCACCTCTCCCCAATACTTCTTAGGCCACCCTCTAATTCTTCTTGTGCCTTCCATAACCAGCCGCTTACACCTCCTTGTTAGAGCATCTGGGCTTCTCCTCTGTACATGCCCGAACCATCTGAGCCTCATTTTCCGCATCTTGTCATCAATGGGAGCCACGTACACCTTCTCCCGAATATCATCATTCCTAATCTTATCCATCCTAGTGTGCCCGCACATCTATCACGCCCTAAAACCACGTGACCGACACCCGGTACTCTACCCGACCCTAGTGAACCATCCCATAAATTAATACTCATTTATATGCCTAATAGGGGATATGAAAGCCTCTTCAAATACAATCGTCTTAAGATATAACCCAAATCATTAAAAAAATATCTTTAAGCAATTATTTTACTTCGAAAGAAAACTTCAAAAAGTTAGAAGAAAGTTTCATTCGTGCATGCCATATGAGTAACCATAGGATTACAACCCAAAATGAATACTACTATTGTCTATGGAATCTCTATGACACGGAATGACATAGTCAACCAAGGCATAAACCGGTGGCTCAAAAGAATGATAATATAATAAAGTCCTCCACGGGTGCGAAGGTGGAGTCTCACCAAAAGTATCAACAGGAAAAAGAGAGCTGCCCTATCCACGCGATCCAAGCTGCGCAGGTCCAGTCCCTGAAAACAGAAATAAAAATGTGGCCGAAAGGCCTAAGCTCCACATGCCTAGTACGAATCATGAACCGTTCCCCCAACAAAAATATAGGACAAGCCTTGAGGAGTTGTAAGATATGCAATAACAATTGATATAAGAAGGAAGCATTTATATCAATTAACAATTTAGAAAATAAAATAATAAGATAAAACATATTTCAATGTCTTCCTTTAGCGTTGATCTTTACAAAATCATATTATTATTTTTTTCATTTACCGGGAGCATTATACCATCACCGACACAAGGAAAGGTCAACTAGGTTATGTACCTAGCGGCAAGTATCATATACCCTACTTGCTCAGGTCGTCTCATCGTGGTGCCGCACGAATCGACTCAGTCGTGCTAATAAAATAGCACAATAGTACCCCCTAATGGGAAGTACTCTACCGTAGTCCCCAACCGTAAGGTAGGTTCTACGCCTACACCGGCACGTGTAGTTTCATGACCTAATGAGGAAAAATATCCAAGGTCAATCTCGGTGAACTTAAGTAACTCCCAAAACCTTTACATTTATCAATGACAATACTCATAGCCAAATCAACTATTTGAAAATAGTTAAATCCAAAATATTTCACAACTCATGTATTTGTGTAAAAAAAAAAAACTACAAGTGCTATTCTCATTTGTTTAGTTTCAAAATTTGTATAACATTTCAAGAAAATAATATTCATAGCACTCAAATATTTTATGATACAAGAAATGGTACAATCCCAACTCGCTCGTCCCCACAGGATAGGACTCACATTTAGAAGCTCAATTTAATCGTGTTTCGATATGAGTTTGGAGAAAAGCTCCGAAGGTAATAAGTTTCAACTTTCAACGTACCTCAAATCGCTTCCAACCTTACCCCGAATGATCCGATAATGCCGACATGTCACAATCTACATATACGAACTCACATAATTCAATAACGCGTCACAACAATACCAACTATCCCAACTAAGTGTCTAACACTTTAAGTTCAATTTCATAAGTTTAGCAAAAATCCCCATTTCACCATTTGAAGGTAAATCCTTGAATTTTAACTCCACCTCTTTCATTAACCATATTATGGGATTTAGTCGTCCCACTAGAACTCAAAATAACATTATTCAAACAAGACCAAACACTATTCATCATCCCTACCAACCAACTCTTATAGGGTTCATGAATAGGTGTTTATATAAAATTCTATCTTCATAAATACACCCTACTACACCCATGGAGTATAATGCCTAAGTTTGGAGTGAAGAGATTACCTCTTTGTCAAACCCTAAAATTTTCAAGATTTGAGTTCTTGAAGTGTCCTTGGGATTTTCTTCAATAATCTATGAATTCCATGATGTTGGAGGGTTAAGAGATGTAATAAATGAACCAAATCTACCAATGAAATGCATTTAATTCTTACCTTGAAGATGCATTAATGGTGTAGAAACTCTCTCTTCTTTCTAACCCAAAAGAACTTGACCCAAATAAATAAACTTTCTCTCTCCACGAAATAGCCTTTTAAAGGCTTCAGTTGCCCCAGAGCTAAGACAGGCGCGACGCACCACCATCGCGCGCGCCCTGTCCACTTTGTAAAGATTTTGACACCAGGTTTGTCTCGTTGGGAGCAGTTCACTGCCTATCCTTCTTGGCAATAGAGACGTGAAGGTTCTTAGTTTTGCTAAATCCCCTATAAATCGATTTCTTGTCTCCTTGTTAGTCAACCCCGTTACTTTCTTCTTATTCATTCGTTTAGTCATCTGAAGCTTTTGTCCTTATTACTCCATTCCTTTACTTTCTCCTTTTTTTTTTTTTTTTTTTTTTGTAATTTCATTAATCCAAGGTTTAGTCAAACCAAGCACTAACCCCAAGAAATTCCCAGCATTCATTCCTTTATCAATAAATATTTTGTTCCCATGTCTTCTCTTTTAACTCTTATTAATCAATGTTCAACTATTGATAAATAGTTGTCCTCCAAACATTCCAGTAATATTGATTCATTCTCTGAATTCAAACACGTAACACATATAGTCATAGTTAATTCCAACTAAACCAATACCATTCACAAGCGTCCATAACTTCGTTGTACTCCTTTGGACCTCGCGTGATTCGGGTTTAATTAGATTATATTCTTAGCTCCAAATTTGTCCGAATTTTTTTTTTTAAATATTTACGGGACTTTACAATATCCACCTCAACATACTCATTTATGCTACTTTTATCTTTTGGATATGTGAGTTCTTAAAAGGCCAACACTCAGCCTCATACATCATGGCCGGTCTAATTACCACCGCTTTATAAAACTTACCTTTAAGTATCGTTGGCACTTTCTTGTCACACAAGACTCCAGATGCTAACCTCCACATCATCCATCCTACCCCAATACGGTGTGTGACATCCTCGTCGATCTCCCCTCCCCCGTGGATAACCGAACCAAGGTACTTGAAGCTGCCTCTACTTGGGATAACCTGTGACTCAAGCCTCACATCCACGCCCACTTCCCCCGGCTCAGCTCTGAACTTACACTCGAGGTATTCCGTCTTCGTTCTGCTTAGCTTGAAACCCTTAGACTCAAGAGTCTGTCTCCAAACTTCCAATATCTCGTTCACATATCAAAACACTACGAGGAAAAAAGTTTAAATTTTTTGTTATGGTTTAAAGTTATTCCCGTTATACTTTAAGTTCGAGATCCATTAAGAATCAAGAAAAAAATAGGGTAATATTAGTAAATGCTATTCGAACCACCCTTTTTCGATCAATATCATCATTTCGTTTAGAAGTTATTATCTCAACAATAGTGTCCCTATTCATGATGAACTAAAATTATTAGGGCCTCCAAATTTGATATAATCAACGTATTTTTTTTTTTAATATGATATAAATTATTAAAGATATATGTGTGAGACACAACCTACTAATTAATCTATTTCTTTCAAATACTCCACTAAAAATATATCACAATTTTATTTTATAATACCTCAAGAGCTAATGAAACTATTTTAGTAAAATTTAGTTCTCTCAATTCCCGAGCGATTGCACCAAAAAATTTGAGTTCCTTTCGAATTATCATTTTTTGTGTAATACTAACATGGTAAAATTAAACGGAAAGTATAATGGATGGCAGAATTACTCAATTTCGAATAATATATAATTTGATTCTTTACCCTTTTTTTCTTTTGTGTTTCAAACAAATTTAGTATGTACATTTGTTGTTTTAAATTCTTTTCTAAATAGCACTTTCCATATTTTATTACTTTTAAATATCAGAAGTTTTGGAATAGGACTAGTTTCATATTCTTGATTGCTACACGATTAACATAAAATTCGTATGATTTGGAAGAGCGTAACAGTTTATCATTCGGTAATATGACTGTATAATGTATACGATCTTGTTCTATTTTGGAAACTAACCGTAAACTTGCACCCTAGTTATATCACTTGTCACTTATCAAGCAAAGGCGGAGCTAGGATTTTGAGTTTGTGGGTACAAAATTCTTCGTCCTTTTAAGTTATTTTATTCTAAATTAATAATTTATATATTTTCAATAAACTTTTTTAAGAAAAATACATAAGTTGAACTAAAACACTCAAGCTCTGCCACCGTTATCAAGTACTCCTAGTAATCTTCAAAGCCATACCAGGTTCGCTGTTTCAGTTGATAATGGCACACATTTCTCAGTATGTTTAGGGAGAAGAAAGGGCCTTTGTCCAGTTGCCAGTGAAAATAAACTAACTCGCAACTAATATCTTCACCAAACAAATAAATACAGGATAAATTTGTGCATAATTTTTTTTATCCCTGTTAATTAATATACATTCCCACCTCGTTCTATCACGTAACCATAAGAAGTTGATATAATTTGATGCAAATACCATCTACGAGTATGTATTTTCTTAGAAAGTTGGCTTCGGCATTAAGAAGGGGAGTCTTGGCGTAATTGGTAAAGTTGTTGTCATGTGACCAGGAGGTCCCGGGTCCAAGCCGTGGAAACAACCTCCTGCAGAAATGCAGGGTAAGGCTACATACAATAAACCCTTGTGGTCCAGCCCTTCGCCGGACCCCGCGCATAGCGGGAATTTCGCGCACCGGGCTGCCCTTTGGCTCAAGCAAACAAGAGGGGTACTTTCTCCACATGTTACTAATAGAGGTCAATGGCCATGGATAGACCAAATAGCTATTATAAGCAGAACATATTCCGTGACCAGCAATTATTATCAATTCGAAAACCTTTGATTATTGAAATCATACATCTTTAAAATAGGGGAAGAACCAAATCATATGCACCATACAGAAAAAAGGAAGTTTATGCCCTCATTTCCCTAATTATGTTCCTTTGTGGATGTTTGGGTGGCATGGAGGGTATTTGCAGTAGAAGTTTTGCTTTGTATTAATCAATTTGCACCCCAGCCGCCTCCTCCTGGTGTCAAAATCTGAAGTATTTCCCCAGCCTGCACCTCAATTGTGTTTTTACCACCAACATACACCTTCCTTTTATCTTTCGTGATGAGGAAATTAGCACCCCGAGCCCCATCTTTTCCACCCATCAGCCCCCTCGGTGCATGCACACGCCTTTCTGATAGGATACTCACAATGACCGGCCGCCTGAATTCAATCTCCCTGATAATGCCATCACCTCCTTTACGTTGTCCAGCACCTCCACTATTCTCTCTTATTCCAAACTTATGCAATATAACTGGGTATCTTTGCTCAAAGATCTCTGGATCTGTCATTCGGGTGTTGGTCATATGGCACTGGACTGCACTTGTCCCATCCCAAGTAGGACCAGCTCCACTTCCACCACCAATTGTTTCATAGTAACCGAAAGTGTCATCCCCAAAGGTTAAATTATTCATGCAACCCTGTGAACAAGCACAAGCTTGGAATGCAGTAAGAACGACGTCAGTTATCCTCTGTGAAGTAAGAACATTACCACCTACCACTGCAGCCTTGTCACTTGGAGAGAGAAATGAACCAGGAGGTATATAAATCTTTACAGGAGCCAAGCAACCTTGGTTGAGAGGGATGTCAACGTTCACCAAACAGCGCACGCAGTAAATGACTGCAGCAGCTGTCACTGCCTCGGGGGCATTCCAATTACCATAAACTTCTGGGCTGGTTCCGGAGAAATCAAAAAATGCTTCTCCCTTCAGAGAATCTATAGTAAGCTTTAAGTGTATGGTAGACCCATCATCCATGTAATCTTCCTCTTCAATAGTCACTACGCCTCCCTTTCCAGACATTTTTGTTTCAGAAGAAACTCTCGCGGCAACAGATTTAAGCATTTCTCTCACTGCTTCTTCAGCATTAGCCTGCACATAGTTCATGTATGCTTGGACAGTTTCCAGACCATATTGCTCAATAAGCTCGTTGATAAGGGCAATTCCTCTCTGATTTGCAGCTACTTGTGCATGAAGGTCAGATAAATTATCTTGAAGCCTGCGCGTTCCTGGAATGCTATGAGTTGATTCTTCAGAACAAGGGTAACGAAGAAGTTTGGTGATTCCCTCTTCTTGAAAAGTTCCCTTCTCAACAAGCTTGAATGCTTTTATTGCTGCTCCTTCCTCCCATATGAACTTTGAGAAAGGCGGCATACTTCCAGGAGTAATACCTCCAATCTCTGCATGATGCCCTCTACTTGCAACAAAAAATATCAATCTACCTTTGTTAAAAACAGGTGTAATTACAGTAATATCAGGCAGGTGGCTACCACCAGCAGAAGGATGATTGGCGACTAAAACATCTCCCTCATTCAGATTATCACCCCAGTGCTTCAGCTGCCATCGAACAGTGCTCGACATAGCCCCCAAGTGCACAGGAACATGGGGTGCATTTGCCACAAGTCCACCATCAGGGCCAAAAAGTGCGCAAGAAAAGTCTAGCCGCTCTTTAATATTTGTTGATATAGAAGTCCTCTGCAAGGTGCGCCCCATCTGTTCAGCTATTCCCATAAACCGGTTGTTGAAAATTGAGAGCTGCACAACATCTGCAACTTTTTCATCTACTTTTGCAGTATTGGAAGCCGACTCGATCTCTATTTTAATGTTGCCATATTTAGTAATAATGGCCTTGCAGTTGGGCTCAACAATGACAGTGCTATTGCCATTCATGATAATTGCTGGGCCAGGAACGACATTCCCATATGCCAGATTTTCAAGCTTGAACAAAGGAGTGTCATTCCATCCATTCCCAAAGTATATTTTGTAGTGACATTCAATTTTAAGGGCACCAGGGGAAGAATCTAAGGCTCGAGGCTTCAGTATGTTAGTGACTCCAACACCGCGAACCCTAACATCACATATAACTATATTCCTGTTTTGAAGTTTAAATCCGTACTCCCGCTGGAATAACTTGACAAATTCGGCAGCATAATCAGGAGGTGACCCATCATCATTGGTTGGTCTCTTTACCATGATTGCGGTGTCTGTTCCCTCATACCTTAAGTTTAAGTATGTTTCGCTGGTGATACTTTCTTCTCTGAACCCTTGCTCCTGCAGCTTATCCTTCACCTGCTTCAGTAAGATAGTTTCTCTGCGAGAAGCTTCAATCACAGAATCAGGGCCATAAACAGCTGAATACGGCTCTTGCGCATCTTCTACCACATCAGCTAACCCCATACCATACGCACTTAAGATTCCACATAACCTGTGAATAAGAACTTCCTTCATTCCAAGTGATCTAGCAATGGCACAGGCATGTTGAGGACCTGCACCTCCGAAGCAAGCAAGAGCATGGTGGCTTGTTTCATGACCCTTCATTTCTGTCAACTGCCGTATCGGGCGGCACATGGTCTCATTGGCAACATTCACAAAACCTTGTGCAATCTCCTCTACCGTCATGTCCCTTGCAGTTGAATCCTGGCTCTTTCTGTAGGAATTGATTTGCCTCGCAAGTTTTTCAAACTCTTCCCTCGTAGCATCAATGTCTAATGGCTGGTCCTCATTGGGACCAAAAATGGACGGGAAAAAATCAGGAATGACATATCCTAAGATAAGATTTGCATCTGTAACTGCTAGTTGCCCGCCTTTCCGGTAACAAACTGGTCCTGGGTGTGCACCCACTGAATCTGGTCCCACTCGGAAAGAACCAAACTGAAATTTTAACTTTGATCCACCACCAGCAGCGACTGTGTTTACATCGAGCTGAGGTGCTTGAATTATTGCACCAGCAACCTGGGTTTCTATAACTTGTTCATAGGTACCAGCATATCGGCTGACATCAGTAGAGGTACCACCCATGTCAAAACCGATTAGGGCCTTGTCTGTTTCAATCCCAAAGAGTGTCTGAGAGTAACCAACTACACCACCAGCAGGACCTGACAAAATTGCTTTGTGGCCTGAAAATCTATGTTCTGGAGCAAGCCCTCCATCCGACTGCATAAATAGAACATTCAACTTTCCTAGTCCTTCATCAAATTTGGACATGAAACCTGACAAGTATTCTTTAATAACAGGAGTCAAATATGCATCTACACTTGCTGTAAATCCTCGAGGAACAGCTCGAACCATAGGGGTCAAAGCAGATGATATAGATACATGCCTGAAGCCCAAACTAAGAGCTAACTTTTCCAGAAGTATTTCATGCTTGGGATAAGTATAAGAGTGGAGCAAAACCACAGCTAGGCAACTAATACCCCTTTGCAGCAAAGCATTCAGCAAAGGTTTCAGAGCTTCCTCATCAAGTGGCTTTACAACCTTGACAAGCTCGCCTGAAACACCTTGAACAAGTGATGCAGAAGAGTCTAAATCTACTCCTCCCTCCTTATCAAGAACAAGCTCAACTCTCTCATCAACCTCTACAACCTCCTCATAAAGATTTGATGGTTTTGATACAGTGAGGTCAAATATATGCGGACGAGCCTGATTACCAATCTGGAGCAAATCCCTAAAGCCTCGAGTGACACACAGTGCAATTCTCTCCCCTTTCCTCTCCAACAATGCATTTGTTGCCACGGTTGTACCCATCCTCACCCATTCAATCTTATCAGTAGGAATTTTCGAACTACGGGGAATTTTCTTTCCAGTAAATTCCTCCAAAATCCTTCTTATTCCTTCAACTGGAGCATCATCATAATTAGAAGGATCAACTGACAGTAACTTCATGACACGGCCTTCAGTTTTTCCAGGAATTTCTGCATAGACATCAGTAAAAGTGCCCCCTCTGTCGATACAAAATTTGAGTTTTCCTTCACTTTGACTTCCCATTGCTCAACTACAGGTATTGCAAGAAATGACTTAATTATACACAGAAGAAATTGCAATACCTGGTATATTACCTGTAAAAACAAGTTAGAAAAAAAGGATTTCATCACAACCAAAGAGTAATAGGAGCAAGATAAGCACAGTATCGCTGCAGGCTATGCACTACAAGAAATTGAAAAAAGGAGGAGCATCAAACACTACACTAGAAGGGGAAAGATAAAAATATTCATGTGCTGGAATGTTGATATACTTGCATCTAAGAATCAATAAAGCCATCTACCAATAACAAGAAAATGCACAAAAACAATGAGCAACAAACACTATAAATGAAGGGATAAGCTGATGCATTAAAGTGCTTGAGCATCAATATCCTAGCTTCTGAGAGTCGAAAAAAACAAGCAGCCCAAAATCAAGTGCTAACAAAAACAAAAAAGTAGAAACAAAAAAAGAGCATCAAATTATAACTTTTTACCATGAAGAGCATTAAACACTACAACTAAGGGAGAACTGAGAAAATATATGTACTCAAGTGCTTGAGCATTGAGGTCTCAGGTTCAAAACACTAGGTGATTTCTTCTCAACTGCCTAAACATTGACGGGCAGAGTTACCTGGGTACCTGTATTGGTGGGAGGTACCCAAAAGAATGGTCTGAGGTGTGCGGAAGCTGGCTTGGACACCACCGTCATACAAAAAAAAGGTGCTTGAGTAATGATATTACTCCTTCTAAGAATCAAAAAAGCAAGCAACCCAAAAACAAGAAATTGCCTAAGCGAGAAGGCATCAAATACTATGAGGGTGTTTGGCTAAGCTTATAAGCTGGTCAAACTGGCTTATAAACACTTTTTGGCTTATCTACGCGTTTGGTAAAATTAAAAGTGCTTATAAGTTAAGTGCTTATAAGCCAAAAATAAGCCAAAAATAAGCCAAAAGTCATAAGTTGGTCTCCCCCAACTTATCAAATTTCAGCTTATAAGCAGTTTAAGTTTGACCAAAATATTTACTATTCTATTCCTAAAATACTTCTTTTTAAAACAAAACTCTTCGTATACCCAGTTATTCAGCTGCATATTATTAATTTCAGCACTTTTATCCAAACACGTAACTGCTTATTTTTTAAATCAGCTTCAGCACTTAAAAGTGCTTTTCAGCACCTAATGCTTATCAGCTACTCTAAATCAGCTAAGCCAAACGGGCTCTATAACTGAAAGAAAAAGATATATGCACTCAAGTACTTGAGTTTTGAATACCTTGAATCTGAGAATCAGTGAAGCAAGCAAATCCTAAATAAGAGGACATACGAACAAAATTAACATATGGGTTTGCATCTATCAAGTGCTTAAGTGTTGTTATATACAACAACAACAACAACAACAACAACAGCAACAAACCCAATGAAATTCCACAAAAGTGGGGTCTGGGGAGGGTAGAGTGTATGCAGACCTTACCCCTACCTTACGAAGGTAGAGAGTTTGTTTTTGATAGACCCCCAGCCCAAGAAGAAAAACTAAAAAGGAAGTAGAAACAACAAGTAGTAACCATAGCAAGTAAAGGTGATATAATAGCCGGAGCGAAAGAAACGGCATATAGTAAAAGAAATGTACGAATACGAAGAAATGAAAGTACGAGAGTAACACTAATAAAACATGAAAATAAGACATGCCCGCTTAACCACTACCCTTCTACCCTAATTCTCAACCTCCAAACCTTTCTATCAAGGGTCATGTCCTCAGTAAGTTGAAGTAGCGCCATGTCATGCCTAATCACCTCTCCCCAATACTTCTTAGGCCTCCCTCTACCTCTTCTCAGCCCCCTAATTGCCAACCTCTCCCACCCCCTCACTGGGGCATCTATACACCTCCTCTTCACATGCCCGTACCATCTCAATCAGCTTCCCTCATCTTGTCCTCTACAGGTGCCACTCCCACCTTTTCCCGAATATCAACATTTCTTATCTTATCCAACCGGGTATGCCCAAACATCCATCTCAGCATCCTCATTTCCACTACCTTCATCTTCTGGACATTGGTGTTCTTGACAGGCCAACACTCCGCACTATATAACATAGCAGGTCTAACTACCACTCTATAGAAGTTACCCTTAACTCTTGGTGGCACCTTCTTATCACACAAAACCCTCGAAGCGAGCTTGCATTTCATCCATCCTGCTCCAATACGACGTGTGACATCTTCGTCTATCTCACCATTATCTTGAATAATAGATCTGAGGTACTTGAAACTCCCTTTCTTAGGGATGACTTGTGAAACCAGCCTTACTTCCACGTCCGCATCATGGGTCGCAACGCTAAACTTGCATTCCAAGTACTCTGTTTTAGTCCTGCTCATCTTGAAACCATTTGACTCCAGGGTTTGTCTCCAAACCTCCATCCTCGCATTAACACCACCTTGCATCTCGTCAATTAGTACTATATCATCCGCAAATAACATGCATCATGGCACCTCCTCTTGAATGTGCCGCGTCAAAACATCATCACCAAGGCAGATAAAAATGGGCTAAGCGCGGTCCCTGATGCAAGCCCATCCCGACAGGGAAGTGTTCGAGTCGCCTCCCACCGTCCTAACCCCGGTCTTAAAGCCATCATACATATCCTAGATAACCCTAGTGCAAGTTACGGGCACACCTCTAACCTCCAAAAACATCCAAAGAACCTCACTCGGGACTTTGTCATAAGCTTTCTCTAGATCAATAAACACCATGTGCAAGTCCTTCTTCCTATCCCCATAGTGCTCCACCAGTCTCCTAATAAGGTGAATGACTTCAGTAGCCGATCGCCCTGGCATGAATACAAACTGATTCTTGGAAATAGACACACTACTCCTCACCCTAACTTCCACCACCTTCTCCCAAACTTTCATGGTGTGACTTAGCAGCTTGATGCCCCTATAGTTCTTGCAATTTTGGATATCCCCCTTATTCTTGTATACCGGAATCATCGTACTCCACCTCCATTCACCAATCATCAGACATATTCGTCGTCTTAAAAATGACATTGAACAACCTAGAGCCCGTTTGGATTAGCTGATTGTATAGTTGATAACCTTGAAGTGGTTAAAAGCATTTTTAAGTGCTGAAACTGATTTTTTAAATAAGCATTTATGTGTTTGGATAGACGTGCTGAAACTGATAATAAGCAGTTGATATGTTTGGTAGAAAGTAATGATAAGTTGTTCTTTTGTTAGAATGACTAAAATATCCTTAAAAACTTTACAAAAGATTATAAATTAAAAGTTTCTTTGTAAAGAAAAGGATGAACAACGAATATGGAGTTAAAAGAAAGTTAGAAAATTTATTTTGGGAAAAATACTTTACAACAACAACAACAAACCCAGTATGATCCCAACAGGTGGGTGGGAAAAATACTTTGTGAAGTAAAAAATATTATTAAGTATAAATTAGTAAAAGCCTTGGTCAAATTAAAATTACTTATGGCTGATTTTAGCTTATAAGCACTTGGCTTATAAGCAACTTTGGGTGTTTACCAAATGCGTAGATAAGTCAAAAGATACTTATAAGCCAGTTTGACCAGCTTATAAGCTTAGCAAAACACCTTCCTAGTAAGCCACTCCAATCCTTCTCTATCTGCGGTCTCCCAAAATTCCAAAGGGATCTATCTGGCCCGCATAGCCCCTACAACCTCTTCAACCTTGATTCGCCCGCAATACCCAAAATCACGGCGACTCTCGGAGAACTCCAAGTCCCCCAGCACGACGTCCCTATAGTTCTTATATGAGAATCAACAAAGCAAGCAACCCAAAAACAAGAGACTGACCAAACAAAATTAAAAGATGGGTCTGAAATACTAAGCTTTTAATTGCAAAAGAGATATACAATACATCAAGATATTCACAAATCTCAATCATATTTCCAGATATAAAACGAGATATATAAGCTAAAAGTACCTCGAAGCAGAAACTCTCGAGTCCAATAGGGTATCAAATTGATGAGCTGAAAATGCGGCGTCAAATTAAAAGAGAAACTGATTTTTTCTCAATCTACAAATCCATTGTTACAGAAATGATTCGACTGTTTGCTGATCAGCTGATGACTAGGATTGAAATATGAAAAAAAGCTGATATTCTGTACGAAAGTTCGCGGAAAATTGAGTGTCAAACGGCGTACGTGCGTTAGAGATGACGAGGAAAAGGCATATAAAGGACGAGGCTTTTGCGAACAAGCTACTTATTCTTCCCTATTTTTTTATTAATTTTAAAATGCAATTGACATCCAAGTTGTTTTTAAAAAAAAAATTATCTTGAACATGTAGAATAATGTGTGTTTGGATTATATATTTTTTGGGAAAGAACTAGTTTAAGAAAACAAATTAAAAAGGAATTATTTATAAAGATTGAAACCGATAAAAAATCTTTATTGGCAAAAAAAGGTTTGTTCTGATTTTGGAAGACAGTCCTTTAACATTTTCTTTTGTTCTCGAAGAAGAAAAAATTGTCTACGGAAACGAAAAAACTTTATTTTTTAGTTTCGAAATCAAAAGGCTGTGTTTATTGTTTTGGTTTTGAAAAATGAATATATCGAAACCTTTTTGTTTAAAAAAATTAACGAAGATGAAAAGGTAAAACTTAGTCAAACATAATAAACTCCAGATCCAAAAATGAATCAGAGCGCTATCAACAAGATAAAATAAAGGCGATCAATCTTATTTGTATTTTTCATGTCCTCCCTTTTGATACATTGGGGATGAACAATTTACGTGGTGTAGTGAGGATGATTAACTTGCATCCTTTCCTTTCCTATAAGATAGTTTTAGAAGAGAGGAGAGAAAGAGAGAGAAAAAGTTTAAAAAGCTCCAGCCGCCTTTTGATTGGGTGATTCCCCCCTTTATAGATAGTCTGGGAGTCCTTGCCATATTCTTGGGTCGATACACTTTCATACCATGGCCGTTTTCGTTGTTACCTGAGTATTGTTCTTCAACTTAATATGTACTGTAGATACTTGGTTTGGAGCAGGTCGTGACGTCTCTCACGATCCCGCCGCTTAGGCGGGATCCCAGTTAGGTCAACCGCAGCGGTCAGATTTTGACCAATACAGTTAATCCCTCCGTTTGTTGAGATCGTCTCTTGTCAGACTGGCGGACGGATTATAAATTTACACATCTGGGAGAAATCTGACTGCCCACGCCCTGAGCGTGGTTTTTAGATCGAAATAAGGGCGCGACACTCCTACGATACTCTTGGACCGTTGTGACCGTTATGGAATCGAAGCGTCGTTTAACTCGAAACATTGTTCGTGGTTGCTGCCATTATGACACACGTTCCCAGGGGATTCAACCGTTTCATGCCCTGTCAGCTTCAATTGGCGACCCTTGGGTTTCGCGCTTGGGGAATTTGTGTCTCTTATAAATAGAAGGAAAGCACCATTCGATTGACACACTTTCTTGCCCTTGTTGAAAGAACTTTGTGAATTTTCCTTTCTTCTGATACTTCGGGTTTTTAATTTTCTCCGGTTAGCCAGAAACTTTCGTCTTAGTTTTTCTTTTTTCCTCCATCCCTTTGTCCTGTTAAATTGATACAAATGGCTGGTAATTATTCTCGTGCTGACAATCCTGCCGCAACTCCGGCACCGGAAAATGATATTCCTGCCCCTGGAGGGGTAGAAATAGTAGAAGATGAGGGGGTTCCGTCGGCAGCTGAAATCTTGCCTCGCCCTGGGAAGCCATGGAACGATTTTCACAGTCCTGCCGGGGAGGACCCGGAACTTGCTTCCTCTGTTATGACCGAGGAGGGGATTACAGAGTTGAAGGCCAGATGGGGGATCCCCCACCACATCGAAATGCTGCCGGCAGTGGGAGACGACATTATACATTTCATTCGCTCAGGATATTGTGCGTTCTATGCGTATCCCTTTATTGTCAGGTATACGCTTCCTCTCCCTCCCCTGGTGGTAGATTTTTGCCGTTTCTACGAGGTGTGTTCGGCTCAACTTTCGCCGTACTTGTATAAATTGTTCCTTATGCTGCTCAAGTTCGCGGAGCTTGTCGGTCGGGAGAACACGTTGAGACACATGCTCAATCTCTTTGCTCCTCAACTCATTCGCGGTATGATGATTCATATGCGCCACCGGGGGACGAAGAGTTTGGTGGTGAAGATGGACGACAGAGCCAGCCGTCGTTTCTATGAGAACTATTTCTATGTGCGGACTGAGCACCTTGTGACGGATCTTGCAGGGTTCCCCGAGAAATGGAACTTCGCACGTAAGTTTCTATACCTTTAGTCGTAGTGATGGTCGACCAATTTTTTTTTTGCGGTATTTAAATTGTTTGTGTTTTTGCAGCCGCGAGACTACCCCTCGCTTCTGTTGACGATATCCGCGAGTGGGTGAACGCCATCCTTTCTCATACGGCGGCGGTTCGCGCATGGTCGTCCTTCTATGAGAAATATGGACGCAAGCCTCTTACCGGTAAGTAATGTCAGTTTTGTTTTTCGTTTCACTATTTGATTTTGTCGCTTATACGGCTTTCATTGATGTCAGGGAGAGTGTGGAGGGCGAGGGCTCCTCCACTTGCATTTCGCCAGCCTACATCATCCGCTCGCCTCGTCTCAGGATCTACTACCCGACCTTCGCCGAGGGCCGCTTCAGTTGAGTCTACGGCCGTAGCCACGCGCACGAAGGCTGCTCCTCGATCTGAGATTTCGACGTCTGTCACTTACCCAACGGGGGAATCTTCCCGTGCTGAGGACGGAGAGGGGCTATCAAAGAGGTGGCGAGTGGAGTCTAAAACGGCTCCTTCGGCCACGGTACGTTCAGAAGGTGGCATTCCCTTGATGGAGTCCGAGGCGGGAGACGGAGTTAACCTGTCTGCAGAGATAGCCTGTTGCAGCTGCCAATCTATCGTCAAAGACTCCGGTCGTCGTAAATGACGATCAAACTACTTCGACAAGGAATTGGAGTCCTGAGGCCGTTGTCGTTACGTTGGGCGGGCCTCCATCATCCGGACCGGGTCGCGCTTCTTCTTCGACCACAGAGAGGGGAAAAGGCGTCATGATTGATGACTACAAATCTGAGTCTGATCTTGATCTTGATGACGTCAGGATGTTTGAAGAGGGCCTTACCCGTACGGTGGTACATGCGGGAGGCCCGTCCCGTATACTTGAAATCTCGTCGGATGTTAACCTTCTGAGGGATACGGAAGACCTGGTTCCGCAGTTCGACCTTTTGTGTTCTCCCGCTAAGAGTGAAGCTCTCTGGGACATTCGTGACATCGATTTGATGCATGAGGTGGCCGCTATGGGCCTGAGGGTAAGTTTTCTCTTCCCTATGGTGCTCTTTTCATCCTTGTCGACCTTGGCCTTAATCAAATTTTTTTGTTTTTTAGACGTACATGGTGGAGATTGAGAGTGCTCGTAGGGCCGACACTCGGGCCAAAACTTTTCTGACAATGTTGGAGAAATATCGGCGCTACCGCAACAAGTGTCGTGAGATGCACGAGCAGCTGAGGGCGAATGCAGGTGATCGATCCCTTGGTGAGGAACTAGAGAAGAGGGATCAAGAGCTGATGCAGGCTATTCGCAGGACTAGCGAGCTTGAGGAGCAACTTCGCGTAAAGGACGAAGAACTTGAGGTGGGCAAGGGAGTTGCCGCAGAGTGTGAGCATCTTCAGGCGAGATTGCGGTCGATGCAGTCTGAGATGGATCAGAATGCCATCAGGGTCGAGGCGATGAGCGCGGAATGGATGGGAAAATTGGCCGAGCTGGAGAGAAAGGTCTCCAAACTAGAGAATATCGAGAGCGCCTGGTTGGCGGCTTTGGCGAGGGCGGCGGCTCTAGAGGACACTATCCGCGTCCTCCAATCCGAGCAGGAATCAGAAAGGGCGACAGCCACGCTAAGGAAGCGAGACTCGAGGAGCGTTTTTGTGAGATCGACCGGGAAGCGTCGACCTTGGGTGATCGGGTCGCTGCTCTTGAGGCCGAAAAGGAGCAACTGTTGGCTCAAGTCGAGTCTTCCTTCGCCGCCGTTCCCCGTCATTTGCATGAGCTCTAGGTTCATGCTGAGGCCCAACGGGACATATATAAGAGTTTACGGGAGGCGGGCAATGTTTCAGAGGCGCATATGAAGGAGCACGGGCGAAGGCACGAGAGGCTCGTGTTAAATGTATGATCTGTCAACGCTGGAGGCCGACGGCGATGTTGATGATGGAGGACTTCCTGGAGGTGGTGATGAAGAGGTCGGCGGTGAACTTTTTTCTTTGGCGATGGCCCTTGGCCTTAAGGGTGTTATTCCGAACTTGTCGAAATGTTAACCTGTCGTTATTCGATCGAGGTCGAACTCTTCTCTTTGGCGTTGGCCCTTAGCCTCAAGGGTGTTATTTCGAACTTGTCGAAATGTTAACCCGTCGTTGTTTGATCGAGGTCGAACTCTTCTTTTTGGCGATGGCCCTTGGCCTTAGGGGTGTTATTTCGAACTTGCCGAAATGTTAACCCATCGTTGTTCGATCAAGGTCAAACTTTTTTCTTTGGCGATGGCCCTTGGCCTTAAGGGTGTTATTTCGAACTTGTCGAAATGTTAACCCGTCGTTGTTCGATCGAGGTCGAACTCTTCTTTTTTGGCGATGGCCCTGGCCTTAAGGGTGTTATTTCGAACTTGTCGAAATGTTAACTCGTCGTTGTTCGATCGAGGTCGAACTTTTCTTTTTGGCGATGGCCTTTGGCCTTAGGGGTGTTATTTCAAACTTGCCGAAATGTTAACCCATCGTTGTTCGATCGAGGTCGAACTTTTTTCTTTGGCGATGACCCTTGGCCTTAAAGGGTGTTATTTCGAACTTGTCGAAATGTTAACCCTTCGTTGTTCAATCGAGGTCGAACTCTTCTCTTTGGCGATGACCCTTGGCCTCAAAGGTGTTATTTCGAACTTGTCGAAATGTTAACCCATCGTTAGTCCCAGTCTTTTGGAAAGTTTTGGGTGTCCTCTAGGGGAGTCCTAGTTTTTGCTCAACTCGTGTGTTTCCTGGGTGAGTCCCAGTTTGCTTAATTTGTGTGCATTGGGGAGTGTGATGCCGGAGAGTACTGAACGCTGCTATCCTGCTAATGTTTGCTTTATACGTGTATCGGGGTCTCCCTGTTTAACCCCCCCTGTTGTTCGGCTTGGAGGGCCCGCCGATGGGCGGACGATAGACTGTCCTTTGAGCTTTGGTGATGCCCCCTTGTTGCCTCGTTCAAGGCTTCCCCGAGAGAACCCGATTGGGATAAAACCCGGGTGAGGGAAAGTGTGTGCGACTGTATGGGACGTCATTTTCCAGAGGTTGACGTGTCTGAGATGGGCGATATTCAGGATATTTTGTGATAGTTCTACTCTCTAGTTGGGATGCTTCTCTGCTCGCTCGCCCATGCGGTGCTTATGTTCCTGTTTAAGCGAACAACCGAAGGTGAACTAAGATGAGATTTTCCTTACCTCGGTCCGATGGGTCGATGAACGAGGGTGGTTTTGTAGTGTTGTTCGCTCTCCCTGATGTTTAAGTGGTTGATGGAATGGTGGTTTGTGGGTTCCGCGGCCGCGTTTGGCCTTCTTTTCTTCCTCTTTTTTCTTTTAAACATGCCCTGGTTCTGCGTGGGTTGGGTTTGCCTTGTCTCGTTCGTGGATCATTCGGTGCGTGGATCACCCCATAAGATGCGCCCGTTCTCTTGCGGGATTTGCGCAACTGGCGTCGTTTTCTTTTGCAAGCTTTACGTGGACACTGGTTGTGACTTCTGCTTCTATGTAGCGTCATGCTTTGGATTAGCGCGTGAGGTTTACTTACCACTTTCTTCGGCGGATGATTATGGGTTTCGATCTGGAGGAGACTAGGAATTTTAACTAAGAAATTCCCACAGACGGCGCCAAATTGTTTGACCAAAAGATATCGAAACCTTTTTGATTAAATCAATTAATGAACATGAAGAGGTAAATCTTAGTCAAACATAATAAACTCCAGATCTAAAAATGAATCAGAGAGCTATCAACAAGATAAAATAAGGTCGATCAATCTTATTTATATTTTTTATTTCCTCCCTTTTGATACAATAGGGATGAACAATTTACATGGTGTAGTGAGGATGATTAACTTGCATCCTTTCCTTTCCTCTAAGAAAGTTTTAGAAGAGAGAGAGAGAGAAAGAGAGAGAGAGAGAGAGAGAGTTTAAAAAGCTCCATCCCTCTTTTGATTGGGTGATTCCCCCTTTTATAGATAGTCTGGGAGTCCTTGCCATATTCTTGGGTCGATGCGCCTTCATACCACGACCGTTTTCGTCGTTACTTGAGTATTGTTCTTCAACTTAATGTAATGTAGATACTTAGTTTCGAGCAGGTCGTGACGTCTCTCACGATCCCGCTGTTTAGGCGGGATCCCAGTGAGGTCGACCGCAACAGTCATATTTTGACCAATACAAAAACCAATAAGTACAATTTGGTAAAAAGTTACGTGCACCGGTGTTTATACCAAGCGTTTGCATATTCATTTTTATTTAACCACAATTAGCTCGTACATATTTTTACTTCATTAAATCACTTAATCATGATAAGTTAAATTAATTTAGTGTAAACACATGATGCGATTAACAGCTTGTTTTGATGGTCGTTACCTATCGTATCAGTGGAAAGTTAAAAAATTAGAAGAGATTATGGTCAGTTAATTGAACTAGTGACCTCACAAAGATTTTAAACCCCCTTAACCACTAAGCTACATTTTGGGCTGTGTCAAAGGGATTCAAAACATAATATATGGAGACAAAAAACAGATTTTGCCTTATATACACTATATAATTTTTCGGCGAAAGGGGTTCGGGTGAACCCCCTTTCGCCCCCTAAATCCCCCCATGTATCCTGTTGTATCGTATTGTTACTTTAAATACAATGTTTGTTTTGATTGTTACTTAAATTTCATTGTATCGTATTGTTAAATCCATCGTTATGTAACGACGAAAAGCGCTACTTTATGGAACGATGTATTTGGTGTGATGACGTCGTTTTCTTGGTTTTTTCCTCTCATATTGCACTTCCTTATTATCAAATAACCACATTTTATTCTTTATCCTACTTTTTTATATATTAATTCTATTCCCTATCCTATATATTCCGAGTAATGTTGCAAGTTTATTCTTCATATTATTGGTGGGTGACATCATGAAACGACGACAAACGATACAATCTATCCAAATATTGTAGTCATCAAATAATACATAAGTATTTAACGTATGATTTCCTTCGGTCATGTTCTTTTAATTGCTTATTCGCAATGACAATGAAACCTCTAAAAAGTACAAGAGAAAATAAGCAAAGTATACCTTTCTTACTTTTTTTTTTTTTTGGTTCTTTTATCTTAGGAAGATATTGATATGAACTTTTTAGGAAAAAATATTTTGGATACCGTACCATGAACTAAAACACTTTGATTTCAAGAGGTTACACTAGCTTGGTAAAAGGAGTGCTAGTGACTTATCGAGCCTTTTATATGAAAACAATGTTTATCTAAATTTTTTGAAAATAAGTTATTTGATGATACATTTTTGTTTTATTTTAAAAAGTCCAACATATAGGGTCAAACTGAAAATTCAAAATAATCAAACTAATTTAGAGACTCAACTCTTAAAAGCCGATTGAAAGTTTGAAACTGAGAATTCCTGAACAACTAGTGTACGTAAGTAGTAAGTACTAAACAACTAGACTCTTTCTGCACTTATTACCATCAAGTGGCTGTAGTTTAGTGGTGAGAATTCCACGTTGTGGCCGTGGAGACCTGGGCTCGAATCCCAGCAGCCACATCTAATTTTTTATTTTTCAAATTACCACCATCCCAAACGGTGCCGTATAACCAACACCCACCCACGTCAACGGTAGGTTAAATAGATCCAACGTCTCCCAAAAGAAAAGAGAAGAAAATCGAGATCGTAGCTGTGAGGCTTCTTCGAATTTTACACCAATTCTCCATTTCGTCTTAGTATCACTGTAAGTTCTTTTTTCTTTTTTCATAGCAAATCAAATAATTTCATTATCTCTCGATCTATACTGCATTTTCCTTATGCTTGAATCCTTCTGTTTTCCCCTCAAAATTCACCCAATTTAAATTTTGTTTACTTATTTATTGAGCATATTCTGAGATGCTATTTTTTGTTGAATTTTGTATTCCTTAGATGATTTTTCGTAGTGTTTTGCAATGAATGTTTGATCTTTTGTTTCATGCTGTTTGGATTGTTATTCCCGAATAAATTAATTTGTGGCGTCTCTCTTAATTCCATAAGGAACGATATATAAATATCAAATGTGTGTGCGGAAAAAGAGAATTGTTAAAAGGAAGTTTTCTTAATAACTAAATGAATTAAGTAGAAGAAAAAGAACATAAATTGGAAGGGTAGAATCAGTAGACTTGGAGTTGTAGAAGAACTGGATTGTGAATCGAGGATTCTGAAGGGTATGAAGATAATGGCAAAATATGTATGATACTATAAGTTTCAATTTTGTAGCTCTTTAAGAGCTGCTATGATGAGCAAGATGTAGACTTTGTTTCATATGACGTAAAAGAAAGAAAATATTGGGTGGAAAATGCTAACAAGGGAAGATAGATCTTCTTCTGGTGTTTGTTTGATATGAAGTTTGGTGGCGTATGATTAGAATGTAGAGTTGGAAATTGGGTATATTGTGGGGTTCGATGAGTTTCAACGAGTGAAAATGGTGTCTAAATGTTGGTGAAGCGAGTGATTTAGTATGAGTGGAGAAATCTATAGAGATACGTTGTGAAGAGCATGAAGCTGGAAAAGCGACAACCCCCATTTCGCTTAAAGCGAGAAGTAAGAAGCGAAGCGCTCGCTTTTTTGAAGTGAAGCGGAATTTAAAAAAAAAAATTAAAATAAATACTGCATAGACAATTCTGAGAAAAACTGGGCAGAGAAAGAAGAACCCAAGGATTGGCATCAATTCTGAGAAAGAACCGAAGGTAAAAAAAAAAAAAATTCGCCAGCATTTCGCTGCTATTTGGACATTGAAACAGTGGAAGAAGAAGAACTAATGCTCTCAGATGCTCTGCTTTAAAACCCTAGTCGCTGTTGTTCGTTTAATAAAAGACAGAACAATTTCGTTTTTTATTAAATAGCCTGGGTCTCGCATCGCTTGGTCGCTTCTCGCTTTTTAGTGGGAAGCGGTCGCTTTTTTATACCTTAGTCGCTTCACCCATGTGAAGCGGGCACTGAGTCGCTTCGCATCGCTTCTCGCTTAAAGCGAGGAAGCGAGCGCTTTTTTAATCACTGTGGCTTTATTCCCCTTAAAGATGGAAGCCTTTCTCATTTTGGGTTGATTACTTGGCAATTCTACTCATCAAAAAAATTTAAGCTATTGAAGATAGCTAAAGCAGTTTTTCCAAGAATATTTCCTGATAATACCAGATCGATACTTGGTGATGTGAAAAAGGTCTTTGAATTTTACTGGCAGTTTTAGCTCAACTTGGATTATAAAACTCGATTTGCTGGTATTTAGCATGTAGCACACTTTCTTAGCATGTGCAATCCCTCATGAGTCCATGGGGATAGAGACTTTTGGCTCAAGATGGGTTTTCAATTTTCTGGATTTCAGAGGACATGGGCTAAAATCAAATGGTATCAAAACAGGTGAATAGTATTCAATCTTATGAGTTAGAAATCCATAGGATTAAATCCCTCCATCCAAATAGGTCCTGAAGTATTCCAAACCCATTGTGTTTTGTATTAATAAATGAAGGTATAAGAATAGAGACCAAGACACCAAGTAGAAGAAAAGAAAAGAAAGAAGAGGAAGAGGAAAAGGGAAGTATTAAGTAGAGTGCTTGTTTTAGGATTGATTGGAAATAGAAGAAAGGGAAGTGTGATGTGACACTAAACACCTTAATGTAGTTTGTTCATGAGCCTAAAGTTTTTTTTGACTTTACAAACAGTTTCATTGAAGGATGTTTCAGACTTTATTTGAAGGAAAGGGAAGGAAAAGAAAGAAGAGGGGAAGAGGGGACTAAGTGTAACCATTTGCTGTTGGATTGACTTTTAGGAACAGAAAACGAAAGGCATGGTTTTCTGTATGTCTCCAGATAGGGCCCCACTAGTCCGGCTAGCTAGTGAGCGGTTCTTTCGGGCGGGAAGCAGGCCGGGCCCTACGGGCGGGCATCTCGCGCAACGCAAGCACCATTGTTCGACACCACCCGAGAAGCAAAAGATTCGTCAGTCCAGGCTGAAAATACATGCATAGGTAGTGGTTTAATGCCAAGGCCGACGACAGAAGCTCGGGACGGATAAGGCATGTACCTAAAAAGAAAGAGTTGGCATGTACCTAAAAAGAAAGAGTTGGCATGTGTTCGTTGATTCCAGCTTTGCTAGTCTCTGGCATTTCCCCGCATCTTGGTGCTTAGGCACTCATTGGCCACTAGATAATATGCTGTTACACTGATCATGTATATCTCTAGTCTTTTCTTATTGTTCTCCATGTAAATTGAGTGCTCAGTGTTTTTGGTTTTTCGCCCTTGTTTTCATATTGCGTTTGCAGAAATACAGGGTAAGGTTGTGTACAATAGACCCTTGTGGTCCGGCTCTTCCTCGGACCCCGCGCATAGTGGGAACTTATGCACTGTTTTTTCCCTTTTTTTTCCTTTTCTTTTCTATATTGCGTTTCTCATTTTGGCGCTTTATTCGGTTGCCTTTTGTGTCTGGTAGAGTCTGTTGAACAGCTTGCCTGACTAATAATCTGCCCATATAATGTCTTTTAGATTGTTAGAAAGCAGGTGTTATTTGGAGTGTGTGGCTGCTTAAAATTTTAAGTATGAATGCTAAAGTTGGAGGGGTTAAGTATTATAGATCAGTTAGGTGAAAATGGTAGTCAAAGTAAAAGAAACTCAGCAACAGTATGCATGATGTTGATCTTAAATAAGAAGTAAATTTAGAATGGATAGTCACTTTCTATTGACTATTATTTTCTTTGTACTAATCCTTTTCTAGAGTGTTATTGTCCACATATTGAGCAGACATGTATGGTGGTTGATTTGTCTGATATTTTGGTTCTTTTGTGCTTGAATGTTACAGATGATTGACGACCAGGACCTGGGCTTCTTTGCCAACTTTCTTGGTATATTTATCTTTGTGCTGGTGGTTGCTTACCATTATGTGATGGCAGACCCAAAATATGAAGGCAATTGAAAGTTGTTTCTTTAGAATTAGCTTGGGCAACCATAGTTATGTTCATTTACCTTTGGCATCTTTATATGTTAGATGAATGAACTTTGATGTGGCATAAACATTTTCTACCGAGCATGGAGTTGTATCTTGACTGCTTCTAGTCGAAAACTATTGATCAGTGTATGGCTTCACAGGATTATCGAATGGAGTAAAGGATTTACATATTTTCCTTTTCTACCATTGCTTTAATGTTTTAGAAGTTTTTCCTGTTAAAAAAAGCAAAAGATATTGTTGTTTCTGTAATTTGCTTGTGTCGCTTCTTTCAGGTTAGCCTTGATCGAAAAACATTTCTTACACGACGTCAAAGGTAGAGAAGATTCGGAATAACATGTTATCTTTGAATTTTAAGGGGAATTAAAATGGGAAAAGAAAAAGCAAAATAACTATAGATGATAAAATGCTAAAAGTCCTATTTTAGATCTACAGCCTTGTGCTTTTTGGTTTTGAAGGTTATATAACTTGGCTCTATAGGATTTGCTCCTAACTTAAAGAAATCTGTGGTATATTTTTATGAACAAATTGGTTCACCCAGAGGATCTTCCCATCTCACCAAATCTTTTATCCCTCTGTCTATGTCTCTTACTTCTCTCTCCAAAAAGTTCATGCAAAATTCTAAAGAACACAAAAAACCAACAATGGTTTCTCTAAGCTCTATACCTGCAATATCCCTTACTTTACCACAAACCTCCCTTGAGTGTTCAAGGAAAGAACTTAAAACCATCTCCATCTCCTCATCATTAGTAGAAGAAATGATACACTCATTTGGACATAATGAATTCCCTTCTTCAAGATCATCCGAGATATTCTGCTCTGGTTGGATTTGAGAAGCTTTTAATAGTCTGATAGAAATGGTTTTCTCAAAGCAGCTCACTGCAGAGCTTAGGGCATTCTTAAGATGCTGTAAGTCCTTGTTTATGTATTCTTGAAGCTCTTTTCTATCAGGATAATAGCTATCGAATGCTTGTGAGAGGAATTCGATATCATAGGCCATGAAAAACAGAACATCTGCCATAGTTGACAAGGATTTTTGGAGCTTCTGGTAGCAAGAAATTGGAAAAGGTGAAAACCAGAAACTAGGTTCCAACACTGCATCTTTAATGAACTTTTCCAAATCTTGGACTTGAGATCTCAGTTTCCTTTGCTTCTCCATTAACCCCTTTTGCCTTGAATCAACTATCATGTGTTCAGTGCAATCTTTGAGTTTTCCTTGGATCAGATAGAGATGCTTTTTAACTAAAGTAGCTGAACTTGTTGGTTGCATAATAAGCTCAACAACAACGAAACAAGCTAGTCCAATGAAGGCTTCAGTGAGTCTATAAATGGCGAATTCACTAGGTGGACCATAACTCTTTCTGCCCAAAATCAGTAGTGAACCTATTACTGCTGCTGTTCCCCCTGCTTGAGTGAACATCCTACTATGCCTCAGAAATGTGGTGAAAATAATCCAAGGGAGGAGGGACAAGAACCTTATATGCGCGGCTTTTTGAAAAATAGTGCAGCCAAGTACACCATATACTGATCCTATGGCTGTTCCTTGTGCTCTAGCATTTGCTTCTGTGAAAATTGCTTGTTTTCCTGTAACAAAGCTGAGTGCTATTGTTAGTCCTGACCAATATCCATTTTCTGTATTAAATAGCAGACCTAGTAGCACGGCCAGCCCTAGTGAAAATGAACACTTAAACGCGAATATCACCATCCTTTCATTGACCATTGGCACAGTCCAATTGATGCAGACTCGTTTGCAGCATGATCTGTTATTACTTCCTACTGAATCTATTGATCTTTCATCAGTAATAGGCGTGATCGTGTCAGAACCATTCGTGCACATTTTTAAACAAGATAAGAAGAAAAGTGCTGGTTGATCTAGTTTTGTTGGTAAAATTGGTTCATGGGGTAGCCTAGAAGACCTTTTCTCAAACTCCCCTTCTGTCACTGAATGATGTGGTGAAATGGATCTATCTTGCCCCATTTTATCACCAAGAAACATCAGAACATTATGTGAGAATTTAAAGAGCTCTTCATCTATCATTCTGGTGAGAAAAGAAGGGCAAGAAGTTAAGGCCATTTCCATTCCTTTCATTGAAACTTCCATGTTTTGCAGACCATGTCCTGGATCTGTGAAGTTGGGAATCAAGAATCTCAGCCAAGGTTTCTCCCATTGCAAACCTTCCTGCTCAAAATAGAAGGATCATTTAGATTACAGGACGGGTTACACTGAATTGTATCCGCCGTAACAGTAAAGTCACAAAACCTAACTGAACTTTACCCATTATAACAGTAAACTGACAAAAATTTACCTACTATAACAATAAAGTCACTTTTGCTGGGTAGGTTTGTCGTTACGGTGACGACTTTCTGTTATAATTGGTAAAATTCAGTTACTTTAATGTGACAAAAAATATTTTTTCGATTTTATTATTATAGTAGGTAAAGTTTAGTAATTTTATGTTATAGTGGGTAAGCTTCAGTGGCAAAAATAATTCTATGACTTTACTGTTACGGTGAATACAATTCAGTGATCATACGTGAAATTAACCCAAACAAGAACTGATGAATTCATAGATTGAGAAGTTTTTTAGGGATCTCATGAGCTTACCTCCAAGAATTTGATAGTCTCAAGAAGCTTAGTTCCTGTATCAGCAGAGGGCTTTGCCTGAGATATTAGTTCCATGGCTATCTGATCATCTTGAGTATGGATTGCTTTCAAATATAAGTTTATTCTCTTTAAAGCATTTTCTGCATAAATTTTGTATAAGTTTCTCACCTGTTGGCAATGTTATTCACAATATTAGCAATTACCACCTTGTATCATATTTTTAATCTAAATATGCAGTAGTAAATTAGCCTATGATCTTAAAAAACTACATAGTTGTTTAATTACCAAACAATAAGTTGAAAAGGGAATTAATTTCTCTCATCCATTCTCAGTAGGGGAAGGGGAGCCTTGGCGTAACAGGTAAAGTTGCTGCCATGTGACTAGGAGGTCACGAGTTCGAGCCATGGAAATAACCTCTTGCAGAAATGCAGGGTAAGACGGCGTACAATATACCCTTGTAGTTCGGCTCTTCCCCGGACTCCAAGCATAGCGAAAGCTTAATGCACCGGACTATCCATTCTCAGTAGGCAGTGGATGCACAACTTGAGATAGACTTAACATCATTTTCTTTGAACTTGTGATTTACTTGGACAGAAACATTCTAACACGAAGTATGGTCTAAGACTTTGGTCCTACAGTATTTATTTTGCGATCTCAAGGAGCCGTATGAGGTGAAAATCTAACACGTTGTTCCATAATAGTAACAGGACAGGATGATGTTATAAATTCTATTATCAAAACATTGAATGAAGTAGGCAACAACTATATGTTACTGACCCTACATATTTACTCCTAAATGGTTAGAAAAGTATTTCTAATGTGGAAATTTAATTCCCCTTACGTTTACAATTTTGCTCAAACAGACTGGAAACATCTGTGATGTTTATGGACCATAGAAGAAACCATACCAAGCACATAATCAATCAATTTGCCATAGGAATAAGGGCACTTCTATCTACCACAAACTAATGCAGTATGCATATATATGTCAAGTTTAACATCAAGAATTTTACTATTAGGCGTTTAGACATAAGAATTGTAAAGTTTCGGAAAAAAGTGAAAAAAAATTCAAGTGAAAATAGTATTTCAAAGTTAGAGTTGTGTTTGGACATGAATATAATTTTGGGTTGTTTTGAATTTTTTTGAGTGATTCGAAGTGAATTTATAGAAAAACAACCTTTTGGAATTTTTTAAATTTTCGAAAAATTCCAAAATTTGTTTTATAGTGAAAATTGAAAAATTTATGGACAAACACCGATTTCGAAAAAAAGTAAATTCTTTTTCTGAAAAGAAGTGAAAATTTTTGTATGGCCAAACGGCGATTGAAACGGAAAAGTAGGTCAACAATTGTGTTTGGACATAGGTTTCACTTGGAGAAAGAATTAGTAGAAGTTTTGTGAGTGAAACTGAAACGGCCATCATTTCACTCCAAATACTCCTCAAAGCAAGTTTTTTCAACTTCAAGTTCCTCATATCAAATTGAAATTAAAATAATTCATAAAATTATAAAACAAATATTGATTTGCAAATAATGTATGTCCATACGCCGAATGGACGTTTCCTAGAAGATCCAAATTACACCGAAACATCGATCATCTTTCCTTTTCAACTTGAGGATTTTCTAAAGAGAAACATATTACTAATACTAGACAAACTAAACCATTCAGCAAATTAAAAAATATACTACCTAAATGACGATTTTACGGTTAAAACAAGTGATAATTTGCTTGACTTTTCAACATGAGCTGTAAACCTCGGTTACATCGAAAGTATAAAAATAATTTGAATGGTCAATATGGTACATATTAAAAGGAGTATAATTTAATATGCGCTAATGGTATGAAAAGTTTTACGAAATCAAGTAACTTAAAAGATAATTGTACGCAACTTTACTTAATATTACTCACTATATGTTAATTAGTAATCTAAAATAAATAATTAACAGGTTACATTATACTAATGGTGTGAAAAATTCGCTACTCTATCGATATATATATAACTTAAATCCTATATGAATATCAGTTTCTGTCAAAAATCCTTGTTTAAAGATCTTCATTTTTGAATCAACCAAAATGGTCGTCGTGCAAAATCAGATTTAGCAGTTTAAAAGGGTATGTTAAAAGATAAGGGAAAATTTCACATAAGAACAACTGGGCTCCCTACTTTTCAATTTTATAGCCCATATTTCTATTTACAACCAACTAGTCAAAAAATAATAGGCTAATACACAACATTCAACTCCAATAGATTCTCGAAACTACTATTTAATTTTTAAAAAATATTGCTCAAGCTTTTAAGTTAATTTTTGAATAAGTAACTGTGACCCAAATATTAGTTCAACAAATCAGTTCCATTTGGGTGGTGAATATTAGATTTTTAACAAGCTTAAATATGTGGGTTTAAATTTCGAATTTGATTTTGTGAGAACTTTAGAGTGGGTATTATTTAGACTTGTTAGAAATAGTATAAGGAGGTTGTATATAAAATTTGAAGTCATTTAATGGAGATTTGGACTGGTTTTGAACAAGAATTGTAACTGAAAATCGTGGAAGAAGTTCGTCTACAGACGCTTGTATAAAGGTGTATAAAAGTGTATAATAGTGTATAAGATGTGTTTATACACTCATATACACTATTATACAAGATTATACATAATTATACAAAAAACTGACTTCGTCTTCAACCTTGCGTTTTTTCAGAAATTTAACTCAAATCTTGCTCAAATCTACTCCAAATCACTTCAAATTTAAATTTTGAACTCCTTTTGATATTTTCAATCAATTGGAACAATACCCAATTCAAACAACTAACAAACTCAAAAAATCATATTTTCGAAAGCAAAGCTTTGAATGGCCTTCAATGGTAGACTTCTACTCTTCAATTTTCTGACATTGCAAACAGGGGGAGAATCAGAAAATACACGGCCCCTTGAAGCATATGTAGAAGATGTGAGAAGAAGAGAGAGTGAAAGCAATGGTTGTGATATGTAGAAGATGTGAGAAGAAGAGAGAGTGAAAGCAATGGTTGTGAGAACACATATTTAACTCCATAGCTTTTAGAAGCAATGGTTGTAAGAACACAGATTTTTAATTTGCTAATGCTTTCAAAATATGTACAATATAGGCTAGGTAGGGTAAAACTTAAAAACATAGACCATTTTTTGTTATGGTGTGAAGTCATGTGTATTTTCTTGTAATTCTTTCAAAAGATAACTACAAATAATCGTTCATACTTCATAGAAGAGAGAGATGTAATTTTTTTGATACTTGAATGAAGTTTGATGCTTACCTCATGATAAGCTAGCCAAGGATAGGGCAACAACAGAGCTAAGATAGAAGCCACAGCTCCAAGGGCAGTGCTAGAACCAATTCTAAGAGGGTGCAATACAGCAGAATTGACATAAACTCCATGAATAACAACATCAACATACACTATAACAAGCTGTCCAAAAGCAATTCTCTTACACATCAAGTCCGTACTCTCCGGCAACGCCACCAAAAATGCGCTCACCGCCACCATTAAAGCGGCTACTTCCGGCGAGAAGTTGTCGGTAGTGACATAGCCATGTAGCCATAAGCCTAGCATGGAAAGAGGCATGACTTGAATTGTGGCAAGACATGCATGCCAACATCCCCTTAAGGCATGGCCTAAAGTGGCATCGGATACTATGAAAACAGATGTAACGTAAGAAAATGAAGGAAATGCTAGTTGCTTCGCAAGAGAAGGTGGACTATATAGGGTGACACACCCCACTATGGTGCACGCTAAGGCGGTCCGGATCGCGGAGTGTAGCCTCATCCACCACATGGCACGTGCTCGTTTAGCCACCATGATAGTTGCCATGATAGTATAACAAGACGACTACTTTCTGCACGCCACTAAATGGCTAATTAGAAGATTCCACCTATCAATCCACAAAGATGATTACTTTCTTCGCGCCACTAAACAACTATATGGACATTCATCTGCTACCAACTAGACGACTATTCTTTGCACGTCACAAAATATGGCTATATGGACATGCACGATAAGTTTACACGATGGTTTAGGAAGTTATTTTGTGAAATAACAAGAGGAAAAGAGGATGGATTTATGTAATTAGCAGGCTCATTAGTTTATTGAATTTTAGGTTAGTGAACAAAGTAGAAGTGGTCCTCTAGGCTTGAGCAGGAGAAGTATTTATAGAAGCTAAACTGTCACACTCGTACATCTAGATATCCAACTTTTTAGCTCAGTTGAAGAGTAAAATATTGCTCATGGAATAAAGGGGAATAAATTAGTTCTAGCTAATTCTAAAAGAGTATCGGATGTTTAATTAACAACCTTGAGATGTAAGCATATGTTCCTGATCTTAAGGGAAATATTCATTTTAATTATCTCAAATACTTAGGGTGTCTTTAATGGAAGGACAAAGAGTATAAAAAAACAGTGAAGTTAAACTTTTAGTGTATTCCTTTTTCTTAATTGGTTAGTTAGTGGGAGAGTATTGCCATTGTTCTCTCTTTCTTTTTTAATGTTTGAACCAACTTGCACGCATTGTCGAGTGTTGTACTCTTGATCAGTGTTTACTATATTCCGGCAATACATGCATCGAAAGTCTATCAAGAAGACCAACTTGCACGAACCTTAAATTTTCATTATGTACGTACGCTACTTCCAGCAGTACATGTACTGGATAACTCTGGCGATCAAGACTTAGTTAGATGAAAAAAAAACACCTAATTATTTTCGTCTCTACCCGGTTTTTTACTTATTTTATTGATTACTAAACCACATCTTTGAATTCGTCCAGTAATTTATCATTATTCCTTGTTTTGTAGATTTTCAAATTCCCGAAAAATGATTAAAATTTTTGATGTTGATTTATATATAACAATAATATATGTCATTAATCAGTAATAAGTATGTAGACCCTCATCAAAAATTGCGAGGCTCTGATGCCTACCCGTTTAGTGAGGGAACCTCTACACTTGTAAGCCTCTCACCTTTTCATCAAATGATACAAGTCTTGGATAAGAATCTACAACGCACTAGAACGCCCTTGTTGACGATCCTTTACTCCGACAGCATCTAGGGTTCCTCGAACAATGTGATATCTCACACCGGGTAAATCCTTAACCCTTCCCCCTCTTACTTGGCCGGTGAAGTTGAAGTACTAGAAAATTGTTCGATCACCTCGTTCAGGTTGCAACATACTATTAATTAGACACTCTTATTTAGATTTAGATCTGCAATTAATGTATATAAGTACTAATCCATATTATTTTACTAGATGCTTCAAAAACTTAAAAGAAAAACTCTCCTAATTAACTCCAGGTATCTTTGATATCGTTTAATTATCTTAAACCTTTTGATTTGACACTCAAACCCGTTGATGTACTGAGTATGTAACCTGGAACGTTTAGTCTTGATATAACCTTGTTTACCCTTAAAAATGATAACAATTGAATTTATATGCGGTTTTAAGGATATATGGACGATACAAGTGATTAATGACGTATGATAAGCAAATAAAGAACAGAAGAAACTACCAAACTTGGTGATGATAGTGAGCCCGGGCTCGGTTGAAGGCTTAAAAAGAAGCTCGCCTTCGGTTCCGAACCAATGCTTATGAAGAACTTATGAACCAAAACAATAAATTTTAGAAACAGCGAAAAATAGATGTATATTCCCTTGGTACGTGTGTTACAATGTCCCTATTGAATAATCAGCTTCCCCTTTATAAAATAGGGGAGTTTTACCCTAAGTACAATTCTAAGAAAGGTAAAAATCTTCCTTTTTGCTAATCACTGATCTGCCGCCGGTACGGGCCGAGATTCACGTCGTGTTGGACGCAGACATCACGACCTTTTGTTAATCGTGCGCGGTCGTTTGGTAATGTTCTCCGAGGTCTTAGAACTCGAACTGGACCAGGGAGGCGTGTTCTCGATGGCTCCGAGGGCAGGTGTTTTGCTCGGACGTTGATACGAGAGGTTCCTGGCTACGATTCCGCTTCCTTGCAGTCATGTCCTTGCTTCGTTTGCCTCGCCAGAAAATCAAGATGCTCATTAGCCCCGGTTTTACCCGTATACAGATAGTCCCCTCGTTTCTCAGAGAGTAGGTTTGCCGAAACGATAGGAAATGAAGGTTTGCCGAAACGATGGGAAATGATAGATGTTCTCTGGTTCCTTCCTCCATACATTACGACGAAGAAGTCGAAACGTCCCATCTGTCGCGTCGTTCTGACTTCAGACACGTGTCGATCATTAGCTGATTGCCTCTGAATGCGAAGCGTCGCCTACTTCCCTATAAAAGCTTCCATCCCTCGTTCCTTTCCTACTTTTCGAACAAGCTTCAACCTCCGAATTCCTTAGCTATTTATCAACCTTCTTTCAAACCTTCATATCGTCATCCTTGATCTTCAGTTTCTCATAGTTTTTCTTAGGTTTTATCCAGATTTCCTTCAAATCTTCATACTCTATTCTTCATTCTTCAAACTCGTTCTTTCAAACCTTTGTATTCTTTCTTTAAATTTTCAAACTTCTCCAGGTAACAATGGCCAAAACATCTAAATCTGTTCCTCAACAAGTTGCCTCTTCATCTTCCCAACCAACCGCCGATACTGAGGTGGCTGCTCCCGAAGTAGTTTCCCTCGAAACGGATGCTCCCGAGGTGGCTGCTGGTGAACCAGCCCCCGAGCCTTCCTTGAAAATGTTTATTTCCGGGGGCTGCTCAATTGCAGACGACTTTAAGGTCGAGAAGCCCTCACGCAAACAGGATGGAATTGAAGGAGCATCAAGGTACATATGCTCCATGACCGAAGACGTCCTTCCTGTGGTCCAAAAGGTCTGTAATTAGGAAGGTAAGGACGTAGTAGTCCCCGATCCCGAGGACGCCATTACTACCCACGTGGAGGGGTGTTTAAGTGTTTACACTTACCCATTCATACTTGGCTCGATGGACTCGGTTATTTTGGATTTTTGCAAGAGGTACGAGGTATGCCTCGGGAAAATGCACCCGTCTCTATGGAGGATCGTGATCCTCCTTCGTTACTTCGTGAATAAGATCGAGTCTCGTCGGTTCACCATCGATCATCTACTCGATTTATACATTCCCCAAATTTTCTGAGGGGGACTAATCAAGCTTGCTCGTCGGGCCATCAAGGCCTCTTTTTCCAACATTGATAAAGACTGAGACCGGGGCTGGCAGGGATCGCTTTGTTCGGGTAAAGATCAAAGACTTGATCCCTCCCGAGTTCATGCCATACCCCTAGAAGTGGAATGCATCTCGTAAGTGTAGTCGCTCCTTGAGCGTCAAATTTTTCTTCATTTTCTTTCTTCTCATTCATACTTGTGGTTGCGCAGCTGTTGTCCGGGTTCCAAATATGGTCCACCGGCTAAAGGAGTGGATCGAGGGCATCTGCACACATATGACGTACTCCGAGCGCGCATGGCGCAAGCTTTCGAAGGGCCGATGGGAGGCCCATTCTCATGGTAAAGGTCTTTCTCTGAATAGTTAATACCATGCTTTTAACTTTCATTATACTAACTTTCCTCCCCCCCCCCTTTTGTAGGTTTGCTTAAGACCACCGAACTTAGGCCTTTAGATGGGGATAATAACGTGTCCTTGTCCATTGATCCCTTCGTTACGGGACAGCCCAGGGCTGCCGTGGGGGAACAGAAGAAAAAGAAAAGAAAGGCTTCAGGCTCCTCGATTCCCCAGGTGAAGCCAAAGAAAATAGTAGCTCGTAAGCCCAAGAAGAGCTCTAGTTCTGGGGTGCTGGATTCCGATTCGCTTTTTCAGCTCAGGGACGAGGAAGAAGACGACATTTTTATTGCCCATGGATCGACCCCTCTTGGGGAGCAGGCGGCAGCCGAGGGGGAGATTTGTGAGGCCGACCTCCCTTAGACTCGAGAGATTGATGTGGAGACGGGGGCTGAGACCCCCCAGGACACCGACTCTACTCCGAAGAAAGCGCCCGGTGTAATAAAAATTATGGGGACGCCCTCCTACACCGAGTCCATGCTCGAGAAGGCCCAAGCAGGAAAGGAGAAGTCCAATAAAGGGGTCCATGGCGCGGACGATCCCCTTCATTCCTTTTTTGATGGTGTGGACTCGTTCGCTTTGGAAGATTTTTCCGGGCTTAGCGACCTGGAAGTTTCGAAGAAGGAAACATCCTCGGAAGCTGGCGGGCCGAGTTCGAGCCTGAAATTGATCAATCAGTTCCCTGCTCCGAGTGTGGACCCCGGTCGTAAGAGATCGGTTATACTTACCGTCCCGGAGGATGCCCGAGTTCTGTCTTCTCCCGTGGGGATAGCCAGCTACCTCCGATGCTTGGTGACCGAGGAAGACCAGGCAAAAATGAACGAGGTGAATGTGTCTTGCCTTTTCAATGAGGCGCAACAGGCGCTGAACCGGGTAAGGCATCATTATGCCTTTTTTGAATTTTACTTAGGTTTTGATGTCTCTCACGTCTTTCATTATTTTGCAAGCCTTGGTACTTCACCATGAGAGCTTCCTCGGGTACCGGTTCGAGGTCAATTAGCTCAAGCTCGAGGTCAAGGCGCAAGCACAAAAAAGGGACATGTACAAGCTTCTCAGCGAGCAACAAGATGGGGCCATCAAGGACCTCCAAGCTGAGTTGGATAGAGCTCAGAAGGAAGCTTCGTCCCTGAGGCGGGAGCATGCCGACCTGGTCGAAAAGGTAAAGTTTTTGAAGTTAAGAACGAGGAATTAGTCATGGCGACTAACGATCAAACTTTGCAGGTCCAGCAGAAGATCAACCCGATCGACCAACTCTGAGTTTAAATGAACGAGGTCCAAGCCATGGACGATGGTTGGAAAACAAAATGGACCGGCTGGCTTCAATGAAGGAAACCACCCGGGCAAATTTGGAATCGATAGAGGTTCAACGTCGGGTAGCGAAGGAGAAAGCCAACAAACGATCCCAACTGAATGACGATCTCCGAGAACAACTAAGCTGGGATCCAACAGAATGGGATGCCCTTGGTAAGGAATACGAGGCAATAATTTCCAAGTTGGACACAACTTTCGCCGATGCCGAAGAGATGGTGGCCCAGTATATGGCTGATGTTGAAGCAGCCGAGGCCTGCTTGAAGACTAATGCTGAATATATGAGGCGGTTGTCTTGAAGGGAGACCCTCGAAGAGATCCATGCTCGAGGCATCGACCTGTCGGCCGAAATCGAGGAGGCTAAGAAGCTTGAGGCCGAGGTAAAGAAACTTGCTGAGCTCGAGGGTGCAGAGGACTTTGAAGGTTCCGAGGAATCCGAAGGCTCTGACGATTCTGGCACCGAATTGGGTCCCGGGGAAGATCAGGCATAAATGCCTTAGAATCTTTTTTGTTTATATTGAGGCTGTTTTTGTTGGGCCTTTGTAAAGACATTTCGGAATATATAACATTTCCCATTTTGGCAATTTCGAGTCTCTACGTTTTTATCATCTTTTCATAATTTCATTCTTGCAAATATTTCTAATGCCTTAGCATAGAATCAAATGTAGTAATAAGTCGTTTGTTTTTTGGAGGTCCTAACAAAGACTGACCTCGATACAATTTTTATCTGCTCGAAGCTTTGAAAACTCGGAGTGACTGAAAGTTTTCCCAAAATGGCTAAGTGATTTTAAATGATGCTTTTGCCGAGGGTAACCTTTTGGCAGGTTTTGACTTTTTATTGAAGGCCTTATGTTTTGATTACGGGCTTCGGACGTCTCCGAACCATTTTTAAGGTGGTCGTAGCCTTTTAGGTTTAGGCACTACCTAATGGGTTTTGTGCCTCCGGGATTTGGTAGCCCGAGTTGCCAGAACTAATTTCGGACGACAGTTCCAAGCCCTTGGGCTCGATAGTCCCCAAATAGGGATAGCCCTTAGGCTTGGGTAGGGGTAGCCCTTGGGCTCGATAATCCCTGAATTGGGATAGCCCTTAGGCTTGGGTAGGGGTAGCCCTTGGGCTTGACAGTCCCTGAACATGGATAGCCCTTAGGCTCGATGCTTAGAGAGGAAAAAATATGTAATAGCAAGGTGGGAACTTTCTTTCGTTTCTGTGTGTAAAGTACATGATCAAAAGCGTGTAAAAGCTTGTATTATGGCTAAGGTGGCCTACACGGGCACGTTTCACTTGACCGTTTGGAACTTACAATAAATCCTAACTATCGAGCCTAAGTTGTTCAAGTATGAAGTTTCCTTCTTTCCTTGCTAAAAAGTCTAACCCGAGGGTGATGGCCCCCCAGTATTCGAGGTTGATCTTGAGAGGGCTCGGATATTGTTGATGCGACCATTGACTCGATTTAAAATCGGTCTTCAAATCTAAGTTAGAATGATTTACTGTTGCCTCGTTTTAAACCTTGCCGGAAAGAAAACCCATATGAGACAAAACCAGTTCAAGGGAAAAAGAGTGCAAGGCGGGCTTTCAGACCTAATAGTCACATTTTCTTTTTGCTGTTGTATGCAAGTGTTAATCCGATTTATAATATTATAAAAGGTAAATGGGACCGTAGCTTAGTAGTAGTACCGCTTTAAGTGCGTCACATTCCAATTGTTTGGTAGCGGTGCACTGTTTCTCATTTCGAGTTTGTATGAGCCCTGGTAATTTCGACGACCCGATATGGTCCTTCCCAGTTCGGTCCTAACTTTCCCTCGTTCGGGTTTCGGGTATGCTGTGTTACCTTTCTTTACACCAAGTCCCCGATCTTGAAGTGTCGGAGGTTGGCTCTTCGGTTGTAATATCTTTCTATCCGCTATTTCTGGGCGGCCAACCGGACTAGGGCGGCCTCTCGTCTTTCGTCCAATAGTTCCAGGCTCGCACTCATGGACTTACCATTTGATTCCTTGGTCGCATATCGGAACCTGAGGCTTGGCTCTCCCACTTCGATCGGTATTAGTGCTTCGGCACCGTAGACCAATGAAAACAGGGTTGCCTCGGTTTTGAAGTTGTATGTTATGCCCACAAGACTTCGGGAAGAATTTCCTTCCACTTCCCTTTGGCATTGGTTAACCTCTTTTTCAAGTTGTGGAGTATGGTCTTGTTTGTAGATTTCGATTGACCGTTTCCACTAGGGTGATAGGGTGTGGAGAGTATCTTTTTGATTTTGTGGTCTTTGAAAAACTTGTTTACCTTGCTGCCGATGAATTGCTTCCCGTTATCACACATGATCTCGGCAAGTATCCCAAATCGGCATATTATGTGGACCCAAATAAAGTCAACGACTTCTTTTTCCCGAACTTTCTCGAACGCTTGAGCTTCGACCCATTTAGAGAAATAATCGATCATAAACAGTATGAATTGAGCCAGGTGCCCACGGCAGGGGACCGACGATGTCCATTCCCCATTTCATGAATGACCATGGGGACAAGACCGAATGAAGTAGCTCTCCGGGTTGATAGATCATCGGTGCATGTCTTTGACAACCGTCACATATTCGTACAAAATCCTTTGCATCTTTTTCCATGTCGATCTAGTAATAGCCGACCCTGATTATTTTATGAACCAAAGATTCTACCCCCGAATGGTTTCCGCAAGTACCTTCGTGAACTTCTCTCAAGACGTATTCGGTATCTCCCTGTCCCAAGCATATGGCGAGCGGGCCGTCGAATGCTCTTCTGAACAGATTCCCTTCGGACAGGCTGAACCGGGCCACCTTCGTGCGTAGAGCTCTCGATTCTTTAGGATCCGAGGGTAACTTCCCAGTCTTCAAATAGTCTATGTATTTGTTTCTCCAATCCCAAGTTGAACTTGTTGAGTTTATTTCGGCATGGCCTTCCTCCACTACCTATTTCATAAGCTGTACGACCCTTCCTGAGCTGAATTCATCATCATCAACCGATGACCCCAAGTTAGCCAAAGCATCATCCTCGCTATTTTGATCTAGGGGTACGTGTTGTAGGGTCCACTCCTTGAATTGATGCAGCGTTACCTGCAATTTGTCTAAATACCTTCGCATTCGTTCCTCCTTTACTTCGAACGTCCCATTGACTTGATTTACCACAAGTACAGGTACAACTGCTCATCCGCCTTCGGGGTATGGAGTAAGGGTGGACTCGAAAGGTACCGTTTGAGTTCTTCCAAAGCTTGTTGGCATTCCGGGGTCCAAGAAAAGTTATTCTTCTTCTTCTTCTTCTTCTTCAGTAATGAGAAGAATCGATGGCTCTTATTGGAAGACCTCGATATGAACCGGCCCAAGGCGGTTATGCGCCCGGTTAGCCTCTTAACGGCCTTGACACTGTCCACCACAATGATGTCTTCTATAACTCTAATTTTATCCCTCGGTTGGACACCATGAATCAAAGGAATCTCCCAGATCCGACCCCGAATGCGCATTTCTCCGGGTTCAGCTTCATGTTGTATCTCTTCAGTATGTTAAAGGTTTCTTGCAAATGTTTCAAATTGTCCTCTGCTCGCAGGGACTTAACTAACATGTCGTCAATATAAACTTCCATTGACTTTCCTATTTGTTCTTCGAACATCCAGTTTACCAGGCGTTGATAAGTGGCACAAGCGTTCTTTTGTCCGAATGGCATTACATTATAACAATAGGTGCCAAATTTAGTGATAAAGGGAGGTTTTTCTTGATCGCCTCGGTCCATCCGAATTTGGTCATACCCGGAATAGGAGTCGAGAAATCTGAGCATCTCGTGCCTGGCCGTAGCATCGTTCATGCGATCGATATTAGGCAAAGGAAAAGAGTCCTTAGGGCACACCTTGTTCATGTCTTTGTAATCTACGCACATTCTTAACTTATTTCCCTTTTTAGGCACTACCACTACGTTAGCTAGCCAATCCGGGTACTTAACATCCTGAATGGAACCTATTTTAAGGAGTTTGGATACCTCGTCTTTGATGAATGCATGCTTGACTTCGGACTGAGGCCTCATTTTTTGTTGAATTGGGTGGAATTTCTGATCCAACTCAGCTTATGAGTGGTTATTTCTGGTAGGATCCCTATCATATCAAAATGGGACCAAGCGAAACAATCTATGTTAGCTATATTTAATTTAATGAGTTTTTTCCTGAGCTTGGGAGTTAACTCCGTGCCCAGGTATACCTTTCGATGGGCAGGTGTTCGATCAATATGACTTGCTCCAGCTCCTTGACCGTTGATTTTGTGGCATCTAAATCACCAGGGGTGATGAACGACTTAGAGACTCTATAATCATCATGCTCACCTGCTTCTTGCTTCTCAGATTTGGTCGAGGCCGGTATCGTTGATTGCTATTTAGTTTCTTCTTTCCTAACCAGCTCTGTGCTCCTTGATGTTAAGAGTGCAGACATCGAGATCATCTCATAGACCACGAACATTTCTTTTGTGGCCGGCTGCTCCCCGTAAACCGTCTTGATTCCTCTCGTTGTGGGGAACTTCAGTACCTGGTGTAGTGTCGAGGGTACTGCCCTCATGTTGTGAATGAATAGAGCATTATATCTCATATCCCCCTCGATCACATAGAATTTTGTTTCCTGAATGGTCCCGGCTATGTTCACCAGTAGGTTTATTTCCCCTTTAATAGTTTTGCATGCCATGTTGAATCCATTCAAAACCCGGACTGCCGATACTATTTGATCTTATAGACCCAACTGGTCTACGACCCTCGATCTGATGATATTGGGCGAGCTACCTGGATCAATCAACACACTCTTAACTCGAGATTTATTTATGATTACAGATACTACCAGTACATCATTATGCGGTTGCACGATGCCTTCGGCGTCCTCATCATTGAAAGAAATGGTTCCTTCCGGGATATAATCTCGGGTTCGTTTTTCCCTTGTGATGGACACCTTAGTGCGCTTTAGCATCGGTCCCTGGGGGACGTCGACTCCACCAATGATCATGTTAATGATGTGCTGAGGCTCCTCTTGTTCGGTCTGTTTGTTAGTGTCCCTATTTCTGAAGTGATTTTTGGCTCGATCACTCAGGAATTCTCGGAGGTGCCCGTTATTGAATACCCATACCACTCCTTCTCTTAGTTGTCGACAGTCCTCGATCTTGTGGCCATGAGTGCCATGATACTTACACATCAGGTTAGGATCTCTTTAGGTAGGGTCGGACTGCAATGGCCGAGGCCACTTGATATCTTTGATTCGCCCGATGGCAAAAATGATTCTGGCAGCATCAACATTGAAGTTAATTACGATAATCTCAATGCCTCTCTTTCCCTGAGTGGCCTATTAAAATCATTTTTGCTCATGAGTCCCCGGCTATTGTGGCCCCTTTTGTTCCTTTCTTCATTTATCGCAGGGTTACGCCCAGATCCGCTACCCCTTCGATCTCTGCTATATGATTGATACCGATATCTGCTTGGTCATGGTTTATGATCGACGACTCTCTTAGCCCTGTCATTAGTTCTGATGGGATAAATGGACCTGGAGGGGGCCCCGAGCTGATCGTCCTTACTCTAATCTTTGATTGGTACCGGTTATGGTCGCCGACCCAAGTTACTGCCGGGTATTCTATCAAATTCTATTTCAGCTGCTGTGAAGCCAAGGAGCTTTGGGGGTTGAGTCCTTGAGTGAATGCCTAAATGACCCAATCATCCGTAACCGGAGGCAGATCCATTAATTCCATTTGAAGCCTCGATTTAAATTCCCTGAGCATTTTGTTATCTCTTTGTTTCACTTTGAAAAAGGTCGTATTTCCTGGTCTCGACCTTGATGGCCCCAACACGCGCTTTTACAAAGGCATCTACAAGCATAGCAAACGAATCAATAGGATTAGGGGGTAAGTTGTGATACCATATCATTGCTCTTTTCGACAGGGTTTCTCCGAACTTTTTCAGCAAAATCGACTCTATTTCGTCATCTTCTAAGTCGTTTCCCTTGATGGCACACGTGTAGGAGGTCACGTGTTCATTTGTATCTGTGGTTCCATTATACTTCGAAATTCGGGCATACAAAACTTCTTCGGGATTGGATTCGTTGCCGCTCTCGAGGGGAAAGGCTTTTGGACAAATTTCTTGGAGTCTAGGCCTTTCAATATCAGGGGCGCTCCTGGGATTTGATCAACTCTAGAGTTATAAATCTCCACTTTTTTATCGTTGGTCTCGATTTTCTTCTCCCCCGATTCCACTCGCTTTGTCAGTTCCTCAAGCATCTTTATTATTTCGGGGTTGGTTCGGGCTCAACTCTGCTGGGGCGCGGCTTTGGTTCTGCAGCTGGGCTATCGCCGCCTGTTGGGCTTGTAACATGTCATAGTCCACCTGTAGATTGATCTTGTTGCCTTCACCGCCGTGTGTACCCCGAGCTGTTGATCGGGCTCCTTCGCGCACACTATTCTCAGGGTCGGTCGGCATGTTTGCATCGATGGCCACACGTTAGTTGGCATTCTTAAGTTGACCTGAACTTAAAATCCCAAAGAACAAGCGTAAAAAAAGAGTGTGTTATGGAAATTTGTATCAAATTACCACTATTATCCGTAGCCCCACAGTGGGCGCCATACTGTTTACCCTTAAAAATGGATAATAATTGAATTTATACGCGGTTTTAAGGATATATGGACTAATTTAATACAAGTGATTAATGACGTAAGTGTCGCGCCCCCTTTTTTCTCGCGAAATCGGGTTTATGACATTTGGAAAGACAACTCATTCCCCTTTAGGAATTGGGTTTAAGAGAATTGAAGAGTCGCCACCTAATGATTTAAGTGCATTAGGACACTAAGGAGGATTTGAGTCAAGTAACCAGAGATTGGGTAAGGGCTTGAAATTATTCCAAGGGAAAGGTGTTAGGCACCCCTCAGAATCCACTAGTGTGGTTCCCGGCCAAGCTATCGTTGTGACTTTAGGTACAAATAACACATAGGCAAGTAGGACTTCAAATAAGAGGGGATTTTTCACATAAAGGTTAAAAATAAACAAAGTCGGAAAGAACTAAAGAGAGTTGATTTTCTTAGAAGAAACGATTTTAAAAATTTTAAAAGAAACAAAGAACAAAGGGAAGGGGGTCCTAGGTTTATTAATAATATGGATCACCCCACAAGACATCCGGTAATCACTCCTCAGTGATGGGCTACACGTGATGTTATCGCGTGGTCATCATATCCATATCTACCCTTTCCCACCCCGTTAAGGTATTAAAGCGCGGAATGGTCTCGTTTACTTATTGCATGCTATTACCCGCCCCAATCCTATCATTCCTGGAGGTACTTAGGACTACTAATCCTAAAGGGAGGAGAGGTTGGGCTTATTTGTGGTTTCAAAAGGTAAAATACTAAGGCGACGGGCAAAAACACATATAGCAAGTCTGGGGAAAGCATATAAGCAAACAAAAGGCTCAAATACACCTCCTTTAAACAGAGAAGCACATAATTTAGCATGTCTTGCACGTACTGTTTAAGGTCTGATTAAACTTAAAAGGTTGGGGCAGGCTGATTTATCACATATTTTCAGATAAGAAGTCCGAATTAGGCCTGCCTGCTGGTCGCAATTGATAAAGACTGATGCAGTTTATAGCTTTTAACCTAAGGCTTGCCTAAGTGTGGTACAAAAGCTCCTATGGGCATGATATCTACTGATTTCAGAAAAGAAGGAAGTAGATTGAATACATACTGATTAAGAGGGGTTACCAGATTATTAAAGAAAAGCAAACTTTAGCAAAAGTTACAGGTTCTGCAAACATTATTACTGGTTCTAGACTCATAAGTGAGTGGAAAACGCTTCAGACTTGGTTGATAGTTCTTATAGGCATGCTTTCTACGCGTTATTGATTTTAAACACTTTTATAGAAAAAAAATGCAGAAAACCTACAACATGATATCTAGGTGTTACATTTTATTACGAACATGACATTTGATTACATTTTTTGGTTATTAGGACCTATAGACAAGTTTGCCTAGTGAAAAGCGGGTATGCAAGAATCAGAAAGGACCTATAGGCATATTTTCTACATGCGTGTACAGAAGTAATAGACATAATATCTACATGAAAGTGCAGGATCCCTATAGTCATGACATCTAAATGAGAATGTTGAAATGCTTATAGACATGGTAACTAAATGAGAATGCAGAAATCTTATAGGCATGGTGGCTATATGAAAAATACTGAGATCTTATAGGCATGGTAGCTATATGAAAAATGCTGAAATTAGAGATTCCTATAGGCAAGTTATCTACCCTTTTTACATGCATGGTTACCCCTCCCTTTTCACTAACCAATCCCCGAAAGTTTATTACAGAATTATTACAGCCCAGAAGAAAATAAAGAAAAATACATCAGAAATTAAAAGTACAACCAAGGAGAGCCTGATTCAGACTCCATGTCTGAAATATGAGATGAACCAACTCCAAAGATCAGATTTCAAAGCCTTTCTCTCTTTTGGGGTGTGTCAAAGTTCCCAAAGAGCCTCACATGGACTCCGGGCTGTGCTTACACCCCAAATACATTACCAGACTAGGACATAGTGCAGTGTGGAAGAGCCAGCCCTCAAGTGTCCAAGTTCAGAGGGAACTCAGGGTCCCAACGCAAGGCTCACCGGAGGGGGGCAGAACCTAGGAACTAAGAGAGAGTGCAAGTGCAGGATTCTGAAAGGGGAAAAGGGGAAAGGAAACAGTTCACATTGATACACATAGGGGTATAGGTAATGGGGAGATAGTAAAGGAAAAGCAAAGGAAGGCTGGTGGGGCATACGCAGCAATGAGGAATGCTGGACTACCCCATAAGCCTGTTAGAATACATTGTTTAGAAGTTAGGATCCTTTAAGGGATCAAGTTCAAACCATAGACAATAACTTGCATATTGTCATGTTTTAAACTGCAAGTCACAGCACATAAGGGGGAATAGGGAGCAAGGGTTCATAGCAGAAACAAACAGAAAAAGATTAACATGCTAGTTTAAATATTTAATTTTGCAGAAATAGTAAAGTAGGCGGGGATACAAAAAGCTGTAAATAAACACATTGTGATGATGCTGAAACTTAAATTAGAACATACCAGTTTCAAAGGAAACAAACAAAGAGAAAGTGCAGTAGTCTTGTAAAAGCCACAGAATAGACAAGAAGAAAGTGCTAGTAAGAGTTCAGAAGAGATTGTAAAGTAGTAGTGGAGGATTGTTAATCGTGTCTCTTTTGTGAAAAAAAAGGGGATCGTGTATTTATAGTGTGAAAGTCATGAGAAATAAGGTAAGAAAAATAATTGAAGAACTGATTGTCGATCAATTACACAAGACTCCCTTTAATTAAGGGATTTAGATTCAAACGGGTATAAACCGATTAAGGAAAGAAATTAATCAAACACTTTGTGTAAAGCATGCAATTGAGGGCAAATACATAAAGGTTATTTAAGGACAGGGTTTTGACAATACACGATTTGTGCAAATAAGGCAAGGGAATCAATTAACAGCCAGTAAATCACAAGGTCTGAAATTTGGTATGAACGAACCAAGTCATAAAAGATGAAGAAGGGTTTTACCTAAGTCGAGTTACATAGGAAATCAGTAAAAGATGGAAAGAAATCAATCAAGCTATATTTGTGAGCACGTGATTTTTGCCATGCTTAAACTACTCCTATAAATTCCTTAGAATTAGGATTTTTCTTTATTATTTGAATTAATTGCATGATTTTGTGCCTTGTTTGTATTTTTGTGTGCATGTTTAGTTGCTATAATTCATAAAAAAGATACAAAAATAGCATACTTGAATTTAGGATCCAATTCTAGATTTTTTTTACTAATATCACAAAAATAGAAGAAAATTACAAAAAAATAGTCCCTCCTCTTTCCAATTCTAGATTTTCTATTTTTTTTGTTTAATTTGCTTTTTAACTAGGATTTATTCTATTTTTAGAAATTAATTGGTCTAAGTTTGGGAGTTAAATTAGGTTTTACTAATTTTAATTTTGTAAAGAAATAATTCAAAACAAATAAATAAAAAAGGAAAAGAAANCTCCTGTTATTATCTCCTGGGTGTTGTGGTGCTATTTTGGCTTAAGAATTGGCTCTATTTTGTTGTTGATATAAGCTGTTGACTGCTGCTGTTTGCTACTGCTGATCACCTCTTCTCTTATCTGGTTCATTGTCCAGGTACAAGCTCTAAACTATAGTGATGTACATATGATTTGAGAAGTGGAATGGAAATTCTATCACTGGTGGCTTGATGTTGTGTTAGCTTAGTTTGATTCCAGTTTTAGTGGCTAATGTTGTAATTGGATTGGACTATACCAATTTCCTAATTCATAGCTTGCTTGTTGCTGATTGTTAATTTCATAAGTCCTTGTAGTACAGTAAGACTAATCATATGAGTGTTAGTAAACAATATCTCGCATGTTATATAGATTGCTTTGTCACTTCAGAAATGCTTCATGTTAAACATGTAATATGGTAAATGCTGTTTGAATCGTGAATTTGAGCCCATGTCCAGCTCTAAATCGCTTCAGGTTTATGTGGTTAATAGGAGTAAAATCTCGTATAGTATAGAAATTTTATGGGAGTGATTATGGAGTTTAGTGCCAATTCTTGCTTCAGTTAAATAAGCATCTAGATATGAACGAAATTTGTAATTCAGCATGTTTAATTACATGTTTACTCAAATATTGGTAGGACTTGATTGATACAGCATATTTTGATTAATTGTTAGTGGGCCAAATGGAGCTCTGTCCAGTAATCTCCCATTTGCGAAATTTGCTTATGGTTTGGGCCTTGTTGGCCCTAAAGATTTGCCCAGTAATTTCCCCTTGCCCATGTGATCTCCCCTTTGCCAAATCTGTCGAGAATTTGGGCCTTATTGCCCTAAAGCCTGGCCAGTGATTTCTTCTTGCCCAACCCATGTGACCGAATCGCTTTCATGTTTGGGCCAACTCATAGGCCCAAAATTTGCTAGAAGTCAAACAATTCTTTTAAAATTATATTAGGAATAGGAGATTAATTTGCAAATATAAATTTGGGTTTCAAGTTAGGTGGCAGGTTCAAATTAAGAGGGCTTGCCCTTTTGTTTGAATTCGGACTTGAATTTGAGGCTCAAATTTATAAATGTAAATTAATTTGACCCTTTTAAAGACATAAAAAAAAAAAAAAATAGAAAATCTTAGTTTGCTTTAGGTTGGCCTTTAAATAACAAAAGTGAGATGAGCCTCGCCAAACAAAAAATATACAAATTGCGGGGCCCTCATTAATTGCTTTATTAATAATATTTTAGAAATTCGGGACGTGCCATTTAGCGAATTTTCATGGCCTCCTGCAAAGTTATCAAGACGCTAGCCACTTTAGGCGCGCTTTTTTAATAATTTTACCTTCTTAACTACGGGTGTGCATTTCATGCGATCCAAATCCAATCCCAAAACGTTGAATAAGAGGTGTCAAGGATCCGAGTGCATTTCATGTGACGTGATCCAAAAATACGCTCTTAAACGACGTTCACTTTCATAAAAACTAATTAAAAGCGGTTAAACAATTCTAAAATTGCAATAGGATAACATGTGTTAAAATCAGACTTTAGCCAAATATAGCAGTTGAGCGACCGTGCTAGAACCACGGAACTCGGGAGTGCCTAACCCCTTCTCCCGGGTTAACAGAATTCCTTACCCGGATTTCTGGTTCGCGACTGTTAAACAGAGTCAAACCCTTTCCTCGATTCGGGATTCAAACCGGTGACTTGGGACACCATAAATCTCCCAAGTGGTGACTCTGAATCTCTTAATAAAATGAATCCCGTTTCGATTGTCCTTTAATTGGAAAAACTCCCTTTATTATACCCTTCACGGGGTGTAGTAGCGAAAAAAGGACGCGTGACAATATTCAGAAGGAAGTTTACACTAATTGCAAATTTGAAAACCATTTAGAGGAAAATTCATCATATATAAGCGCAAGAAAGAAGACTGTCGTGTAAATCAGTAGAAAAAATCCAGTGTAGAAGAGTTTAGCAAAAAATTCAGCATTGTATGAAAATAAATGTCCAAACTCAGTTCAGAGACTCAAAGTCAGTCTGACAGAGTTAAGGGTTCTAAAAATAAAATCCTAGTTCTATCAAATCACATAATCAAACCTCGGCAGAACCCCCAGATTCTAGGGTTCCACCTTGAATCAAGTACAGAGATAAGGAGGCAAGTAGTTGAATCGAAACATGTTTAGAGGTTTCAGAAAAGAACTGAAACTTCTAACATGCTTCTTCCAGCAATCAGAACTCATGAATAGCATGTAAAAACAGTAGAAGAGTCCAAAGCAAACAGAGTAAAGAAACTAATTCGAAGCATGATGAGGAAAGACTGATAAGAACAGTAAAAGAAAGCATGCTTAAGAAGATCCTTTTAAAAGAGACTTAAACAAGGTTCAGTAGAAGAAAAGAAAAATAGTAAGAACACTTAAGAACATGGTAGAAGAATACAGTAGGCGAAACATACCAGACCATGGTAGAAGAAAATAGTAGAACATAGTAGAAAAGCATACAAGGACATAGTATAGAAAACACAGTAGAAGAACATACAAGAACGGAATATAGAAACCACAGTAGAGGAACATACATGGTAGAAGGAAAACATAAGAACACAATAGAGGCAAATACACACAAAAGCAAAGGAGAAGAAAGTCAGATAAACACTTAAGCATTTTCAGAAAACCCTAGATCGGAAAAGAAAGACTTCGAAAAGTAATTTTTGCAAGAAAAGTTAGGGAAATCGTTTGAAAACTCAAGTAGAGCATATATACACAACGGATCTAAAAAAAATCGGAGAAAACCTCGAAGGGTTAGGGTTTCAGAAGAACCCTAGAAATGAGATAGGCTTTGAGAGNAAAAGAATGAAAAGAGAGAGAAGAAAAAGAAAAGAAAAAGAAAAGAAAAAAAGTAAAAAGAAGAAAAAGAAAAAAAAGAAAGAAAAAGAGAAAGAAAAAAAGAGGAAAAAAAAAAAGAAAGAAAAAGAAGAAGAAAAACAAAAACAAAAAGAAAGGAAAAGAAAAAAAAAAAAGAAAGAAAGAAAAAAAAAGAAAAAGAAAAAAAGACTGAAAAAGGAAGAAATAAAAGCAACAAAAACAAACAACTTTTGTTTGAACTACGTTCGACCTGATTCCTTTTAAGGATACGCAGGCAGCCTTACGGTTCAGGCCCCTCAAAATAGAAATCCAAAATTCCCCAGACTCAAAGAAACTGGGGCAGAAGTTTTGGTTTTGCAAAAGATCTAATTCCAAATGTTGTAATTTTGAACCCTTTTCATCTTAAATTATTTTGAGCCTTCATGCCACCCTTTCTTTCTAGCCTTGTCCAAAAGCCTACATTACGGTTCACAGAAAGATCTTCTGATCAATCTTCGAGGATGCCAAGTCAAGCGAGATAGAGGTATGACTTACATAATGGGTAACACTTTGTCCATGGGCATAAAGGAAAAATGAATTAAATGAGAGAGACTTATTGGTGAAAACCCTGATGGGCACCGTAAGGCGATGGTGAGCTGAGAGAAAATTTAAAATGAGAGAGTCTTATTGGTGAAAACCCTCAGGGGCACCGTAAGGCGATGGTGAGTTGAGAGATAAACAAATGAGAGAGGCTTGTTGGTGAAAACCCTTCGGGGCACTACAAGTCGAATGATGGCTCGTGATTTTATAGAGAAATTGGATCATTGAAAGCCCGGTTTTGAAATATGAAGACATGACATGAACCGAAAATATGATTAGTTGGATAGATTAGGCAGATCAATCCGAGATGTATGTCATGATCATTGGAGCTAGCCGCCTCACTCAGATAAGTCTTCTTTTTCCCATTCTTCTTCACGTACTAAATTAATTAATAATATACAAATGTTAAATTAAAAATACTGGAATCAAATTGGTAATTATAAACGCAATTAATTCTTAAAATAGGCTAATATTGCAATTATATGCAATTTAGCTTTAAAAATACTAAATAAGTTTGTAAAAATGTGCAAAAATTACCTTAGCTATATTTTGGGATAAATATGAGAATAAAATAAATTACTCTCCAAAAATGATAATTTGAGGAATAATTATTGGTTTTCGTATTGCTAAAATACAGCAATAAATTGATTTAAAAATCCTTTAAAAATTTAGGAAAAATACTAAAACATTTGGACACAGTTATATGCATACATATGCTATTTTGAAAGGTGTTTTGCATAAAAAATATACAGGGAAATATTGGGTATCAACAGCTGCCCCTCTTTACCCGGGAAGGATGAAAGAGTTGTCGGGTAAAGATATGATGGCCAATTTGACCGAACGGAATGGTTTGAAGAATTTGACCGTGCTCTGGTTGCTGAGCTGCCTACATATCCCTGGTCTTACAGGAATCAGGCCATATGTAGTTCAGGATCCGTCGGCGGAATATGCCGATGGAGGTCTTTCAAGAACGGACGCGATATTCAGGTTTGGGATGGATGGTTAAAGCCTAATAGGGCTGCGGGAGCGGGATCGCTCCTGCTGAGACGGCCGTTGCTCGCCGGTTTACCTGCAAATAAACAATACAAGCGCGCATCGTGCGTAAATTTAAACATGATGCAATTTCCCATTGGACCATGAATGCTGTCCTTGGACGGTTAGGATGACGTCCTCAGACCATGACGTCCTGGGCCATAAAGCGTATAATAAAGGATTCGCAAGCCATGAAATGATGCTCTCGGGCTATGAGAATGATGCCTCCGAATGATGATGCCTTTGAATAATGATATGCAAGAGATTAAAGAGATCTTCAGGCCATGACATGGCATTCTCGGGCTATGAGAATGATGCTTCCGAACAATGACTCCTTCAGATAATTTGGCAATTTTTCAGCCCATGAGATGCAGTAGGTGGCGATCTTTCAGCCCATGAAAGCGTAAATAGAGTGGCGATCTTTCAGCCGATGCAAGATGTAAGAAAAAGTGGCGATCTTTCAGCCATGCAAGTGTAAATAAAGGTGGCGATATTTCAGCCGTGCGAAATGTAAATAAAAGCGGCAATCTTTCAGCCATGCAAGTGTAAATAAAGGTGGCGATATTTCAGCCATGCAAGTGTAAATAAAGGTGGCGATATTTCAGCCATGCGAAATGTAAATAAAAGCGGCGATCTTTCAGCCATGCAAGTGTAAATAGAGGTGGCGATATTTCAGCCATGCAGATGGAAATAAAGGTGGCGATATTTTAGCCATGCAGGTGGAAATAAAGGTGGCGATATTTCAGCCATGCGAAATGTAAATAGAGGTGGCGATATTTCAGCCATGCAGATAGGGATAAAGGTGGCGATATTTCAGCCATGCAGATGGAGGTAGAGGTTAACCTCGAAAGGCAGAATGGTAGCCTTATGCAATGCAGGAAATGCAGATGGAGGTAGAGCTTAACCTCGGAAGGCAGAATGATAGCCTTATGCAATGCAGGAAATGCAGATGGAGGTAGAGCTTAACCTCGGAAGGCAGAATGGTAGCCTTATGCAATGCAGGAAATGCAGATGGAGGTAGAGCTTAACCTCGGAAGGCAGAATGGTAGCCTTATGCAATGTAAGAATGGAGATGGAGACAGAGCTTAGTCTCGGAAGGCAGAATGGTAGCCTTATGCAAGAGATAAAAGGTGAATAGTAATAAAATTTCTTAGCTGATAGCTGATAGCTGATTGCTGATTGTGATATTGTGGCTGCTGGGGATATTGTATGCGGATAGCGACTGTGAATAGGTGTGACAGTTCTGAGAGTTGTATTCCTGAACAGTGTGAGTGTATAATATGTGATGTTGCGACTTGGGTGCCTGCATCCAAAGAAAAATCGTGAGTTTTGTAAAGGGGAAAGGTTAGTTCGTGTCCCCGCGGGCTTTGCTTGCCCTGTTCGGCTTTGATCTGATGACACAACATGTATCATAGGGGTAGCGTTGCTGAACTAAGCGATTTAGATAATAAACATGCATGAGTTTGTTAAAGATATGACATAAGTATATATTTAAGAAATGGTTTTTAGATGAACTGACGACTGTGACGTGGTTCAGGATATTTCAACCTCTCTCGTTCCGGAATTTTGAGGGTCCTCCTCAAAATTCTGCCCCAGTTTACTGGGTTGCTGCTTCTGACGGTTGCTTGCGATGATTGGCTGAAGTTACTTCAGAATTTTGAGGGTCCTCCTCATAATTCTGCCCCAGTTTCCAAGGGGAATGAAAATTTTATTGAATTATGACCGAACCCATAAGGCTGCCTACGTATCCCCTCTTAAATGGGAATCAGGTCAGACGTAGTTCAAATTACATCATATAGGACATCATAAGATTACACATAGTAACACTTGACTGCATTTGAATTGATTGGTTTTGGCCAAACTTCTCCATCCATTTCTGCAAGTATAAGGGCTCCTCCTGTCAGAACCCGATGAACCATGTATGGACCCTGCCAATTGGGAGAGAATTTCCCTTTGCCTTCATCTTGATGCGGGAAAATTTTCTTTAACACCAGCTGCCCCGGTGTGAAACGTCTTGGTTTGACTCTCTTGTTGAAAGCTCTGGACATTCTGTTCTGATAAAGCTGACCGTGACAAACTGCGTTCATTCTCTTTCCATCTATAAGAGCTAGCTGCTCGTAACGACTTTTCACCCATTCTGCGTCGTCGAGCTCAGCTTCTTGTATGATCCTTAAGGAAGGTATTTCTACTTCAGCGGGAATGACAACCTCTGTACCGTAAACCAGCATATAGGGGGGTGCCCCAGTTGATGTGCGGACTGTGGTGCGATACCCCAATAAAGCAAATGATAGCTTCTCATGCCACTGCTTATGCTTCTCTACCATTTTCCTTAGTATCTTCTTAATGTTCTTGTTGGCGGCTTCCACAGCTCCATTCATTTGGGGCCTGTAGGCTGTGGAATTCTTGTGTCTGATCTTGAAGGTCTCACACATATCTTTCATCAAGTCACTGTTGAGGTTGGAACCGTTGTTACTAATGATTGATTCTGGGATCCCGAACCGACAAACAATACGGTCGCGGACAAAATCTGCCACTACTTTCTTAGTCACTGCTTTGTAAGATGCTGCTTCGACCCATTTGGTGAAATAGTCGATTGCCACTAGGATGAATCTGTGCCCGTTGGAAGCGGCAGGTTCAATTGGTCCAATAACATCCATTCCCCAAGCGGCGAACGACCATGGTGAGCTTGTTGCATTAAGCTCATTTAAGGTACCTCTATCATGTCTGCATGTATATGACAGCGATGGCACTTCCGGACATACTGGATGCAGTCCGTTTCCATAGTCATCCAAAAGTAACCAGCACGGAGTATCTTCTTGGCTAAGACAAAGCCGTTCATATGCGGACCACAGGTCCCGGCATGAATTTACTCTAGCAGTTTAGATGCTTCCTTCGCGTCGACACACCTTAGTAATCCCAAATCCGGAGTCCTCCTATACAGGATTCCTCCGTTGTAAAAGAAATTTGTTGGATAACCTTCGAAGTGTGCGCTTCTGAGTAGTGTTTGCAAACTCTGGATATTCTCCTTTTGCCAAATATTCCTTGATGTCGTGAAACCAAGGTTTTCCATCTGCTTCTTCTTCGACATGAGCATAGTAAGCTGGCTAATAATGGATTTTCACAGGAATAGGATCAATGAAGTTCGTATCTGGATGCTGTATCATGGACGACAAGGTAGCCAATGCATCGATGAATTCATTCTGGATTCTGGGAACATGCCGGAATTCTATCTTTGTGAACCTCTCTCAATTCCTGTACGTGATGCAGATACGGGAGTATCTTAGAGTTCTTGGTTGCCCATTTTCTCGGACCTGATGTTTGAGTAAGTCTGAGTCTCCAATCACTAGAAACTCTTGAACGTTCATGTCAATGGCCATCTTGAGCCCTAAGATGCAGGCTTCGTACTCGGCCATATTGTTGGTGCACGGGAACCTGAGTTTGGCAGACATCGGATAATGCTGACGTGTTTCTGATACTAGGACTGCCCCTATGCCGACTCTTTTGAAATTTGCTGCTCCATCGAAAAACATTCTCCAACCGTCATAGGATTCTTCAATGTCTTCTCCTATGAATGATACCTCTTCATCTGGGAAATACGTTTTTAGGGGCTCGTATTCTCCGTCCACAGGTTTTTCGGCCAGATGATCTACCAGTGCCTGTCCCTTGATTGCTTTCTGAGTCACGTAGACAATGTCAAATTCACTCAACAGGATTTGCCACTTGGCTAGCTTTCCAGTGGGCATGGGCTTCTGAAAGATGTATTTCAAAGGATCCATCCTTGATATGAGATATGTAGTATAGGCACAGAAGTAGTGCCTCAACTTCTGGGCCACCCAAGTCAGAGCGCAACAGGTACGCTCTAATAGAGAATTCCGGGCCTCGTACGGAGTGAACTTCTTGCTGAGATAGTAAATGGCCTGCTCTTTCCTCCCTATTTCATCATGCTGCCCCAGGACGCAACCGAAGGCACCATCTAATACTGCAATGTAGAGTAGTAAAGGTCTACCTGGCTCGGGCGGGACCAAAACTGGTGGTGTTGACAGGTTTTCCTTGATTTTGTCGAAAGCTTTTTGGCAGTCATCAGTCATTTGGTAGCGGCATCCTTCTTTAGCATCTTAAAGATTGGCTCACAGATAATTGTAGATTGTGCTATGAACCGGCTAATGTAGTTAAATCTCCCCAAGAAACTCATCACGTCCTTCTTATTCTTTGGCGGTGGCAATTCATGAATAGCTTGACCTTTGATGGATCCAGCTCTATTCCTCGGCGACTCACAATAAACCCAAGTAATTTTCCAGCGGGAACCCCAAATGCACACTTTGCGGTATTCAATTTCAGGTTGTACTTTCGCAATCGATTGAAAAAATTTCTCAGATCTTCCACATGATCGGTGGCCTTCTTGGACTTTATGATAACGTCATCTACGTACACCTCGATCTCCTTGTGTATCATATCATGAAAAATGGTAATCATAGCCCTCATGTAGGTGGACCCTGCATTCTTTAACCCAAACGACATCATCTTGTAGCAGTACATTCCCCACGGCATAATGAAAGCCATTTTCTCAGCATCTTCTTCATCCATCCAAATCTGATGGTAACCAGTGAAATAATCCACGAACGATTGCAATTCGTGCTTGCCGCAATTGTCGATCAAGATGTGTATGTTTGGTGAAGGAAAGTCATCTTTTGGACTGGCCTGGTTGAGATCCCATTAATCGACAAAGACTCTAACCTTCCCGTCCTTCTTTGGTACTGGCACGATATTGGCTAACCACGATGGGTATTCCACTGCCCTGAGGACCTTGGCTTTGACCTGCTTGGTGACTTCTTCCTTGATTTTCAGACTCATATCCGGCTTGAACTTTCTGAGCTTCTGCTTTACCGGCGGACATGTCGGATCGGTTGGCAGTTTGTGAGCCACAATAGACGTGCTCAGGCCCGTCATGTCGTCATACGACCAGGCGAATATGTCCTCTTATTCTCTTAGAAATTCTGTGTATTTCTTCTTTTCTGATGACGATAAGTGAAAGCTGATTCGTGTTTCTTTGACATTCTCTTCATCCCCTAGATTAACAATTTCTGTCTCGTCCAGGTTGGACTTTGGTCTGTTTTCAAAATTCTCAACTTCCTTAACAATCTCCTCCGGTATGTCATCTTCCTCTGAATCTATATCTGTTTGTTGCGTTGTCTCATTGCATGTCACAGTCATCGGTTCATCAAGACAAGTAATAGTAATGCTGTATAAGTAGAGTTATGAGAGAAAATAATAAGAGTGTTGATTTATAAGGAAAGTTGAAATGCTTTGATAAATTCCATAACTGTTTTGAACATTGAAGATCTTACTGCGGAAATTTAAAATGCGAAAGAGAAGACTAGTAAAAATAAAAGATAGTGCATGATGCTTGTTCAGCCTTGCTACCCCGAGGCTCGCCGGGCTCTGGTGGTTTTGATGGTCCAGTTATTGAGGCGTGCTCCTCCACTCACAGCTTGTATGAAAGGGCCTTCCTCCCCCTCCTCCTCGAGGATGACACAACAGTCCATATCATCATCTTCTAGGAACAAATTCTTCACCGCTGCCAGTGCCTCCTCTACTTCTGACCCAAAGATAACATCGGCCGGTTGGAAAGTCTGTTCCAAGTGTGGCATTGGCTGCTCCAGCGGATAGTAAGGACCGCGCCATGGTGGCGACCAGTTGTTGAATTCTTCCCACGTTTACTCATATCCTAGACCGAAGGTGGTGCCACGCTTCATGAGTTTTATGGGCTTAGCGATTCCTTGGAGGTTCTTGCCAAGCCCTTTTCCCGGTTCGTGCCCACTCCAATTCAATATGCTCTCGATTTTATTGTCTCGCCATTTGTCCTTGTCAACGGCTTTGACTCGCTCGATGTGGTGATAGGTCTCCCCACCTATCTTTCTTCTGCCTCCGATTGCCGGGATGGTCTGGCGACTGTATATAGGATTGCTACCGTCGCCGTGAATGATCATCTCCTAGTGATTTCACTCAAACTTTACTGCCTGATGCAGTGTTGATGCTACGGCCCCGGCAGCATAAATCCAGGGTCGTCCCAACAGAAGATTGTAAGATGCCGACATGTCTATCACTTGAAAATCCACATCGAACCAAGTAGGCCCCATTTGCAAACACAGACTAATTTCCCCAATGGTGGACCTTTGGGAGCCGTCAAAAGCTTTTACGTTGATAGCCCCATCCTTGATCTCGTGCAGTCCCTTACCCAACGTCCTGAGTGTTACCAACGGACAAATGTTGACGCTGGATCCCCCATCAATCAGGACTCTGGTGATAAAATAATCTTCGCATTGCACAGTGATGTGCAATGCCTTGTTGTGACCCAACCCTTCTGGTGGCAGCTCATCTTCATGAAAAGTGATCTTGTGACTTTCCAATACCTGTCCTACCATGTTAGCCATCTCTCCGCCGGTGATGTTGCTTGGCATATATGCTTCGCTCAGCATCCTTAACAAAGCATTCTTGTGTGCATCGGAATTTTGTAGCAAAGCAAGGATAGAAATTTGCGCTGGTGTCTTGTTCAGATGGTCAATGACCGAGTATTCCTTAGCCTGTATCTTTCTCCAGAGATCATCTGACCCGGTCTCGGTGATGGTTGACCGGCTAGAAGCCTGCTTGCTCGACTCAGCCAGATGTTCCGGGGTATAAACTCTACCAGTTCTCGTTATACCATGTGCCGCAATAGCCTCTCCGAACATAACCTTACCTTTCCTTCTTGCCTCGACTGTGTAGTCTCATGGTATAACCTTTGTATGGAACGGTGTTACGACTGACATCGCCACTGGAATTGGCGTGGCTATCTTTACTCCGAACAGAGCCTGCACCTTGGGCGGTAAAACTGCAACTTCGAATGGTGTAGGTGCCTTTGCTGGAGACACGAATTCAACCTCAATTGGCGCTGGCGTCTTTGCAGATGGTGATGCTTCAAACTCGAGTGGTATGGACATGTTTACCTCGACGACCCCAGAAGGCTGAATCTGGACCACAATCTGATTGAGGGTGACTACTGGCTTCTTTGGATCGTCGCCTTCTGTGATTAAACCAATTGATCCCTTGGGGTCCCAGTCATCCTCTATTTCAATCATGTGAACGCCTCCACCCTTGTGGTCTGGTAGAGGGTTATTGCGGACATTTGGAGCAGGCTCTTTTGCTACAATGATCTTGTTGTCAATCAAAGTCTAGATCTTATCCTTCAGAGAGCGGCATTCATCAATGGTATGTCCTTTCATGCCGGAATGGTATGCACAGGATTTATTTGGATTGACCCACTGAGAAGGGTTTTCGGGGTTTATGGCAGGGATAGGGGTGACATAACCAGCAGCTTTGAGCCTTTCGTACAACTGGTCAATTGGTTCAGCAATGGCGGTATACTGTTTGGGAGGTTTGCGGTCGAAATTTGGTCGAGGTCTAGGGAAGCTTTGACGTGGGGGAGGTGATTGATAGTGGGATGGTTGGGTGTTATAGGCTTGTTAAACATGTGCCGGTTGGGAGTATTTAGGTGAAGTGGGCTGATATGCGGGAGGTGGAGCTGATTAATAAGTGGGTGGTGGAGTATGGTAAGAGCGTGAGGATGCTTGGTAGTTTGGAGTAGGTTGATATGTGGGTGGAGGCATTGGATAGGTTTGGTATTTGATAGGGGATTTGGTCCTCTGTGCAACCATTACAGCACCTACGTCCCTTTTCTTGGACGTACCACCAGACTGTAAAGCCTTATTGGTAGCCCGCAAGGCTTCAAAGTTCGTAACCATACCACTCTTGATGCCTTCCTCGATCCTTTCTCCTAGCTTGATGATATCAGAAAAGTTATGATTCTCAATCAGCATCAGCCTCTCATAATACTGTGGGTCTTGGGCCCGAACGAAGAATTTGTTCATTTGCTCTTCTTCCAAAGCAGGCCTAACCTTAGCAGCTTCTGACCTCCATCGAGTAGCATACTCACGGAAGGTCTCCGTGGGTTTCTTCTTCAAGTTTTGGATATAGAACACATCTGGTGCATTTTCCGTGTTGAACCTGAATCTGTCCATAAAATCGGATGCCATGCTTACCCAGTTCGACCACTTCTTCAGATCCTGGCTAATGTACCAAGCTAAGGCGTCTCCCTTTAGGCTCTTCATGAAAAGCTTCGTGCGGATTTTCTCGTCTCTTCCCACTCCGACCAGCTTGTTACAATATGTTCTCAAGTGGACCCTTGGATCCCCGGTACCATCAAACAACTCGAACTTGGTTTTGTACCCCTCGGGCAGTTCGACATCGGGCTGTATGCACAGATCTTCATAGTTTAGCCCCTCAATTCCCTTACTACCTTCAACGCCTTGAATCCTGCTAGTCAACTTTTTAAGCTCTTCGGCCAGATTTTTGATGAGCAAGTCCTTATCATTGGACTCGGGTGTGCTTGAGATGGGCTGGGTGGAGTGTGGCACAGTCTCCACATAGATGGGGGTATTATGTTGGGTGTGGCAATGGTCATTTGTGGAGTTTTGGAGTTCTGGGATGAGCAGTGGGGTGTTATGGCAAGTATTGCAGTGGTGGTGAGGAGCGGGATGGTTTTGTTGCTTTGGGGTGCTTTGCGGAGGTACATGATTCTGAGTATTTGGGAAAGTAACCTCTGGAGTGGTGAGGGAAAATGACAGACTTGCCAAATTTCGGACTTGATCAAGTTCTTCCTGAAACTTCAACAGCTTTTGTTCTAGTTGGGATGCATTTTCCTTGGGGGCCAGAGTACCATGAGTGACCTCTACCCGCTCAGTTGAGTTGTTCGAATCTTCCCATTTTCCTTTATTTTTGTGTCTGACAGGACTGGGAGGAGGAGTAGGTGGAGGGCCCCTGGATCTCGTAAAATATGATGATGTTGCCAGAATTCACGAACTAACCTTTGGGGAGGGGAATAAACAAAAAGTAAAAACAAAAGGTAACAAGTCAGTGAGGATCATAAGGAAAATGTTGTAATATTTAAACACGTAGTGCTTGAAATATAAAGCACGTCCTAATTTTGGGGACCTCGTTGTGCCCGAGGTAGGCCTAGCGACAAGCTAATTTGGAGAACTTAAAGTGCTAAATGCCTTATTTTATTGATAAAAAGGTAGACGAATCCCAAAGCGACACTAAATAATAAGAAAATAAAAAGTCACTAATGGCCATTGGCCTTATTACATCTCATAAAATGAAAAGTTCCTATCTATTTGGTCCCGGAGGGACCTTCCCCAGACTCGGCATTGTTGGCTCCATCGAACAGCTCTCCCAGCTCGCGCAGTCCTAGTAGCAAGTAGGCTCTAGCCAGATGTCCGCCTTCATTTCCTTCAGCAGTCCGGCAGTCTTCGACCCTCTTCAGAAACTTCTTTTCCAATTCCACTATACCTCGCTCCAGATAGACCAATCGCTTGTTGGCGCTGACAGCCATATCCTTCCACTCTTCAATTATTTTTTGATTGGCTTCTTGTATTTCACGGTGCTCATTTTCACATTCCCGAATCCTCTTACGCAGTTGGTTGTACTTGACCTGTGCCTCAGCCTTTTCATCGATGATCCTGTGACCTCGAACAAACCCGGGTTGACCCAGACCATTGTGATTGTCCTCCAGCCAACCTGAGTAGNATGCTTGGTAGTTTGGAGTAGGTTGATATGTGGGTGGAGGCATTGGATAGGTTTGGTATTTGATAGGGGATTTGGTCCTCTGTACAACCATTACAGCACCTACGTTCCCTTTTCTTGGACGTACCACCAGACTGTAAAGCCTTATTAGTAGCCTGCAAGGCTTCAAAGTTCGTAACCATACCACTCTTGATGGCTTCCTCGATCCTTTCTCCTAGCTTGATGATATCAGAAAATTTATGATTCTCAATCAGCATCAGCCTCTCATAATACTGTGGGTCTTGGCCCGAATGAAGAATTTGTTCATTTGCTCTTTTTCTAAAGCAGGCCTAACCTTAGCAGCTTCTGACCTCCACGAGTAGCATACTCACGGAAGGTCTCCGTGGGTTCTTCTTCAAGTTTTGGATATAGAACACATCTGGTGCATTCTCTGTGTTGAACCTGAATCTGTCCATAAAATCGGACGCCATGCTTACCCAGTTTGACCACTTCTTTGGATCTTGGCTAATGTACCAAGATAAGGCGTCTCCCTTTAGGCTCCTCATGAAAAGCTTCATGCGGATTTTTTCGTCTCTTCCCACTCCGACCAGCTTGTCACAGTATGTTCTCAAGTGGACCCTTGGATCCCCGGTACCATCAAACAACTCGAACTTGGGAGGTTTGTACCCCTCGGGCAGTTCGACATCGGGCTGTATGCACAGATCTTCATAGTTTAGCTCCTTAATTCCCTTACTACCTTCAACGCCTTGAATCCTGCTAGTCAACTTTTTAAGCTCTTCGGCCAAATTTCTGATGAGCAAGTCCTTATCATTGGACTCGTGTGTGCTTGAGATGGGCTAGGTGGAGTGTGGCACAGTCTCCACGTAGATGGGGGTATTATGTTGGGTGTGGCAGTGGTCATTTGTGGAGTTTTGGAGTTCTGGGATGATCAGTGGGGTGTTATGGCAAGTATTGCAAGGGTGGTGAGGAGCGGGATGGTTTTGTTGCTTCGGGATATTTTACGGAGGTACAGGATTTTGAGTATTTGGGAAAGTAACCTCTGGAGTGGTGAGGGAAAATGACAAACTTGCCAGATTCCGGACTCGATCAAGTTCTTCCTGAAACTTCAACAGCTTTTGTTCTAATTGGGATGCATTTTCCTTGGGGACCAGAGTACCACGAGTGACCTCTACCTGTTCAACTGAGTTGTTCAAATCTTCCATTTTTCCTTTGTTTTTTGTGTCTGACAGGACTGGAAGGAGGAGTGGGTGGAGGGCCCCTGGATCTCGTAAAATATGATGACGTTGCCAGAGTTCACGAACTAACCTTTGGGGAGGGGAATAAACAAAAAGTAAAAATAAAAGGTAACAAATCAGTAAGGATCATAAGAAAAAATGTTGCAATATTTAAACACGTAGTGCTTGAAATATAAAGCGCGTCCTAATTTTGGGAACCTCGTTGTGCCCGAGGTAGGCCTAGCGACAAGTTAATTTGGAGAACTTAAAATGCTAAATGCCTCATTTTATTGATAAAAAGGTAGGCGAATCCCAAAATGACACTAAATAATAAGAAAATAAAAAGTCACTAATGGTCATTGGCCTTATTACATCTCATAAAGCGAAAAATGAAAATTCCTATCTATTTGGTCCCGGAGGGACCTTCCCCAGACTCGGCATTGTTGACTCCATCGAAAAGCTCTCCTAGCTCGCGTAGTCCTAGTAGCAAGTAGGCTATGGCTAGATGTCCGCCTTCATTTCCTTCAGCAGTCCGGCAGTCTTCGACCCTCTTCAGAAACTTCTTTTCCAATTCCACTATGCCTCGCCCCAGATAGACCAATTGCTTGTTGCCGCTGATAGCCATATCCTTCCACTCTTCAATTAGTTTTTGGTTGGCTTCTTATATTTCACAGTGCTCATTTTCACATTCTCGAATCCTCTTACGCAGTTGGTTATACTTGACCTGTGCCTCAGCCTTTTCATCGATGATCTTGTGACCTCGAACAAACCCGGGTTGACCCAGACCACTGTGATTGTCCTCCAGCCAGCCCGAGTAGTGTGGGGTACAACCAGCATGGTATCTGTCTGGTTCGATGGTGTCCTTTCCCAAGACAATTTTGCAGTGCTACATATGCTGAGCCTGGCACCTGTACGGACTATCGTCATTCTGGAAGTCAGCTCGGAAGTGACTCATCTTGTCGACCCTTGGTATAACCTACTTCCTGCCAGCCTGTCTCATAACTCGGAGAGGGATATAAGGGTAGGTTCCCCTCAAATCGATCAGTATCAGAAATGGCGCATCCCTGGATCGAACGATGAATTCTTCAGTAGGGAACCACTCGAACATCCATTGTACCTGGTCCTCAGTCAAATTATCAAAGAGTTCGACCCATTGTCTAGCATTCTCCAGTTGGGCGAACATGTTGGGCATGTAATTCATTTGCTTTGGGTGATGAAAGGCGATATGATCGTCCCAGTCCTTTCGATGGATTTCCTATCGGTATTCACCCTTTTGGAGATGTTCCATGAGCCAGAGTTGAAGTAGCAGATTACAACCCTCAAAATGTTTGGCTCCCTGTTGACACCTTTCCAGGGCTCGGCATATCTGCAATGATCATCGACACAAGACTGAATGATTGTCCTTCAATTCCTTCCATTAGAGTTTTGGTGACCATAGCTAGTCTGGTATGGATTCTTGCTTTCTTCATTAGAAACACTATCATCCCCAAGAAACAGAACATGAAGACAAAGACCCTTCGGTGAATATGCCCTAATGATATAAGGGCGAACTCATCAGGATAAGTACGGTAAGATTTGCTGTGACCGTACCTCTCGTACAAGTAGTCAAAGGGAATGTATGACTCTTTCAAACATGTCAAGTCTGGATTCTTCTTTAGACCCATCATTTTGAGAAAACCTCTACCTTTGCAATTTTCCAGCATTAA
>NC_031995.1:95721647-95722853 GCF_001879085.1 Nicotiana attenuata | reverse complement strand
AGAGACTCAAAGTCAGTCTGACAGAGTTAAGGGTTCTAAAATAAGACCCTAGTTCGATCAAATCACATAATCAAACCTCGGCAGAACCCCCAGATTCTAGGGTTTCCACCTTGAATCAAGTACAGAGATGAGGAGGCAAGTAGTTGAATCAAAACATGTTTAGAGGTTTCAGAAAAGAACTAAAACTTCTAACATGCTTCTTCCAGCAATCAGAACTCATGAATAGCATGTAAATATAGTAGAAGAGTTCAAAGCAAACAGAGTAAAGAAACTAATTCGAAGCATGATGAGGAAAGACTGATAAGAACAGTAGAAGAAAGCATGCTTAAGAAGATCCTTTTAAAAGAGACTTAAACGAGGTTCATTAGAAGAAAAGAAAAAATAGTAAGAACACTTAAGAATACGGTAGAAGAATACAGTAGGCGAAACATACTAGACCATGGTAGAAGAAAATAGCAGAATATAGTAGAAAAGCATACAAGGACATAGTATAGAAAACACAGTAGAAGAACATACAAGAACGGAATATAGAAAGCACAGTAGAGGAACATACGTGGTAGAAGGAAAACATAAGAACACAGTAGAGGCAAATACACACAAAAGCAAAGGAGAAGGAAGTCGGATAAACACTTAAGCATTTCAGAAACCTAGATCGGAAAGAAGACTTCGAAAGAATTTTTGAAAGAAAGTTAGGGAAATCGTTTGAAAACTCAAGTAGAGGCATAGATACACAATAGATCTAAAAAAATCGGAGAAAACCTCGAAGGTTAGGGTTCAGAGAACCCTAGAAATGAGAAAGGCTTTGAGAGGTCATCGATCTGAGTCGGAGAGGTCAGAATCAAACTCAAACAACTATAGTACGCTGGAGCAAAGCCGGAGATGACCAGAGAACCTTAGAATTGATAGAGGTCTGGGTGAAAACCTTCGAAAGTCAAGCCTCGAATCTTCAGCTATTAAGCACATAGGAGCAATAGGAGGTGAGTATAGGACTCCCACAGCCCGAGAAGCCATGGATTCCGGTGAGTTTCACGGTGGAAGATGATGAGACGATTAGGGTTCAGAGAAGGTTCGAGAGAGTTTGAGGGGGTGAAGGGATTCAAAGGCGGCTGATAGATGAGAGTGATTTAGGGTTGGGGGGTTGGGAAATTAAAAAGGAAAGATGGGATCGTGGCCGTTGATCATTTTGATCAATGGCCTGGATTTATT
>NC_031995.1:95635849-95721547 GCF_001879085.1 Nicotiana attenuata | reverse complement strand
GCTGATGGATGAATGGCGCATGCCTTTGACACCTGTCGCATCTTCGTACAAATTCCCTTGCATCCTGTTCCATGTTGACCCAGTAGTATCCAGCTCGAATTATTTTTTAGGACCAACGCATCCGCGCCCGAATGGTTGCCACATGACCCTTCGTGGATTTCCCGTTAATACGTACTCTGTGTCTCCGGGGTCCAAGGCATATGGCGAGTGGTCCTCCAAAGGTTCTTTTAATATAAGACTCCGTCCTCGGCCAAACAAAAACCGGGCCGCTTTTAGTTCTCAATGCCCTTGATTCTTTGGGGTCCTGTGGGAGTTTTCCTGTTTTTAAGATAGTCCACATACCTCTTTACTCCAGTCCCAAGTAAGGCTAGTTGAGTTGACCTCGGCGTGCCCTTCTTCTACGACCGACCTCATTAGCTGTACCACCTTTTCGGACTCGAGCTCGTCGTCCTCGACTGTCGAGCCCAGATTGGCGAGGGCATCCGCCTCGCTGTTTTGATCTCGGGGTACGTGTTGGAGAGTCCATTCTTTGAATTTGTGCAAGGTGTTTTGGAGTTTGTCGACATACCTTTGCATCCGGCTCTCCCTGGCCTCGAACGTTTTGTTCGTCTGATTTACCACAAGAAGAGAATCGCACTTGGCTTCGATCACTTCGGTGCCGAGGCTCCTGGCTAATTCTAAACCTGCAACCATAGCCTCATACTCGGCTTCATTGTTAGTCAACCTCCTCGTCCGTATAGACTGCCTAATGACGTCCCCGGTAGGAGGTTTTAGTATGATCCCCAATCCCGACCCCTTTACGTTCGAAGCTCCGTCCGTGAACAATGTCCATACTCCGGACGGAGTCCCCGAGCTCAGCAGGAGCTCTTTTTCGACCAGGGGAATAAGGGTCGGTGTGAAGTCGGCGATAAAATCAGCCAATACTTGCGACTTAATCGAGGTTCGAGGTCGATATTGGATATCGTACTCGCTAACCTCTATGGCCCACTTGGCCAGCCGGCCGGACAATGCATGACATTTCTTAATGGGTATGTAGTTACAACATGTATGGGGTGACTTTGGAAGTATGGCTTCAATTTTCTTGAGGCACTAATTAGGGCTAATGCCAATTTTTCTAGGTGAGGATACTTCGTTTCCGCTTCCCCTAGTGTCCTACTTACGTAGTAGATGGGGAACTGGGTGCCCTGTTCTTCCCTAACTAGGACCCCACTGACGGCTACTTCCGATACGGCCAAGTATAGGTATAGAGGCTCTCCGATTTTCGGAGTATGCAACAAAGGTGGATTAGAAAGGTACCTTTTGAGTTCCTCTAGGGCGTGCTGGCATTCTGGTCCCCACGTGAAATCATTCTTCTTCTTTAGAAGATTGAAAAATTGATGGCTCCTATCCGAGGATCGGGATATGAACCGGCCTAGAGCAGCTATGCGCCCGGTGAGCCGTTGGACGGCCTTTACGTTATCGACAATCTTTATGTCCTCGATTGCCTTAATCTTATCCGGATTGATCTCGATTCCCCTATTGGACACCATAAATCCCAGGAACTTTCCGGATCCGACCCCGAACGCGCATTTCTCCGGGTTCAGCTTCATGTTATATTGCTTTAATATAGCAAAAGTTTCCTGCAAATGGCTAAGATGTTCCTCTGCGCGCAGGGATTTAACTAACATATCATCAATATAAACTTCCATGGTTTTGCCTAATTGATTCTCGAACATCTTGTTAACTAGGCGTTGGTAGGTGGCCCCGGCGTTCTTTAACCCGAAGGGCATCACGTTATAGCAGTAAGTGCCATACTTAGTGATGAAGGACGTTTTTTCCTGATCGTCCTTATCCATCCGGATCTGATTATATCCGGAATAGGCGTCGAGAAAACTTAGCGTCTCGTGGCCGGCCGTGGCATCGATCATTCGATCGATGTTAGGCAAAGGGAAGGAATCCTTGGGGCAAGCTTTATTTAGATCTTTATAATCTATACACATTCTTAATTTATTACCCTTTTTGGGTACTACAACTACGTTGGCTAACCATTCGGGGTATTTAACTTCCCGGATGGACCCTATGTTTAATAGCTTAGTTACCTCCTCGTGGATGAAAGCCTGCTTGACCTCGGATTGGGGCCTTCTCTTTTGTTTGACTGGCCGGAATTTTGGGTCTGTGCTCAACTTGTGAGTCGTGACCTCCGGGGGTATGCCTGTCATATCCAAATGGGACCAAGCAAACACATCTTCGTTAGCAGTAAGAAAAGAAAGCAAATTTTTCCTGAGCTCGGTAGTTAAACCCGAGCCCAGGTATACCTTTCGGTCTGGCGCACTCGAACGAATAGGGATCTGTTCCAGCTCTTCGACTGTTGATTTGGTGGCATCGGACTCATCCGGAGTCACGAAAGACCGGGGAAGAAAGAGGTCTTCCCCGAAGGTAGATTCTGGTTCAGCCTCTTTTACCGGAGGCTTACACTTTGACTGCTATTTTGCCTTGGACACCTCATCTACTGCGAACATCTCTCTTGCGGCGCATTGCTCCCCGTACATAGTGATGACCCCCTCGGCAGATGGGAATTTCAGCATTTGGTGCAGCGTGGACGGTACGGCCCCGATGTCGTGTATCCAAGGTCTTCCGAGCAGGGCGTTGTACCTCATATCGCCCTTGATAACACAGAACTTGGTCGCTTTTGTAACTCCGCCCACGTCGATCATCAGAGTTATTTCCCCTCGTGTTGTCTCCGTAGCCATATTAAATCCATTCAATACTCTCACCTCAGAAATTATCTGCCCTGTCAGTCCCAACTGTTCGACGACCCACGACCGAATTATGTTAGCCGAGCTTCCGGGATCGACCAAGACACGCTTGACTTTAGTGTCTCGGACCATCATGGATATTACCAAAGCGTCGTTATAGGGTTGTGCTGGTCCATCGATTTCCTCGTTGCTAAAACATAGTGTTCCCTCTGGTGCATAATCCCTGATCCGCTTCTCCCTTGTGATCGATATCTTGGTACGTTTCAGTATTGGTACTTGAGGTGCGTCTTCCCCTCCAATTATCATGTTTATGGTGTGCCGGGGTTCCTTCCTATCGGCTGGTCGATCTCGATTTTCGTAATGATTTTTGGCCCGATCACTGAGAAATTCTCGAAGGTAACCCTCATCGAGCAACCGGGCAACTTCCTCCCGCAGTTACCTGCAATCTTCGGTTCTGTGGCCATGTGTGTTGTGGTACTTACATATTAACTTGGGATCCCTCCTCGATGGATCGGACTGTACGGGTTTGGGCCATCGGGCTTCTTTGATACGTCCGATCGCCGACACCAAGGTAGCCGAATCGACACTGAAATTATATTCAGCCAATCGGGGTGCTTCCTGTCTATCGACGGCTTTCCCGAGGTTGGCCTTCGGTAACGGTCTTCTGTTCCTCTCATAGCCGCGGTCGTTCCTCGTAAATTTAGGCCTCCTATCATCCTGATACGGCCGATATCTTTCCTTGTTCGGTCTCGAATCTTTGTAGTTTTCCCTACGAGGTCGATCGAAATTCCTATATGTGGATGGTGAATCCGAACTTGCTCCGCTGTGGTCGTCCTCTACCCTTATCTTCGATTGGTACCGGTTATGGATGTCTGCCCACGTAATTGCTGGAAACTCGATCAGACTTTGCTTTAATTGCCTGGATGCGGCTGAGCTGTTGGCGTTCAATCCTTGAGTGAAGGCTTGTACTGCCCAGTCATCCGTGACTGGGGGAAGATCCATCCTCTCCATTTGAAATCGAGACACAAATTCCCGGAGTGTCTCGTTTATGCGCTGTCGGACCTTGAATAGGTCGGATTTCCTTGTTTCTACCCTGATCGCCCCGGCGTGAGCTTTCACGAAGGCATCGGCTAACATGGCGAACGAATCGATGGAATTTGGCGGTAAGTTATGATACCACGTCATTGCCCCCTTGGACAAGGTTTCTCCAAACTTTTTCAACAAAACTGACTCGATTTCATCATCTTCGAGGTCGTTTCCCTTAATCGCGCATGTGTATGCTGTCACATGCTCGTTTGGGTCCGAGGTCCCATTATACTTCGGGATATCGGGCATTCTAAATTTCTTAGGGATAGGTTTTGGGGCGGCACTGGATGGGAACGGTTTTTGTACAAACTTTTTAGCGTCAAGGCCTTTCAGGACCGGAGGTGCACCTGGTATTTGGTCGACCCTGGAGTTGTATGTTTCTACTTTTTTATCGTTGGCCTCGATCTTTTCCTCCCCCTTTTCGATTCGTTCGGTCAATTCTTCTAGCCTCCTAAGAACCGCAGAATCAGCATCCGGCCCACCCCGTTCCGGATGTACTGGGGTCGGATTGATGATTGCAGCTGCACGGGGAGCCTCCTCGAACCTGACAGGCTCCTGGACCCGGCTCTGGAGCTGAGCTATAGCCGATTGCTGGGCTTGCAGCATGTCAAAAATCATTTTAAGGTTGATAGTCTCTTCGCCGACTGCCTGGGCCCTCGAATCGTCCTCACCCCGGACGCTATGTGATGATCCGGAGATCTGATCAGTGTTAGAGCGCCATCCGGGAATCGGCATCTATCGTGTTTTCGAGCCCGGGCATTCCATTGTTTCCTGTCTGCTGTTCAAGTTCGTTGTTGATTGATTGTGCCATTCTATGAGTTGGTAATTTGAATGTAAGATGGACTCTTTTGCAAAGAACCAGTGTACTGTGATGCGTCAAGAAAGAGTATCAAAGAGCTCACTAATATCCTTAGCCCCACGGTGGGCGCCAAACTGTTTACCCTGGAATCCGGATAACAATTGAATTTATAGGGGGTTTTAAGGATCCGTGAACTAAAAGATACAAAAGGTTTGGATTGAGGAAAATAAAAGATAAAGACTCAACAATTGCTGCTAAAGTAAATAATCGCAGAATATAATATTGCTTAGAACAATTGTGCTTGATAGCGTACAAGAATTGAGAGAGATGGTACCGTAGTGTAATGGTTTCCGATCCCCTCTTTATGGGGTCTTCTCCCCTTTTATACATTCTGATTAAGGGTAAAAATAAGGTAGGTAAATTAATTACATCGTGGATCCCTGTAATTACGCCTTAATGGCCTGAAGTGGTTGAGAAAATCACGTTTGGGCGAGATATCCGGCGACGCTTGGTTATCCGTTACGAGTCCGGCTTCCGACCTTGTGTGTTTCTCCATCCGGTGGTGACTCATATCGAGCTCTGCAACGGTCTCGAAATGACTCGACCTCGGTTGTTGACGTGGCCGTCGTTCTACCTTGCATCCAGGTCGGGTTCGATGGCCCCGACTTGCCCCGGACCGGACCCAACCCGTTCGGGCTCAAGCAAAAAGGGTATCACCCAATACATGAAGCTTCAAGAATTTGGTGAACTCGGCTCTGGATCTTGACAGGCTTATTCTATTATCTATGTTATTGTTGCTTCTTAAAGGTTCTTGATGATAGCTTCAAGCCTTTTAGGCTCTTCATATATGTCTCCAAATGCAATTCTGGACCAGGTGCTGAGACTCTTGCGTAACTTCTTAGTTTCTGGCGCAACACATATAGAGGGTTACCTAAGATAGGCTCATTCCAGGATTTTGTACAACCCTCAGGTAATCATCATGTTCTACCCACATATTAAAGAACTTGAAGTAACTAATGTGATCAGTGTCATTTGCATTGCAAGTAATAAGGAGGGGAGCATGATCAGAGCAAAACCGCGATAAATGGGTGACGATAGTGCCTCCCAAACTGATCAAACCAATGAGCATTGTATACCAAATGATCTAACCTTTTCCATATAGTATTTGGGGGGTCCCTGTTATCGCTCCTGTAAGTCACAAGCAGATAAACAAGAAACAAAGTCAAAACTTTCCTCAATTCTGTAGGGTCTGCCTCCTATGTCCTCCTCTGGGTCTGTAATGACATTAAAATCCCCTACCACTCCCCATGGGCCATCTATCCTATTCGCAGTAAATCTTGCCTCGCTTGTTCATCGCACTTAGCATATACTACAGATAGATGAAAGGAGATAGGACCTTGGATTTGTTTGATATGAACTAAAACCTGCTGCTCCTTATCATCTAGAATCTCCAAATCATATTCAGCAGACCAAAAGATCCATATTTTGTGTGAGTAGTTGAAGAAGTTGAATTGGTACCCCAATTTTCTCTTGAATTTGTCAATTTTCCTAGCTCTAGTCGTAGGTTCATAAATGAACATGTACGGTAGCTTGTATTGTTACTTAATGATCTTGAGTCTGTCAGCCGCACCTTGGGATCCTATTGTTGCAGCCAAACGCACACGCAAGTATACGTGGTCGTCAAGTAATAAAGTGATAAGATAGAGTGTCGAACCCACGAGGACTTGTGATTAACTATTAACTAAATTAGACTATCCTAATTATCTAAACAAGAATTAAACCTAGAAGTATATGACTCTAATCTAATTAAAATAAAGAAAAATAAATAATGAACTTTGAACAGAGGAATAGCAGATTTTTATGTTATCAATGTTGTGAAAACGATCTAGGGTTACGGGCTATCTAACATTCCAACTGTATTCTTCAATTAAATTGACTAACTAATTTATTTAGCTTATTGTTTGATAGGGTTAATATTACTCATAAGAATCTGTCGAGTTCTTATTCGCATATTCAAGCTAACCTAACACCTATATGTCTATGGAATTAGAACTACCAAGAACGTATTTATAATTCCTGTACATCAACCAAGCAAGGCAATTGGGTATATGTCTATCCTAAGCGCGAATCTGTTCCCTGATGTCCGGGTTCAAGAACTTGCTCTACTCAATCCTATATGCAATCTAGAATTCTCACTTTCGAGTTCAACTCTAGATTCGCAAGTAGTATTTAATTGGTGATTAAGCAATTAAATAATTAAGCACAAGATTGAATAAATAAACCAATATGATAAATCAAGAAAGCAAAGTCAATATCCGAATAACAATAGTCATGAAAGAACCACAACCCTAGAACGTGATATTTAGCTCCACATAGACATGGTAGCCAAACAACAAATTATACGAAGAAACATATAAATTACTAAGTTTGGTGTAAGAAAAGATGAAACCCGGCCTCCACGACGGCTCTGTGCTCTTCCTTCTTCAAAAGTTACTCTAAAAAACTTCCCCCTCCTTCAAAGTCACGTTCCTCCACAAAAGCGAGTTTAAAGACTATTTATATGGGATAGGGTTAGCATGGGGTGAAATAATACAAGCCCAATTCAAAACAACCTTTTTAGGTTAGCTCGTTCACTCTCTTGTGCGCACACGAGTGTGAACGAGCAATGTTCTTCTCTTTTTCTTTCTCTTCTAGGTCTCTCGTGCACTTCCCTGCCTTTTTGCTATAATTCGCTATTTTTTTTCCCAAGATTTTCCTCAATAGCTCGTTCACGCTCTCTTGTGCACGTGAGAGTGAACAAGCAAAGTCCTTCTTTTGTCTTTTGGTCACAAATCAGATTCTTTTGCTCACATTTCGTCCAACTTGCTCCTATACATAAGAATGCACGTAATGAGCATAGTTCACTACAAAAACTCATGTAACCTACCGTAACCACATAAGTTATGAGATGAAAGTGCACCGAAAAATATGCATTTTTGGCCGTTTATCACCTATGCCCCTAATATTCCAAGATATTGTACTAGTCATGGATAACATTAGGCTTTAAGTCTCTTTGATCGCTATTGATGATGATTGTCTTTTCCTTGAAAGGAGCCTCAATCCCATTTTCTAGAGTAGAGTAATTACCCCTCGAGGACAGGTTGTTAAAATATGTAACATTCTGTTGGAATTGATTAGGAGTCTCAAGAACTACTTCACAAGTTTGATGTTTTCTTGAACCTCTAATATGTTCATCATCAGACTTGGAGTAGCTAAGATCTTCTGATAAGTTTTCCATGTCCATGTAATTTTCTGTCTTTGTGTCTTGTATGATGGCATATATCGTTTTGTTTCTAAACACCATCCTCCACTGCATCTCCATAATCACTTAGATCTGCTTCAGACCTTTCCAAATCTTCCTTTGGCCTTCCTACCAGCACAGTTCTCTTCTAGATATAGGGATCCAGTTTAAAGAGTGGATTATTATTAGGGAATATCTTTAGTACCACATCACGAGCGATGACAAACTTTGAAGAGAATTTTCTCCCTTTCTTGTTCACAGAATCCTAGCTCAATCCAAACAAAATCCTAATATAACTTGTTCACAAACAAAACGACTCTGAGTTTATTTCTTCTTTCTAATTTGTGTTACTTGGCATAATTGGATCATGCTCACAAGAATACTAAGGTCTCTGACTTTATAGATAGGAGGCATGTAACCAAACAAATCTCTGCTCAATATTACCTTGAGTCTTCACTATTATAAATATCCAGATACAGAAAGCCAAGGCATATTATCCCATGTGGACTCTAAATCACAAAGGTGACTTCACCTGTGTATACGGTCCAAATCATATGCCTTCAATCTATAGGCTCGAGGGGTCATGTTAAGATCGAGTTCAGGCAAGGTCGAGTTCGAGCCCGATGGACCAGACTCGAGCTCGAAAATAGGATGCAATGCCCGAGGATCGAAGTACGATGAATACCGAAGCCGAGTATGCTCGACCACAAAATAATGCCGTTATGGATTTCTAACAGAATAAGCGAGATTCCTGCAACGTCCCCAAAATCATGGCACAAATCCCGGAATAAAATTGTACGATTCTGTACTAGGTGGTTAGACAACTGTCCCAATAAGATTCCTTACTGTAAATGGAATGTACCTTATTTAGGGTTCCCCTATTATATAAAGGGGACCCCAATCATTTGTAAACATCATTTAATCATTGGCAAAGAATATAATATCTTATTTTTCTGGCTCATTGTTCATCAGACTTGTCTTTTCTCTTTACTGTTCTTACTTTACTGTTCTTAGTTCATCTCGAGGTCACTAAGCTCGAGGCCGATACTGTTTGGTAACACTAGTTTGATTCATTCATTTCTTTCATCTATTACTTTATACTTCTTGATTATTAATTGGTATTGAACTAAATCACATATCTTTAAAACCACAAATCATTGTTACTCGTATTTTCGAGGTAAACAGTTTGGCGCCCACCGTGGGGCTAAAGATAATAGTGATTATTTCATTACCGATTCTCGTTACACGCGTTATTTTTACACTTTTTCTTGTTAAGATTTTCTGATTCTCAGGATTAAACATGTCAAACTCGCAAAATACACCTGTTCATGACAACGAAGGTCTTGAATTTCATGGGAAAAACAACAATGTAGGGGTCGGTGTACCACCGATAAACCCTGGGGAAGTGCCAAATGTGGAACCATTTGACGTTAGTTCGCACATTGCTTTAAATGTAGACTTAGGCGCAGACCCCGGAGGAAGTGTACGCAGGAAAGCCCGATCTGGAGGCCAAGGAACACCAGGTATAGGAGATGGGGGAGTCAGCCTCCAAGTGATATTCGAGATGCTGCAAGCTCAGCAGATCGCCATCGCTTAACTTCAGAGTCAGAATAAAACTCCGAGCATAGCTTAACCAGAAAACACTCGACGTGCTGAACGGGCGCCAGAGAGGTCGAACGAAAATGGCTCGGGGACTGATCCCACTATTATGAGAATGCTCGAAGAGCTCACCAAGAGGATCGAGTCCGGGGAAAAGAAGATTGAAGACAACAACAAAAAAATGGAAACTTATAACTCCCGTGTTGACCAGATACCGGGGGCACCTCCGGTCTTGAAGGGTTTAGATGCCAAAAAGTTCATACAAAAATCGTTCCCTCAGAGCGCTGCTCCGATTACCATTCCTAAGAAGTTTCGCATGCCCGATATACCCAAATATAATGGGACAACCGACCCTAACGAGCATATTACTTCATACACTTGCGGGATCAAAGGAAATGACTTGAATGACGATGAGACCGAATCAGTGTTGTTAAAAAAGTTTGGGGAAACATTGTTGAAAGGAGCCATGATTTGGTATCATAACATTCATCCTAACTCTATTGATTCATTTGCTATGTTAGCAGACGCCTTTGTGAAAGCACACGCCGGGGCCAAAAAGGTGGCAACGAGGAAATCAGACGTCTTCAAGATAAAACAATGGAACGACGAGATGTTGAGGGAGTTCGTGTCCAGGTTTCAGATGGAGCGAATGGAATTACCACCGGTCTTGGATGACTGGGCAATACAAGCTTTTATGCAGGGTTTGAATGAAAGGAGTTCGATTGCGTCTCGATAATTAAAGCAGAATCTGATCGAGTATCCAACTGTGACATGGTCGGATGTACATAACCATTCCCAATCGAAGATTAGGGTGAAAGACGACTAGTTGGGAGCCCCCTTGGGTTCAGTTCATCCTAACAGATCGACAGCTAAGCCCCCGAGGGATACAGACAGGGAATCGAGGTCAAACAAAGAACGGTATCAGCCGTATGTCAATCGGAGAAACAATGGTTTGGGCCATAAAGATCCTCGGAATGATCGGAAAAACGATCGAGGTCAAAGCTCTCGGGGACTCATGAGTAAAAACGGGTTCGATAAACACACCGACTCCGCGGAGGCACCTCGATTGTCAGAGTATAATTTCAGTGTACACGCATTAGGGATTGTGTCAGCTATTGGAAGAATCAAAGATACCAGGTGGCCCAGGTCTATCCAAACCGGTCTTTCTCAGAGGAATCCAAACTTGATGTGTAAGTATCATGGCACACACGACCATAGGACCGAAGATTGCAGGCAGCTAAGGGAGGAGGTGGCTCGGTTGTTCAACGAGGGTCACCTTCGAGAATTTCTCAATGATCGGGCTAAAAGCCACTTCAGGGAACGAGATGCAAGAAAAAATGAGCAAGAAGAACCACAACATGTAATCCATATGGTCGTTGGTGGTGTCGACGTCCCACAAGGACTCGTATTCAAGCGCACCAAGGTATCGATCACCAGAGAAAAGCGGACTCGGAGCTATGTGCCCGAGGACGTCCTTTCATTCTATGACGAGGAAGCAGAAGGCATATCTCAGCCGCGCAATGACACCCTGGTTATTTCTATCCTTTTAAACGAAATTCAAGTTAAACATGTTCTAGTGGATCTAGGTAGCTCAGCGAACATAATCAGATCGAGGGTCGTAGAACAGCTCGTCCTACAAGATCGGATTGTACCTGCATCCCAGGTCCTAAATGGCTTTAACATGGCAAGCGAAACAACAAAAGGGGAGATAATCCTGCCAGTCAACGTAGATAGGACCATACAAGATACAAAATTCCATGTCATCGAAGGCGACATGAGGTATAATGCACTCCTCGGGAGACCATGGATAAACAACATGAGGGCCGTACCTTCAACTCTTCATCAGATGATGAAGTTCCCAACGGAGGATGGTGTAAAAACGGTCTATGGAGAGCAACATGCTACAAAGGAAATGTTTGCAGTCGATGAAGTGATGTCGATACCAGAGCCTTCAACCTCAGAGAAATCGAGCATCGAAGGTAAGCAGGCGGCTAAATAGCAATCACCGCCCCCAGCCTCGACAGAATCGGAGCAACGGGTAATCGAAGACGAAGAAGAGGATTTCCTTACTCCTCGAGCCTTCGTCGTTCCGGAAGACTCCGATGCAACCAAGTCATCTGTCGAGGAACTGGAGCAGGTCATACTGATCGAATACATACCCGAGAGAAAGGTATACCTGGGGACGGGATTAACCCCCGAACTCAGAAAAAACTCATTCAATTTCTTCTTGATAATATGGATTTCTTTGCTTGGTCCCACTTAGATATGACAGGGATTCCACCAGAAATAACAACATATCGGTTAAGCCTCGACCCCAAGTTTAAACCGGTAAAGCAAAAAAGGAGACCCAGTCCGAGGTGAAACATGCATTCATAAGGACAAGGTAACCAAACTCCTTAAAATAGGGTCTATTCGGGAGGTAAAATACCCCCGAATGGTTAGCCAACGTAGTTGTAGTTCCTAAAAAAGGAAAAAAATTTAGAATGTGCGTAGATTACAAGGATTTAAACAAAGCATGTCCGAAAGATTCTTTCCCACTGCCCAACATCGATCGTATGATCGATGTCACGGCCGGCAACGAGATCCTAACTTTTCTCGACGCCTACTCCGGGTACAATCAAATTCAGATGGACCCGGAGGACCAGGAAAAGACTTCGTTTATCACTAAATTTGGAACTTATTGTTACAACGTAATGCCCTTCGGGCTAAAAAAATGCAGGAGCTACATACCAACGCCTAGTTAATAAATGTTCGAAAAACAGATAGGTAAAACAATGGAAGTTTACATTGATGACATGTTGGTTAAGTCCCTGCGCGCAGAGGACCATTTAACTCATTTGCAGGAAACATTCAAAATTTTGAGAAAGTACGACATGAAGCTTAACCAGGAGAAATGTGCCTTCGGAGTCGGCTCGGGTAAGTTCCTCGATTTCATGGTCTCGAATCAGGTATCGAAATTAATCCCGACAAGATCAAGGCCATCGAGGATATCACAGTCGTGGATAGTGTGAAGGCTGTGCAAAGGCTGACTGGACGAATAGCTGCTTTGGGTCGATTCATTTCGAGGTCATCAGATCGAAGTCACCGGTTCTTTTCCTTGCTTGAAAAGAAGAATGATTTCGCGTGGACCCCCGAATGCCAGCAAGCCTTGGAAGAATTGAAGCGATACTTATCGAGCCCGCCTTTGCTTCACACCCCGAAGGTAGATGAAAAACTTTACCTATACTTGGCAGTGTAGACATGTAATTTTTGACCCTCCTCGATATTTTACATATTTTAGCATTTAAATAGTTAGTTTAGGTCTAATATCGCTATTTTAACTAGTTTTGACTCTTTTACTTTATTTTATCACAAAAATGAAAATTACGATAATATTTTTTTTATTTAGTTAATTAATATTTTATTTAGTTACCTTTAATTTATCTACCTTACATAAAATTCAAAAATACAAAAATAGTTCCACTTTGTTTTCAGGAATATTATTTTAATTTTACAATAATTTTTTCATTTTATCTTTTAGTATGATATTTGAAAAATACCAAAAATAGGTTTGTTTTAACGGTTAGTTTTATTTCAATAGTTATTTTACTTAAGTGGATTAATTAGTAAATGGGGTAGTATTTTTAATCTTGTTCAATGAGAAAGAATAAATTTTGGGCTCAAATAATCCATTTGTTAGGCCCAATTTTTGGATTAGCCCAATACCCAATACCCACCCTAACACCCTTAAAACCTAGACACAACCTAAAAAAAAACCTAACCTAGAGAGGAGGGCAGTCGTTTCTGATCAAAAAAAGAGCTAGGATATCATCGTCTTCACAAGAGAAGATAACAACGATTTTCTTCAACTTTTCCACTCACTAAACCTTCAGCACCCCTGATCTCCTCTCCAAGACCATGAACAGCCACACACCAAACGACCCCAGTCCGTCTCCTCCTGTCACGACCCTGGTTCGCCCTCTGTGAACCATCGTGACGGCACCTAGTCTTTACAACTAGGTAAGCCTAACAATGCGGAATATAAACAACAGTTACGGAAGAAATAATTTAAAAACCGAAATAGTAAAATAAAACAGTGTTTAAGATGCCGCCTGGCACATAACAGTACAAAATCTCAACCTAACACTCCCAAAATCCGGAACCCCATGAAACACAAGCTAAGAGATACTCCCTCCGTTCCAATTTATGTGAACCTGTTTGACTGGGCACGGAGATTAAGAAAAAATGAAGACTTTTGGAATTTGTGGTCCTAAACAAATCAAAAAGGGGCCCAGAGTATTTGTGTGGTTATAAAAGCTTCTCAGTAAGGGTAGAATTGTAAGTTTAAGCTAAATTGTTTCCAAATTTGGAAAGGGTTCGTTCTTTTTGGAACGGACCAAAAAGGAAATAGGTTTACATGAACTGGAACGGAGGGAGTACATAAGAAGCTCTAACTCCAGAAATGTCTAACAAAAGGAAAACTACTGAAGGGCTATACTATTACAGAAAGATAGAAAGGGACTCCTCGGTCTGCGGACGAGGCAGATATAACTCGAAGTCTCTACAGAAGCACCTCGCCTCAAGGATGATAAGACTGAGTGGAAGTACCTGGATCTGCACAACAAAAATGTGCAGAAGAGCAGCATGACCACACCACAGTGGTGCCCAGTAAGTATCAAGACTAACCTCGGTAGAGTAGTGACGAGGAGCAGTCAAGACACCTACCAGTCCAATAAACTGTACAAATATAGGAACAACGGAACATGATGTATATATAAAGACTACACGAAATGGCTAACAATACTACAATCACAACAGGGGAAGAAAACAACAAGTAACAACGAAAATACTAAGAATAATGACATAGAAAAGCGAGCAAAAACACAAACCCAAATCCTAAAGTCACAATACAGTAAAGGTAAGCAATAACTCAGATCCTACGACAGTGTTCACATCAGGTCTTATCCAACAATTTCCACGAAGTACCGAATCTCGAATAAATTACACCTCACGAGTCCCAGTACCTGAAATCTAACACTTGGCATCCTGTGCCCCCATCAACCTCATGGTCATGCTGACAACTCACTTGCCAACTAGAGCCACTCTCACATATATAACAAGTAAACGAGGGTGTACATCTATACTCAGCAAAATCAGGAGGACTTCACATCCAATAGGAGTGTTCAACTACGTGTATGCTTGTGCAAGTGCTTTAACATAGTTCCTACCAGCTAAGAAGCGTAAGGAAAAGAACGGACATCACGTAAGATGTTTCCTCACAACTTCCACGAGATAAAGCTCATACAGGTAAGTGTACCACAACATAATATTAAACAACAAGAATGCCCTCAGGCCATCACAAATCCTCACAATCAATCCCTGACATAGCCCACCTTGTCTCGCCACGTGTGCAAATAATAACATAATAAGTGCCCGCCTTGTTTCGCCACACGTGCATCATAATGTCCCCACCTTGTCTCGCCACATGCGCAACCCACATATAAGCATATATATATATATATATATATATATATATATATATATATATATATATATATATATATATATATATACATACATATATATACATACATACCCTCCTTGTCACGCTGCATGTGCAATATATCAATAGTAGCAATAGCACGGCAGAAACCTCGTGCAACCCCATAACAACAGCCGCACGACAAAAATCTCGTGCATCACAATATCAACAACCGCACGGCAGAAACCTCGTGCACCACCACAACAAGTACAACAGCAACAATGACAATATATACAAGAACACGACAAGTAAATCAACTCAAGAACTTTCGATCACAAGAGACGGTAAAACTAGCTCTCAAGGAATAACCACAATAGAGAATACTAAGCGTAATAAGAACAACTCAACAAAGGGAGAAAATAAGATGAAGGAACGATCCCACAATATGTAATTCAACAACAAGGAAGCTAACACGAATCAAATAATTCCAAATAAGGAAATTTCCACTAAATATAGATTATCTAAACTTCTTTTATGGTTGGGCAATTTACGAAGAATATACAATAATTTCCATTAAGGATGAGCAGCGGGAAGATAATCATCACCACAATCAAGACTAAACAATTACAGGGGAGATAATAATAATTTCTAATAAAGACGAGCAGTTATGAAAGATAGCATGACAATAGAAGAGGTAAAAAAATCTTCAGTTAAGCAAAATAAGAGTCAAATAGACAATAAGAACGAATCATGAGCAATTAATTCCAATTAGATCATGTAGAGGTGAAACTAGTAAGTGGAAAACTCAAGCATATCAAGTACACATTCATACACAGTGAATATAAGGACCTAAGAACCCTAAAAGGCTAATTTTTTCACAAATAAGTCCGAGCACGCACTCGTCACCTCGCGTACACGAACTACAATCAACACAGCAGACTCAAATCCTAAGGGGGAAGTCCCCCACACAAGGTTAGGCAAGATACTTACCTTGAACTGGTTAAAAATCAACCCGAAACCACGTTCTTGCCACGAGTACTCAACTCCAAATGGCCCAAATCTATTCAATTCAATTGCATAATGTAAATAACACTTCAAGTAACTGATTCTACAAACAAATTCTAAGCTAATACGCAAAATTAGGTAAAATGACCAAAATTCCCCTCGGGCCCACACCTCGGAATTGGGTAAAATTCACATTTTCAGAACCCTCGTACTCTCACGAGTCTATACATATCAAGAACATTGAAATCGGAGTTCAATTGACCCCTCAAATACCCATTTTAAGGTCTCTTAATCTCAAGCTCTAATTACCCATTTTGCACTGATTTTTCCATGATTTTTTACCACTAATTAGACCTTTAATCACATATAAACGAGTTATGAAGTCAAGAATATTACCTCCAAGTGATTTCCCTTTGGTTCCTCGAAAATCTCCCTCAAAAGCTTCAATCCCGTTAAAAAATAAAGAAGGGTCGCGGATGGGCTATTTAAATACTGCCCAGGTATTTGTACATCACGATCGCGGGAGAAGAGATGCGATCGCATAGAAGAAATAGTTGCTGTCAAAGTGTGCTACGCGATCACGAACAAATCAATGCAATTGCATAGAAGGAAAATGCTACTGTCCAAATTTTGTGCTACGCGATCGCAAACAAATCAATGCAATCACATAGAAGAAAAATGCTACTGTCCAAATTTTGTGCTACGGATAGCGAACAAATCAATGCAATCGCATAGAAGGAAAATGCTACTGTCCAAATTTTGTGCTACGGATCGCGAACAAATCAATGCAATCGCATAGAAGGAAAATGCTACTGTTCAAATTTTGTGCTACGCAATTGCGAACGAATCAATGCGATCGCATAGAAGGAAAATATGGCAGGTTGACATTGTACTACGTGATCGCGGCTATGCCTATGCGATCGCATAGAAGGAAACACCAGATAGCATAACAACAGTTCAAACATAAGGAAAAATGACCCGTGGCCCACCCGAAACACACCCGAGGCTCCCGGGACCTCAACCAAACATGCCAACCAATCCAAAAATATCATTCAAACTTGTTCCAACCTTCGGAACGCTCAAAACAATATCAACACACTAATTTTTCATCGTATTCAAGCCTAAGAATTCCAAAAACTCTCAAATTACGCTTTCGATCAAAAAGTCTAGCAAACCTCGTCCGAATAACTTGAAATTTTTCACACACGTCACATTCAACACTATGGAGCTACTCCAACTTCCGGAATTCCATTCCGAACCCGACATCAAAATCTCACTATCGAACCGAAAACTTCAAAAATTCAACTTTCGGCATTTCAAGCCTAAATTAGCTACGGACCTCCAAAACACAATCCGAACGCACGCCTACGTCCAAAATCACCATACGAAGCTGTTGAGATCACCCAAAACCCATTCCGGGGCCGTTTACTCAAAAGTCCAACTCCGGTCAAATTCTCACCGTTCAAACTTCCAAAACTAGATTCCTTCTTCCAATTTGACTCTGAATCATCCGTTAACTGAATTCAACCATGCACGCAAGTTGATACTCATATTGTGAAGCTGTTCCAAACCTTATGCTGCCAAACAGAGCTTAATTTCTCAAAACGACCGGTCGGGTCGTTACATCCTCCCCTTCTTAAAACCAACATTCGTCCTCGAACGTGCCAGGATTCGCCTCGAAGTCCTCAAGTCACTAAATGAACACTTCCAACATACACCCGCGGGTGATCCCACGTCACCCCAATCCACATAAGCCTGATGACACCATCTCAACTGAAATTTAGCCTTTCTAGCAATACAATAAGCCTTAGAACCAGGATTGTCACCTTCCATCCATTTCCAAAAGACCCGATTCTAAATCCATACCCGGTATCAGTCTCAACTAGCTCATCAATTCATACCAACGCCCATATAGTACAACCTTACAACATGACACATCACATATAGGCCCACAGTAATATTTCTGATCACAATATTCACCCGAATCAAATTTAGCACCGGCCATAAGCCTCATATTCGATAGGAACCCGTTTCAAACCTCCACAACACTGGCGATGATACAATAACCACGAAAGCCAAATAACTGAACACCCGAATCACCAAATCTCAGGTAATACCAACGGGCACACACCTCACAAGCTAAAACTCAAGAAGCACAGAACGAAAATGATTGAACATGGAAAGGAAACACATAAAGGAACTATCAAACAAGTCCATCAAGCACAAATTTTTCTATCAAAACTAACTTACAACAATCTAAAGAAAGAATTAAAGCATATAAAAGCATCACAAGGATCTCATACTGATATAACTCCCACCGCGGTACACAGCCCAGTCTCAACACATCAAATCACATGAAATAATGAGGGTCCAGCCCTCAACTCTGAATCTCAAGTATGGTACACATCAAATCAGCTGGAAACTCTCACTGGGTCAATTCCATCACAATTTACAACAAGTGCTGGCTCCCACACTGATAGAGCATAAACGTCATGGCTCGTGGCCAAAAATAGTCATAAATCACATCAAGCCTACCGAGAAGGACATCAGAAATTTTCTACTAGTCTCATAACTCTCGATAATAAACAGAAAACAGACATTAGACACGGCTATCACTCATAGAACCTTCCAACAGGGTAATCACATAAACAGAGTGCTAATCATGAAACGTACCCATAAGTGGAGGCAACAAATAGGGAAGCTCACCCCGATAAGCAGAACTGTAATGAACTACGGATGGTGCTCCTCTATAACAAATCGAAATCATACCTGAATGACATTCAGCTGGCGCAACGGCCTTAAGCCTACTATATGAAACACATCAACGGGCCGGGCCTCCCCCTCTTGGGTGCCCTTTACCCACCTGAATAACTTGTTGTGACACATCTGCCCGAAATCTGGGGAAATCTCTCACCATGTGGCTAGAATCTCCACACTCAAAGCAACCTCTCTACTGACGTAGCTGTGGGAACTGTGCGGTATGAGTACTCTGAGACCCATGAACGCCTATCACTATGTGAAGCCCAAAGCGCAACTAAACTGGCTGACGCACGAAACCTCCACCATGTCGCACCTTGCCTCCAGATTAAGGGCCAGTAGATCTCTCCGGTCCACGAGGCCTCCTCGCCTCCCTATACTCTCTCTCTCCAGATCTCGTCTGTCCTCTCGCTTCCGGTCCCATATGCCCTCTAACCGGCGAGTGATCCCTACCACCTACTGAAATGAAACATCTGACTCCAACTCTCGAGCCATGCTGAACCGAAGTGACTGAGGTACAAACTCTCTTAAAACATCTCTGAAAACTGAACCCATGTAAGTGAAACTGCATCGGCCGATTACCTAACTCATATGTCCACCACCACTGATAAGCCGCTCCGTCCAGCTGGAACATAGTAAAAGCAACTCCACTCGTCTTTGCGATACCCATAGTGTTGATAATGCGATGGCACTCCTCTATGAAACCCATTGTGCTCTCTTAAGCCAACCCACTGAATGTAGGAGGGTCACTCTTTCTTGAACCTTGCAAATTCTAAGTTGCTCTTCCTCGGATGTTGCTGCCCTGACCGTGGGCCGAAATGGAACCACAAATTGTGTCGCCATGACGCTTGGAACCTGACCAACGGAAATTCGCTGCTCTAAGTGTGGTCTAGCTGCGACACGTACTCCTCGTCGGCCTCTGCCTCTAGCGATACCTGCTCCGGAAGCAGCGTCATCGATTACCGCAGCTCGTGTCCTCACCATCGGTGAGAGAATGGAAGACAGAGGTTTAGGGTTGTGATGTCAAAAATCTCACACGATAGGGAAATCAAATGAAATGGAATTTTCCTAACGGTTACATAGCCTCTCGTAGATAAGTACAGACGTCTCCGTATCGATCCGCGAGACTCTAATAAACTGGCTTGTGATTCATGACTCCTATGAACCTAGAGCTCTGATACCAACTTGTCACGACCCCGGTTCGCCCTCCGTGAACCATCGTGACAGCACCTAGTCTCTACGACTAGGTAAGCCTAACAATGCGGAATATAAATAACAGTTGCGGAAGAAATAACTTAAAACCGAAATAGTAAAATAAAATAATGTTTAGGATGCCGCCTGGCACATAACAGCACAAAATCTCAACCTAAAACTCCCAAAATTCGGAACCTCATGAATCACAAGCTAAGAGATACATAAGAAGCTCTAACTCCAGAAATGTCTAACAAAAGGAAAACTACTGAAGGGCTATATTATTACAGAAAGATAGAAAGGGACTCCTCGGTCTGCGGACGAGGCAGATATAACTCGAAGTCTCTACAGAAGCACCTCGCCTCAAGGATGATAAGACTGAGTGGAAGTACCTAGATCTGCACAACAAAAATGTGCAGAAGAGCAGCATGACCACACCACAGTGGTGCCCAGTAAGTATCAAGACTAACCTCGGTAGAGTAGTGACGAGGAGTAGTCAAGACACCTACCAGTCCAATAAACTGTACAAATATAGGAACAACGGGACATGATGTATATGTAAAGACTACACGAAATGGCTAACAATACTACAATCACAACAGGGGAAGAAAACAACAAGTAACAACGAAAATACTAAGAATAATGACATAGAAGAGCGAGCAAAAACACAAACCCAAATCCTAAAGTCATAATACAGTAAAGGTAAGCAATAACTCAGATCGTACGATAATGTTCACATCAGGTCTTATCCAACAATTTCCACGAAGTACCGAATCTCGGACAAATTACAGCTCACGAGTCCCAGTACCTGAAATCTAACACTTGGCATCCTGTGCCCTCATCAACCTCATGGTCATGCTGACAACTCACTTGCTAACTAGAGCCACTCTCACATATATAACAAGTAAACGAGGGTGTACATCTATACTCAGCAAAATCAGGAGGACTTCATATCCAATAGGAGTGTTCAACTACGTGTATGCTTGTGCAAGTGCTTTAACATAGTTCCTACCAGCTAATAAGCGTAAGGAAAAGAACGGACAACACGTAAGATGTTTCCTCAAAACTTCCACGAGATAAAGGTCATACAGGTAAGCGTACCACAACACAATATTAAACAACAAGAATGCCCCCAGGCCATCACAAATCCTCACAATCAATCCCTGACATAGCCCATCTTGTCTCGCCACTTGTGCAAATAATAACATAATAAGTGCCCGCCTTGTTTTGCCACACGTGCATCATAATGTTCCCACCTAGTCTCGCCACATGCGCAACCCACATATAAGCATATATATATATATACATATATATATATATATATATATATATACACACACACACACCCTGCCTTGTCACGCCACATGTGCAATATATCAATAGTAGCAATAGCACAACAGAAACCTCGTGCAACCCCATAACAACAGCCGCACGACAAAAACCTCATGCATCACAATATCAACAACTGCACGGCAGAAACCTCGTGCACCACAACTACAACAATGACAATATATACAAGAACACGACAAGTAAATCAACTCAAGAACTTTCGATCACAAGGAGACGGTAAAACTAGCTCACAAGGAATAACCACAATAGAGAATACTAAGCGTGATAAGAACAACTCAACAAGGGAGAAAATAATATGAAGCAACGATCCCACAATATTTAATTCAACAACAAGGAAGCTAACACGAATCAAAATAATTCCAAATAAGGAAATATCCACTAAATATAGATTATCTAAACTTCTTTTAAAGTTGGACAATTTACGAAAAATATACAATAATTTCCATTAAGGATGAGCAGCAGGAAGATAATCATCACCTCAATCAAGACTAAACAATTACAGGGGAGATAATAATGATTTCCAATAAAGACAAGCAGTTATGAAAGATAGCATGACAATAGAAAAGGTAAAAGAAATTCAGTTAAGCATAATAAGAGTCAAATAGACAATAAGAACGAATCATGAGCAATTAATTCCAATTAGATCATGTAGAGGTGAAACTAGTAAGTGGAAAACTCAAGCATTTCAAGTACATATTCATACACAGTGAATATAAGGACCTACGAACCCTAAAAGACTAATTTTTCCACAAATAAGTCCGAGCACGCACTCGTCACCTCGTGTACACGAACTACAATCTACACAACAGACTCAAATCCTAAGGGGGAAGTCCCCCACACAAGGTTAGGCAAGATACTTACCTCGAACCGGCTCAAAATCAACCCGAAACCACGTTCTTGCCATGAGTACTCAACTCCAAATGGCCCAAATCTATTCAACTCAATTGCATAATGTAAATAATACTTCAAGTAATTGATTCTACAAACAAATTCTAAGCTAATACGCGAAATTAGGTAAAATAACCAAAATGCCCCTCGAGCCCATGCCTCAGAATCGGGTAAAATTCACATTTTCAGAACCCTCGTACTCTCACGAGTCTATACATATCAAGAACACTGAAATCGGAGTTCAATTGACCCCTCAAATACCCATTTTAAGGTCTCTTAATCTCAAGCCCTAATTACCCATTTTGCACAGATTTTTCCCTGATTTTTCACCACTAATTAAACCTTTAATCACATATAAACGAGTTATGAAGTCAAGAATATTACCTCCAAGTGATTTCGCTTTGGTTCCTCGAAAATCTCCCTCAAAAGCTTCAATCCCGTTCAAAAATGGTGGAAAATAAAGACAATACGGAATCGAAGATGAAGCAAAGAGATCCGTATATATTTATAAGAGGGGCTTACAAGAGATATTTTACAATACCCACAAGGGGTCCTTGCACAAAAACACAAAAACAAAATAAAGAAACCTAAATCTACTTTGGGGCCACATCATTGGTAGTTGCATCTTCGGGAGTCGCGTCTTCGGGAACCTCCTCCTCAAGGACTTCATCTTCGTCTCCTCCGCTCTCGGAGCCACTAGCTGAATCCTCGTCATCAGAAAGCAAAGCGCCAGCCTCTTCTTCCAAAGTCTTTGCTTTTTCAATGTCGGCCGAGAGGTCGAAGCCGTGATCGTGCACCTCCTCGAGGATTTCTCTTCGGGACTGTCGCCTGGCATGGTCGAGTGCACATGATAGCTTAACTTCGGCCGCAACAGAGATCTCCTTTGCCTGGATACTAGCTTGCTCAGCATCAGCTCGGTACGAAGATACAAATGCCTCTGCGTCAGATTTGGCCTTGAAGCTCAGCAGCAGATTTAGCTTCGAACTCCTCGATTTTGCGGCTTCGAGCCAGGCTTTTCTCCTTTACACTCTGAAGCTGACGTTCAATTGAAGCCAGCTGCTCCTGAAGAGTATCTTTCTTTGAGGCAAAACGGTCCATGCCTTGTCTCCGCCTCCTTCATCTTGAGCTGCTCTACCAGCTCCCCCTTTTGTTGAGCCTGCAAAGTTGAAGTGTTAGCTGAGCGATGGGACAAATGCATAACAAAACTTCAAAGGGTATATTACCTTTTTGACAAGCTCGGTCTGTTCTTGACGAGCCTTCGCCAGTTCGGCTCGAAGATCGCTGATCTCCCCCTCCTTTTTGACATAGAGGATCTTAAGGCCATCCCTCTCTTTTGAGAGTTTCTTGAGCTCGGACTCACATCGAGCAAGATCAGCTCGAGACTTCAAAAACGCTTCTCGATGGAGCGTCACAGCCTTCACAAAAAGGAAAAGTTAGACTCAGAACAACAAGGATAAAACGCAGGCGTGATCCTAAGGGCTGAAACTTACTTGTTTGAAGAGCTGCTGGGCCTCATCAAAAATAAAAGAAGCATCTGGGTCGGGACCATCTTCGATCCCTGCAAGGCACTCCCGAATGATATCGTGCCCTTCGTGGCTCATCCCCACATCAAGAGTTCGCATGTTCCGAGCATCTCGAAATTGCCCCTCGGAGACTCAGGACCAGGCGACGATTCATCCATGTTAGTCACCCCAAGTGATCCACTCGGGGCATTCTCTTCTCTTTGAAGGGCCTCGGGATCGGGCAACACGGTCTCACCCTCCAAATGACCCCTAAGACGAGATGTTCTTTTGCAGCCCGATGGCTCAGGGACTTTGCTTGAAATCCTCTTAGAGATTTCTTCAATCCTAGAGTGAATCACATCAGCCACCATCGGATCGGTAGACTTCGAAGCGTCAGTTCTTCCTTATTTTTGAGCTACCAACATGCAGTCATCATCTTCCCCCTCTTCCTCCTCGTCCCGAAGGCGTTGGGTCGTTCCTGGAGATAGGGCCTAGCGTGAATGGATGTATCGGGACATGGGCTCACATCGGCCTGGTGTTGATGCAGGTTTTTTGATTTTGAAATCGGATGTTGTTTCACACGGCGGGGGAATACACTCCTCGATACGAGGTGGCACCATCGTTTTACTTCTGGTTGGCCGCGATGATGAAGAGGTTTTTGCTTTTTGGGGAATAAATTTAGATGTTTTAGCCATTATAGTGGAAATTTGAGAGAAGAGAAAAGGGTGATGATGAAGTAAGAACAAATTGAGAGACGGGTGAACTCAGAGAAGTTGAAGGAGCTAATGAGATTTTGAGAACGATTTGAAAAGTAAAGTTTGCAAAATTGTGAAGTTGACCTATTTATAGAAGTCGCCTAAGCGTATTGGGGAAGCCAAATAGCCGACCGTCAGCCGTCCCCAATTAATGACTTTGGGAACTGCACGAAAGCGACCTTTCAGTCACTTCAGCCGCTGACATCACGAGATTGACATCGGGATCAAGGCGTCAGAGCATCGAAGATCAAATCGTTTCTTATTGACATACTCTAAGAAACGCGGGGACTATTTGTATACGGTTAAAATCATATGCCTTCGATCTATAGGCTCGAGGGGTCATCTTAAGACCAAGTTCAGGCAAGGTCGAGTTCGAGCCCGATGGACCAGACTCGAGCTCGAAGATAGGATGCAATGCCCGAGGATCGAAGTACGATGAATACCGAAGCCGAGTATGCTCGACCCCCGAAATAATGCCGTTATGGATTTCTGACAGAATGAGCGAGATTCCTGCCACGTCCCCAAAATCATGGCGCAAATCCAGAAATAGAATTGTACGATTCCGTACTAGGCGGTTAGACAGCTGTCCCAATAAGATTCCTTACTGTAAATGGAAATGCACCTTAGGGTTCCCCTATTATATAAAGGGGACCCCAATCATTTGTAAACATCATCTAATCATTGGCAAAGAATATACTATCTTATTTTTTTGGCTCATTGTTCATCAGACTTGTCTTTTCTCTTTATTGTTCTTAGTTCATCTCGAGGTCACTAAGCTCGAGGCCAATACTGTTTGGTAACACTGGTTTGATTCATTCATTTCTTTCATCTATACTTTATATTTCTTGATTATTAATTGGTATTGAACTAAATCACATATCTTTAAAACCACAAATCAAATTTAATTGTTACTCGTATTTTCAAGGTAAACAACTTGCACATCAGTCTGGAAAAAGATGAGGAAGCAAAAGGGAAGAGCACTCAAATCTGATATGATATGGCAAAAAATGTAGAGCTAAACTCAACTATGATGGTATCATGCAGCTTGTCAAGCAATGGTGGTTAGCTAAGGCTAGTGGTGGCAAAATGGATTAAAAAAACAGTTACCCATTCATATTATCCACTAAAAATAAGTTGGATAATGAACTTTTTAAAAATGGGTCAAATATGGATAAGAACCATATTATCCTCTTTAAAAAAATAACCAATGGATAATCAATGGTTTTAACTTTTACATTTGCAAAGACACAAATGGGGTTCCTCAAGTTTGGAAGACTAAGAATTACCCCAAAAGTGATCATATTCAAGAAGCTATGGATAATTATTCATATTATCTGCCGATTAACCAATTTTCTATTCGTATTAAATATGGGTCAAGTTGGATAATTTAGCTGTTATTTGCATTATTCATTTTCGACCCCCACATATCCGATCCAACCCGCCCGTTTACCACCCCGAGCTAAGGCTAACAGTTTGATTCACGTAATTTATTGCCTCCTCTTTGTTATTTGTGGGAAATATGAAGAGTAGATGCATTGCTAAGTTTGAAGAGATTAACATGCCAACTAGAATTATTATTCAACAGGCGTGTAGATTTATGTTTATTTCTAAGGTTAAATTTCCCCAAACATGAAGTAGTAAGTGGCTTAGTACCCTGCAATTGAAGGAAAATCAAGTACTCTCTTGTCAGGTAGGCCAAGCCAGGGCCAAGTTGCTTCAAACTTAATAATGATGGCTGTAGTAAGGATAACCCAGGAAATTTAGGTGGAGTTATCAGGAATGACAATGGTGATGTCCTTTGAGCTTTTTCTGACTTCTATAGGCAATGCAACAATAACATAACTGATGCCAAAGCAATATTACAAGGAACTATCCAAGGAAAGGATCAGAGGCCATACCCTCTTTCATATTTGTGTTCTATCTATGTACTATGGATGTTAGCTTATAGCTGATACCAGAGACCTGCACATCCACGTTGTCAGAAACTTCTGGTCTTTTAACTAACTTCCATGAGTAAAATCTAATCTTACATTCAGATCGTTTACTACATATTCTCTTCTAAGCTAAAAAAAATGTATGTATTCTAACAGTAAGAAAGAATACACAACATCAAACACATGGCACTGGTACTTCGAAGCAGCCCGGTGCACTAAGCTCCCGCTATGCACTGGTACTTTGAAGCGACTAGCACAAAGTAGCTATATAATTAGACAACAAACTGAGGCCAATACTACTAGGATTCAGGTGCCGGTACTCATTGCTTTCCCATGTAGTATGGGTAACCTCCAAAAGAAGCCGGTGTTGTTTGAGGCTCTTGCTTAACAGGATACTGGGGGTAAGGAAATTGAGGCTGGCCCGAGTATGGAGGAGCTGCACCTGGTTGACTTGAGTATGTTGAATTTGTGTAAGCAGCTGGTTGACTTGAGTATGTTGAATTTGTGTAAGCAGCCATTGCTTGTGGATAACCGTAACCAACAGGTGCTGCCGGGCCGGGATGCGCCTTCTGAGCTTGTGGATACCCAGGTGCCAATGGCATGGACATCGGCACCATAGTTGCTCGTACCTGGGACTGTGTAATTTTACCCTTGTGATTATCAGCAAGCTTCACAGTAAGATTCCTGCCCTGCAACCATAATAAATAAACATAAAATCTTTAGACGACAAATAAGTTGGATATCTTAATTGTACCAGCAACACGTAACAATCATTATTGATTTCATTCTATAATAACAAAGCTTTCCTAGTTCAATACTTCACCGAGCACCAGTACTACTCTTAGCAAGGAGACCATAATATTCACAACATTGAAAATGTCTCATTATATACTGTATGCAGAATAGTACAAAACTTATGAGCATCATCTGTAGAAAGATAGCTGACCATCTCCTTACCCCAAGAATCCTTTGTGGATCATTTAGAGCTTTCTTTGCACCCTCAACCGTCTTGTATGTGACAAAACCAAAACCACTTCATACAAAATTACAAACTTGTTAGAGATATGCTAACAGACAGAACAGTTTTATTATTTATAATGCAAACAGAGATGTATGTGTATCTCTTACCGTGATGTCTTCGTGTCCTTGTTATATGCAACTGAACCCTCTTCTATCTCACCATGCCTACTAAAAAAGCTGAGCAACATCTCACTTGTTGTGTCTGATGATAAACCTCCAATATACAGCTTCCTTTGGGCTTGGTCAGCGGCAACAGTGGTACTGCTTAAACCTTCACAAGCGAGGTTACAAACAGCCATGCGACCCTGCACAGGTATGTTAGCAAAGAAAACTTTACATCTCATTTATCTTGAGTCAAGAAGGTCCAAACGGTAAGTGAGATATCGAGATATCCTGTGTTTTGATAGGTAAGTTTTACTTCAAGAACTTAAGTTCAACACATGCTTCAGAGTTTGTTTCACTTAATCCAAATTGCAGAGTATCTAGCTACAGTAGGCCTACAATTCTTGAAAAGAGAGAAATATTAGCATAAAGCAATTCTTTTGATTATTATTATTATTGTTAGCATCAAGCAATCGACACAATAAAACTACATATAAATTTCCATCAAAGTTCAAATATCAAGACAACATAATTAAAGAATCTAGTGTTTACATCTATCATTTTGCTTGGTGCTTTAAGGGCCATTTGAGCAGATTCCACATCTTTATAAGTGATGAAACCATAGCCACGTGATACTCCAGTTACTTTGTCAGTAATCACAGCACCCTCTTCAATTTCACCATGCTCTGTAAACGCCTGCAGACACAATCATCCTTAATGATGTTATTTGAAACATGCATGCATTTGCTAAAAGTTTGAGAGAGGTCACATCAAATAGATTCAATAAAAGATAAAAGATGGTGACATGAAACTTCATGACCACAATCCTTTCTAAGGACTCATATCATCAAGAAAACACAAAGTCACAAGCACCAAACAGCAGTGCACTCACAGCACACAAAGTTTCTGATGTAGTATTCCAAGCTAAACCACGGACAAAAAGCTTTCGAAGAGCTGGATCTGCGCTTGCAACACTATCTTTATTATTTGATTGTTCTGCGCTTGCAACACTTTTAATTTCTTCTGCAATAGAAGGGTATTGTGACCCTCTTCACGCCAAACATGCAAACAAGCACACATGCACAATGTCAATTCACACCACACACAATTACGAGGAACATAAAAATATGTCCCCCTAGCACAAGCACAGAACCTAACAAGCACCATCAAAAGAGAATAGGATATACTCAACTGAACCATAAGACTAGTGCTAACATGAAAGACCAAAGTGCACTAAACCCTACGTTAAACTAGGCTCAGAATAGGAAAAATAAGATTGTAATTATGTTTTTAATATTGTTCCACTTCTCACCATAGGCAAATAAGTGATTCAATGTTCAATGTGAAGAATTTGTGCTAGTCAAGATTGAGCGCTAAAATCAATACTTTTTTAAAAAATCAGATATAAACTCAATAAAAAGGCCAACCGATAATCATGAGATAGTGTATAGGACATATACCTATGCTTAGGCATGTGATGAAATTTTCAATGACAGGTCACCGACGTGTTACTATTAGCACTAAAGTTGTTTCCTCATTCGACACATTCAACCAATAACTTAAACCTTGAAGAAGCCCGGCCCCTCTCTATTTCATTAATCGGCTTTAACCCTGTTATATAACAGTAACCTTCTTATCTAACTTGAGAAATTATAAAACCATATTCTCCGTCAATGGTCCACCAAGTTTCCTTCAATAATTTAATTCTGACCTGTAACTGAGGACATGTTTAACTTCCCTATAAGAATCAAAAGCTTATTTTCAGCTCCAACTTCTTCTCACTTAACAAAAAGAAGTTCTTCTCAGACAGCCAAAGTGTTACAGCTGAATTATACTCCTTGTGTCCTATTTTATCTAGCACACTTTCTCTCTTTTAGTCTGTCCCAAAAAGAATCATTTATAGCTACACAATTAGATGATTTATAGCAACACAAATGTGTATGATTTATTTTAGGGTACAAATTTCAAAAGTCTTTAATTTTAAACTCCCTGCCTAATCAAATACTGCCCCTAAATCGGGTCTGAGTATCTCACGAAAAAAATGCCTCTATATATTACACACACTTCATAATAAAAGCAACTAAAGGGATTTTCAGAATTGGAAAAAGGAACCAACTTTTAGCATTTATTACTACGGAACCCTTCATCCCAATAAACATCCCCAACACTTGCCTTGTAAAAATTCGAAAAAGAAAAAAAAAACAGAAACAAATGGAGAAAAATACATACAGTTTAGCGAGAAGATCAACAAGCTGGGGTTTAGCAAGAGGATCAAGCAAAGACCGCAATTCTTCTACTGATGATGATGATAGTGAATTTGAATCAATTTGACCATTATTGGCCATTTCATCAAGCTTCCTCTTCTTCAACTCCTCCATCTTCTCTTTTTGCAGTTAATATTGACTTGTTGGAGTCGGAGAGGTGGAATTACAAAACAGTGTGTGTGTGCCCTAACAACTAGAACCAAGTAATGAACCCTATTGGTTCCCCTCCCCATCGCATCTCAAAAAAGATTAGTAGTTTATTGTATTTTTCGCCCTACAAGTTTCTTCAATCTTCTCTTTACTCTCACTAAGTTTTTTTATGCCTTTTGGTTCAAATTTAATAGCCATATTATCAATTTTAGCCCGCACCAGAAACTATTTATATTCGATAACCGGAAAAATATATAAAATTTGTATAATTTTTGTATATAACGTACATAATGTGTGTGTATGCGCGCGCGCGCGCGCACACACACACACACACACACACACACACACACACACACACACACATATATATATATATATATATTATATTAAAAGCACGAAGGCCCTTAGCGAAATGTTGTTTGCCTTTTTTACCCTTTAAATATAGCTTTCAAACTGTGGTGGTGGCGATAGGGACGACGCCCATGGTGGTGGATGGTGGAGAAGTTATGGCAAAGAAGAAGAAAGAGATTAAAAAAATAAAAAAGAGAAAAAAAACTAAAAATAATGCATCTCACGCTCTTTGGGTAAGTGTATCGCACACATCATGCCATGTCAGCAAAAAGTATTTAATGGGTATAAATTTGACTAGTGTAAGTGTTCGATAGGAATAAGCCTCAAATAAAGTGTCTAAGAGGAAAACCCGGACAAGTTTAGGGGGCTGCGTATGATTTTGGCCTATCAAATTTGACCCCTGAACACGATCCCGGCTTAATTTCTTGGGCTTTTACTCAGACTTCAAAGCTCCAAATCACTCGAATTCATTCCATAACATCTATATAGCTCGGAATCACTCCTACAAGGCATAAAACACACAATTAGTGCAAAACACTAGCGATTAAAGTGCAAACTCAATTAAAGTGCAGTAAATTCGAGTGTAATAAGCGACTAAAATATGCAATTATAGCCTATCATCAACACCCCACACTTAAACCATTGCTCGTCCTTGAGCAATCAAACTACACTTTTTTATAGACACTGCCTTTTTAAACAATTCTCCTAACTCGTCACACCAAGAATACTTAAAATAGACTAAGCACAAAAGCGTAACATCTTCACCTCAAGATTTGACTCGCAAGTACCACGCATTATTCACAACTCACCCACTTACTCTAACATAGAAGTCACTGACATTAAAATTTAAGAACACTTAGGAACTCAAGATAGAAAGAATTCACTCACTCTCAGAAATAACATTCATATGCCATAAAAGATGCACCATAGGCTTGCCCGCAGTGTACAACTCTACTAATCGATCTCATTCAGCCTAGGATCAAGTAGGACTTTACTTGGTTGTAATGTAGGCTGCGGGACGGGTAGGATACATTTAGATATAAGAGTGACTGCACCTTCCTAAGCACTTTAATACATATACTTTAACATTCAAACCACGTACTTATGTCAAACCAAACTCCACCTTCACCTCAATGTATATTACCCCATACTTCTTTAAGCACAATTACATCAAGAGTCACCACTTATCAAGGAATACTTTTTTTTTCACAGCAATACAACTATTTTTTTTCCAATTCAAGCGGCTCTTACTTGTTCAAACCAGTGCTCCTTTCTCCTTATTTCATTAGTTCCACTCAAAAGCCAAACCAGCCACCCCACACATTAACTTTTACACAGTTCATAAACAATTCAAGTGCTCATGAGAGGTTACAATGGTTCAAATAGATGGTTAATTCAAACAAATAGGTAAGGCTTGTAATGTGGTTGCCAAAGAAACAGGATTACAGGCTCAAAGGAGTTAACTACGATACATAACAATTAGGCGGGTAAAATATACATATCTGGCTCAACAAAGAAACGCATATATCACTTCCAAGACTGAACAAAACTACTATTTCGCTTTGCAAACACACGGGGAAAGTTCTAAGCATCAAATGCAATGCACAGAATAACACCCAAACCTCACACACACATGGCACATAACTCACTCAGGATTGGTTTCATCAAGACACCCTAGTCAAAGCAGTTAAGCAAAGTTAAGATCATACAATTTAAGGTACTTATACAAGAGTCAAAAATTGAGTCTAAGCGTCACAACCAGAGTACTTACTATTCTCAAGGCATAACAAAGTTAAGAGATATCACTGCAATTCAATTCATCTCACACTAGCTCCTACTCTTAAAAAAAACTAACTACACCCGGTTCAAACAAAACCCTTGAAAAAGAACCGCGGCACAAAGAAAAATCAAGGGGTAATTGCTACACTACCTAACAACAGAAAATCTTTTTGTCTTTTTCTTTAAACTTAAATCCCTCAAGAAAATTGTCTAATAGATCCATCGTCGGGAAAAGTCCAATCTTTTTTTTTGTTTTTCTAAAAAATTAAAAAAAATATTCAATTAAACTAACACAACTAAAATAGCATAGAAAGTCACCCAGACAATCTCCTCACCCACACTTAAAATTGTGCATTGTCCCCAATACACATCACAACTAATAAAAGGGTAAAAGAGACTCCCTGGTAGGCCAAAGGCCGAAGCACTAGCAGCTCATGGGGTACTCAGACTTCTCTCAGGCTTGGTCCTTCGTGCGGGTACCTCACACTTAGTTCCAACCATCTGGTTTGTTGTTGCATCCTTCCAATACCTTTGCTTTCCATGCTCCTAGAAAATAAAAAGTTGACACTACAAACATAATACAATTAAAAAAATAATAATAAAAAATAAAAGAAAGCAATAAAGCCGGGTTGCCTCCCAACAAGCGCTTGATTTAACGTCGCGGCACGACGCGAATCACTTTTTGCCTCCACCTCGAGCTTATGAATCGAACCCCAAGTTTTTCTTCAAGCTTATGATTATGCTCTTGGGGCGGTGGAACGAATCTAACTGGCCCAAGGAAATAATGTAGTATTCTGCACTCCTTGGCCTTTGTATGAGGTATGTAATCCTGACTTTCTGGCAAGAAGAATTCAAAATATATGCACCTTGTTCCTCATTCCCTGACTCTTCAATTGGTTCGGATGACTCTATTTCCATATCATCATCCAAACACAATGTGAAAAAATGCTTGGAGTGTGGACCAATGCGCTCACACACGTGAACTTCAGGACTTTCAGCATCCTCAACATCAATGATACTAGAGTCAACAAAATTTATATCCTCAATGTCCTTGGCTGACTCTAGTCTCACTTCTTCAACATCGCCATCCTCAAATTCTAGTTGGTTAGATTGTTGGTTTTCTACTCTGACCTCCTCCATTTGCACTTCAATTTCGGCATCTAATTCATGCTCTTCTTGGCTACTATCCACAATATTGGCTTGTTGAGCGTTAACTACCTCAACTAGTTGACTCACTTGTGCCTCCAGGTTGCGAATAGCAGCATCTTGACTTAGTATGTGCAGTTGTTTCTCATTATTTTGTTCCACAAGGCACCTTAGCATATCCTTGATCTCTTTCAGGTCATCATCCCTGGGTTCTTTGTTCCTATTAACTTCACAAGAAAAGAAGAACCATCAAAGTAAGGGGTTGGGGGAAGATAAGAAATATAAGCACAACCACAAAAGTGACCATCTCAACCACCACACATATCACATACATTCCACACATAAGATTGAGTTGGTGCACATAACTCGCTCTCGGGAATATTTTGATAATTTCGCCATGGGTGGTTTTCTTCACAATATGCATAAGGAGGACTAAAGGTAGAATTACCAACATCCAAACTCCCATAATTCCAGGATGCCATGTTTCTCAAATTAACAAGTAAAATAAAAATATAAAACAAAATCAAATACAACAAAACAAAAATAAAGGTTCAAACTTGCAACCTAGCAATATGTACACCTACAGCTACACCGTTAGTTCCCCGGCAACGGCGCCAAAATTTGATCACGCCCAACTCTAGTCCTAAAAAGGATAAGCGGTCGCTGCAAATATAATCGGTCTAAATGTCCGGAGTCGAATCTCACAGAGAACTAAGGCTTAGATATATCTGTTTAATATCACTAAGAAGACAAGTTTAAATAATTTTTTAAATTATAAAGATTGAGATTTATATTTCTAACTAATTAACTAGCAAATACTACAAAGCGGTAAAATTACCAACTAACGAGACAAAGGGTTGGAGACTAAATTAAGGAGGTCTAGATTTATGATTTCCCCAATTGTCGGAATCCTTACAGCTATGTTCCCTACAATTTCGCCGATGTATTCTCTACTGATCGTGAGCACTTTAGGTGCCGTAATTCTCTCTGGAGCAACTACAATAATTTACTAGACATATTCTCTCGAACTACACTAGTTTGCTTTATCTAACCGCTCATTATGACCACGTCAAGGCTTTGTTATTTCTAAACCTGCCTTTAAACCCACTGTATTGATTTCTCACATACGTTAGGAGTGACGTTGTTCAACAACCACCTAAATATATATCCTTTCTCAAGCAACACATAATAAATAGGCACAGTCAATCGATGGCCATTCAATCAACAATAATAAACACGTAGTTGAACAAGTAGAGAAATCCAACGGCTCAATTATATAAAGCATAACAAGAATTTATCCTACAAAAGGTTCCATCAAAATCCTATATAACAAATTAGCTATTCATAATAGTATGTAAAACTACAATACTAAAAGTCATAACCAACAATGAAAAAATAGGAAGAGGAAGGAAAAACTCGTAGAAGAATTCCCCGCCTTGCTCCTATTGTGTCTCTGCCTCCTTAGGTCGAATCTGTGTCAAAAGCGTGTCCAACCTCTCAAAATACCGTATTTCCATGTATATATACCAAGTAGGATCGGGCCCAAACAATTATACCTTCTCCTACGCGAAAAAGGACAATTTTTCAGGCCTGGACGCACGCGGTCGCGATCCGGGCGCGGTATTTTCCCAGTGCACTGCCTCAGTCCGCGTCCAGGTCCGCTGTTGCAGTTTCAGCCGAGTTTTTCACCCTGTTCCGTTTGGAATATGGTAAAACGTAAACCACTTTGAGTTAGCTTTCCAACCATATATCGTATAACCCAAATGGAGTTCGGAGCAAAGAGTTATGTCTATTTTATTAGACAGTGTGCAATATGCTTACTCGAGTCTTCGTTTGTTCTTAACTATCAAATTTGACCCCTGAACACGATCCCGATTTATTTCCTTGGGCTTTTACTCAGACTTCAAAGCTTCAAATCACTTGATTTCATTCCATAACATCTATATAGCTCGAAATCACTCCTACAAGGCATAAAACACATAATTTATGCAAAACGCTAGCGATTAAAGCGCAAACTCAACTAAAGTGCAGTAAATTAGAGTGTAATTGATGATAGGCTATAATTGCATATTTTAGTCGCTTATTACACTCGAATTTACTGCACTTTAATTGAGTTTGCACTTTAATCGCTAGTATTTTGCACTAATTGTGTGTTTTATGCCTTGTAGGTGTGATTCCGAGCTATATAGATGTTATGGAATGAATTTAAGTGATTTGAAGCATTGAAGTCTGAGTAATAGCTCAAGGAATTAAGCCGGGATCGTGTTCGGGGGTCAAATTTGATAATTAAGTACGAACGAAGACTTGAGGAGGCATATTGCGCACTGTCTAGTAAAATAGACATAACTTTTTTCTCAGAACTCCATTTGGGCTCCACAATATATGGTTGGAAAGCTAACTCAAAGGGCTACAACTTTCATGTTTTACGTTTTCCCAAATTCCAAACAAAACAGGGTGAAAAACCGCGGTCCCACCGCGATCGCGGCAGAACCGCGGTAGAAGATGGTCGCGGACAACTGAAGAATCAGAGGGCATGTTTGGCCGCGGCAAAACCGCGACCGCGGCAAAACCGCGGCAGGAGGCGGAAATTTCAGGGACTTATGTGCAAAACACGGAATTTTAAGCCCTAATCCCTATATTAAACCAAGGAAGCTGGCCAAGAAAGGGGGAGGACATATTTTGGACACAAATTAGACCTAAGGAGGCGGAGAGACACTACTTGAGGGTTAGCCAACACCCTTGGAGGCAAGAACACATTGGGAGCAAGGCGGAGAATTCTTCTACGAGTTTATCCTTCCTCTTCCTACTTTTCATTGTTGGTTATGACTTTTAGTATTGTAGTTTTACATACTATTATGAATAGCTAATTTGTTATCTAGAGTTTTGATAGAACCTTTTGTACGATAAATTCTTGTTATGTTTTTATATAATTGAGCCATAGCTTTTCTCTATTTGTTCAACTACGTTTATATTGTGGTTGGTTGAAGAGCTCTCAATTAGCTGTGCCTATTTAGTATGCATAACTCGGGAGAGAGTGCATATTTAGGTAATTGTTGAACAACACCACTCCCAAAGTATATGAGGGATCAATAACCGAGGGTTTAAAGGCGGGATTAGGGATGACGAAGCCTTGGGTGCGATTTGTAGTGAGCTGTATTAAAAGCCAGCTAGCGTAGCTCGGGAGAGTGCCTATAGTAAATTGTCGTAATTATTCGGGAGAGATTTACGGTAATAAGAGTGCTCATGATCGGTAGAGAATACTTAGGCGAAATTATAGAAGACATGGCGGGAAGGATTCCGAAAATTGGGGAAATCATAACTCTAGACCTCCTTAATCTTTTCTCTAACCCTCAGTATCGTTAGTTGTTAATTTACTATTTTAATTTGTTAGTTAATTAGTTAAATACAAGAATCTTAATATCTATAAGTTAGGAATTGTTCAAGCTTGTCTTCTTGGTGATAGTGAACAACTGTAGCTAAACCTTAGTTCTCTGTAGGATTCGACTCCGGACTTGTAAACCGGATTATATTTGCAACGACCGCATTGTCCTTTTTATGCGTGATCAAATTTTGGCGCCGTTGCCGGGGAACTAACGGTGTAGTTGTAGGTGTACATATTGCTAGGTTTCAAGTTTGAACTTTTATTTTATTATTTGATTTTTTTTATTTTTTTATTTTAGTTTTATTTTTTTATTTGAGAAACATGGCATCATGGAATTATGAGAATTTAGATGTTGGTAATTCTACTTTTAATCCTCCTTATGCATGTTGTGAAGAAAACCACTCAGGGCAAAATTATCAAAATATTCCTGAGAGCGAGTTTTGTGCACCAACTCAATCTTATGTGTGGAATGTGTGTGATATGTGTGGTGGTCAAGATGGTCCTTTCACGGTTGTGCTTATATTTTTTACCTTCCCCCAACCCCTTACTTTGATGGTTCTTCTTTTTCTGGTGAAGTTAATAGGAACAAAGAACCTAGGGAAGCTGACCTAAAGAAGCTCGAAGATATGTTAAAGTGCATTTTGGAACAACAGAGCAAATTACTACTGCGAATAAAAAGGCAGGAGGAAACTATTCACAACTTGAAAGTTCACATGAGTCAACTGGTTGAAGTTTTTAATGCTCAAAAAGCCAATATTGTGAATAGTATCCAAGAAGAGCGTGAATTAGATACAAAAATTGATGAGCTAGAGGAGGAGGCTAGAGTAGAACACCAACAATTAATCACACTAGATTTTGAGGATGTCGATGTTGTAGAAGAGATACTAGAGTCAACCAAGGATATTGAGGATACATATTTAGTTGACTCTATTGTCATTAGTGTTGAGAATGTAGATAGTCCCAATGTTCATGTAGTTGAGCACATTGGTCCTCACTCCAAGCATTTTTCCACATTGTGTTTAGATGATGATATGGAAATAGAGTCGTCCGAGCCATTTGAGGAGTCAAGGAATGATGAACAAAGTGCTTACATTCTGGAATTCTTCTTGCCAGAAAATCGGGATTACACACCTCATCTAAAGGCCAAGAAGTGCAGAATACTACATTATTTTATTGGGCCAGCCAGATTCGTTCCACCACCCCAGGAGCATGATCATAGAGCATAATCAAAACTTGGGGTCCGATTCATATGTTCAAAGTGGAGGCACAAAGTGATTCACGTCGTGCCGCGACGTTAAATCAAGCGCTTATTGGGAGGCAACCCAGCTTTATTGCTTTATTTTTTTTTTATTATTTTGATTGTATTATTTTTGTAGTGTCAATTTTTTTATTTTCTAGGAGCATGGAAAGCAAAGGTATTGGAAGGATGCATCAGCAAACCAAATGGTTGGAACTAAGTGTGAGGTACCCACACGAAGGACCAAGCTGGGAGAAGTCTGAGTACCCCATGAGCTGCTAGTGCTTCGGCCTTTGGCCAACCAGGGAGTTTCTTTTACCTTTTTGTATGTATGGATGTGCATTGGGGACAATGCACAATTTTAAGTGTGGGGTGAGGAGATTGTCTAGGTGATTTTTCATGCTACTTTAGCTGTGTTTGCTTTTTTAAAAAGATTGGACTTTTCCTGATGACGGATCTTCTAGACAGTTTTCTTGAGGGAAGTAAGTCTAAAGAAAATACCAAAAAGATTTTTTATTTTGTTAGGTAGTGTAATAATTACCCCTTGGTTTTTCTTTAAACCACGATTCTTTTTCAAGAGTTTTATTTGAACCGGGTGTAGTTAGTATTTTTTTGGGAATAGGAGCCATTGTGTTTTGTTTTGAAATGAAGCAATATCTCCTGACTTTGTTATGCCTTGAGAATAGTGAGTACTTTGGTTGTGACGCTTAGGCTCGATTTTTGACTCTTGTAGAAGTACCTTAAATTGTATGATTTTAACTTTGCTTAACTGCTTTGACTAGAGTGTCTTGATGAAACCAATCCTGAGTGAGTTATGTGCCATGTGTGTGTAAGGTTTTGCGTTATTCAGTGCATTGCATTTGATGCCTAGAACTTGCCCTGTGTGTTTGCAAAGCCAAATAGTGGTTTTATTCAGTCTAAGAAGTGATATAGGCATTTTTTTGTTGAGCCAGATATGTATATTTTACCCGCCTAATTATTATGTATCGTAGTTAACCCCTTTGAGCCTGTAATCCTGTTTCTTGGCAACCACATTACAAGCCTTACCTATTTGTTGGAATTAACCATCTATTTGAACCATTGTAACCTCTCATGAGCACTTGAATTATTTATGAACTTTGTAAAAGTTAAAGTGTGGGGTGGTTGGTTTGGATTTTGAGTGGAACTAATGAAATAAGGAGAAAGGTGCACTGTTTTGAAAAAGGAAGAGCCACTTGAATTGAAAAAAAAATATAGTTGGATTCTTGTGAAAAAAAAATTCCTTGATAAGTGGTGGCTCTTGATGTAAGTGTGCTTAAAGAAGAATGGGGTAATATACATTGATGTGAAGGTGGAGTTTTGGTTTGACATAAGTATGGGGTTTGAATGTTAAAGTATATGTATTAAAGTGCTTAGAGAGGTGTAGTCACTCTTATATCTAAATGTATCCTACCCGTCCCGTAGCCTGCATTACAACCAAATAAAGTCTTAATTGATCCAAGATTGAATGAGCTCGATTAGTGGAGTAGTACACTATGGGCAAGCTTATGGTCCATCTTTTGTGGCATATGAATGTTATTTCTGAGAGTGAGTGAATTCTTTCTATCTTGAGTTCCTAAGTGTTCTTAAATTTTATTGTGTGGAACTACTCTCTTTTGTTGTGTGAGGGTACTTGATTCATGAAGGAAAGGTAATATCAGTGACCTCTATATTAGAGTAAGTGGGTGAGTTGTGAATAACGTGTGGTACTTGTGAGTCAAATTTTGAGGTGAAGATGTTACGCTTTTGTGCTTAGTCTATTTTAAATACTCTTGGTGTGATGAGTTAGGAGAATTGTTTAAAAAGGCAGTGTCTATAAAAAAGTGTAGTTTGATTGCTCAAGGACGAGCAATGGTTTAAGTGTGGGGTGTTGATGATAGGCTATAATTGCATATTTTAGTCGCTTATTACACTCGAATTTACTGCACTTTAATTGAGTTTGCACTTTAATCGCTAGTGTTTTGCACTAATTGTTTGTATTATGCCTTGTAGGTGTGATTCCGAGCTATATAGATGTTATGGAATGAATTTAAATGATTTGAAGCTTTGAAAGTAAAAGCTCAAGGAATTAAGCCGGGATCGTGTTCGGGGGTCAAATTTGATAATTAAGTACGAACGAAGACTTGAGGAGGCATATTGCGCACTGTCTAGTAAAATAGACATAACTTTTTTCTCAGAACTCCATTTGGGCTCCAGAATATATGGTTGGAAAGCTAACTCAAAGGGCTACAACTTTCATGTTTTACGTTTTACCAAATTTCAAACGGAACAGGGTGAAAAACCGCGGTTCCACCGCGACCGCGGCAGAACCGCGGTAGAAGATGGTCGCGGACAACTGAAGAATCAGAGGGCATGTTTGGCCGCGGTTCCACCGCGACCACGGTAAAATCGCGGCAGGAGGCGGAAATTTCAGGGACTTATGTGCAATACACGGGATTTTAAGCCCTAAACCCTATATTAAACCAAGGAAGCCGGCCAAGAAAGGGGGAGGATATATTTTGGACACAAATTAGACCTAAGGAGGCGGAGAGACACTACTTGAGGGTTAGACAACACCCTTGGAGGCAAGAACACATTAGCAGCAAGGCGGAGAATTCTTCTACGAGTTTTTCCTTCCTCTTCCTATTTTTCATTGTTGGTTATGACTTTTAGTATTGTAGTTTTACATACTATTATGAATAGCTAATTTGTTATCTAGAGTTTTGATATAACCTTTTGTAGGATAAATTCTTGTTATGTTTTTATATAATTGAGCCATAGCTTTTCTCTATTTGTTCAACTACATTTATATTGTGGTTGGTTGAAGAGCTCTCAATTAGCTGTGCCTATTTAGTAGGCATAACTCGGGAGAGAGTGCATATTTAGGTAATTGTTGAACAACACCACTCCCAAAGTATATGAGGGATCAATAACTGAGGGTTTAAAGGCGGGATTAGGGATAACGAAGCCTTGGGTGCGATCTGAAGTGAGCTGTATTAAAAGCCAGCTAGCGTAGCTCAGGAGAGTGCGTCTAGTAAATTGTTGTAATTACTCGGGAGAGATTTACGGTAATAAGAGTGCTCATGATCGGTAGAGAATACTTAGGCGAAATTATAGAAGACATAGCGGGAAGGATTCTGAAAATTGGGGAAATCATAACTCTAGACCTCCTTAATCTTTTCTCGAACCCTCAGTATCGTTAGTTATTAATTTACTATTTTAATTTGTTAGTTAAGTAGTTAAACACAAGAATCTTAATATCTATAAGTTAGGAATTGTTCAAGCTTGTCTTCTTGGTGATAGTGAACAGCTGTAGCTAAACCTTAGTTCTCTGTGGGATTCGACTCCGGACTTGTAAACCGGATTATATTTGCAACGACCGCATTGTCCTTTTTATAAGGCATAGTTGAGCGTGATCAGCACTCAATATTGTATATTAATTTGCGATCATTATAAGATTAATAAATTTTAAATCCTGAATCCGAGGTGCAGTTAACACGTTTTTTTTGTTTCAAACGTTAGAAAGACGGAAGATTGATAAAAACACTGGTGTTTGGCTATAGAGAGGAAAAAGGGTAACAAACGTACGTGTTTCATCTTAAAGAGGTGTGAGGGTCTCTAATTAAGGTGGAATGTGTTGGAACTCCCTTTAGTTACTTGCTTTTGGCAATATTATGAGTTATCAAGTTCACTTAAAATTGTGGTTTAGTGATCAATGAAATAAGTTAAAAATTACAACATTTCAAATTTAAGTTTTAGCGGAAGCAAAAAATACTAGGTGAGTTGTTTTAGAGGTAGAGCTAGCCTATTAATTGCAAATTTTGCCGCACCCATTCACTTTTGCTTAAGTATTGTATTTGTACAAGGAATTATTAAATACATTTAAATATTTAATTACGAACCCAATAACTAAGACGAGCTATAAGTTTCGTGATAATTCAGAATTCATAAATTTCAAATTCTGGCTCTGTCTCGGATTTATTTCCATCTATTCAAGCTTTTGATGAACAAAATTAACTAATACCTATGTTGGTAGGAAATAACATACATGTACCCGTAAAATTACCCGAGGGTGGCGCGAAACACCATGGTTATAAAAAGAAAAAAGAAAAAGAAAAATATGAGGCATCGAGTTAGGCAAAACGTGTTTCTATAGTGCTATATCCTCCAATATAGGTATATTTCAGTAGGTATTTCTGAGACATTAGATAACTTGCCTTGGTCACTATGTCCACAATCCAAAAAGAATAAAAATTGGAAACACTTTCTTTTCCTACCATCTTTTATTTTCTTTAAAAAGAAGTAGGATATATCAGAAGAAGAAATGAATCTCAATTTAGTAGTGTAAATGTAATAAGTAGCACTATTAGGAACTTGCTACACTCAAAGTGGTTATACTTTCTTATGCAGCAGAAAAAAAGGTGCATTTAATTTATTAATTATTTCTTGCTTGGTTTAAATGCAAAATGATGGAGGGATCAATTAATTTCGAAATACAAATTAATAAAGACCATAACTTGAATTAAGTGTGTGTGTATATGTGTGTGTGTCTGTTTTGGCTTAGGAATATAAAACTAAGTGCATTAATGGCGGATAAAATAAAGCAATTTTCATAATATAAGGACGAATTTGAACATTATTCCTTTTATAAAATAGTGTTTTGCATGAGGGGACAAAAACAGTGCCAATCTCCGAACTTCACGTGCTGCAAATTTGCTCCCATGCAATAGAAAAGGTATAAAAGGACTTTTACTTGCAGTACTAAAATCAAAAGCCAAGCCAAAATTTTAAATTTATGAATTTTAAATGCCAAGACATATAATGAGTTGGGGGTAAATTATTTATACATATTAAATAAAAGGACAAATAAATTTAAGTGATTTTCATAGTAGGGGCATAAATTTGGTTTTTTCTATATCTATAAACTTACATAGTTACATGCTGCAAAATTCGGTCACGTAAAATAGGAAAGGATTTCTACTTACAGTAAGAAACATGGATTGAGGTAAAGTATGAACTATGAAGAATGGATTCGAGTGAAATAACTTTTGCTTAAACTTTAAATTTGATTAGAAATCTATTAAATAAATAAAAATATTTAATTACGAACCCACTAAAAAAACACGAGCTATTAATTCACAATAAATTCAGAATTTATAAACTTCTAATCATGACGCCGCAACTAATCTATACTATATTAAAAGCACGAAGGCCCTTAGCAAAATGTCGTTCGCATTTTTTACCCTTTAAAAATATATTTTATATTGGATAAAATAGTAATTTGCTTATCTTCCTAATATTTAGGACTTCTAAATCAACTAAAATTTTATTTATTATATCTTTCTTTATTTAAATTTGTAGAAAATAACTTTAAAATTAATTAAAATATACATGTACATTAAATAACTCACTACGTTGGAAAATATTGTAAGGAAAGGATTCTAACGGCAATAATGGTAAAACGAATAGTAGATGTAAAGTGAATGTTCAAGCTATGTGATTTTGCCAAACAAATTAAAATAATCTTAGTTGAAAGGAAAATTGATAACGTAGATTTATGGTAATAATCCGCTTATTCTATTCCTTTTTTCCCTAAAATTAGAAAAAAGGTATAGTTATAGTTTTACATAATTACATTAAATAATTTATATAAGGTAAAATTATAATTAGTTTTAAACTTGTTTTCTACAGAATGCAAATAAGGAAATATAATAAATAAAATTATAGTTTATTTAGAAATCCAAATTATTAGGAAGATAAGCAAAACTATTTTGTCCAATATAATATATACTTTAAAGGGTAAAAAAAGCGAACGACATTATATAAATATTATACAAATTGATAAAGAGAATAGTATATTGTTCGAGTAGGAAAAAAATTCGATAATAATTCGCATCTTCTATACTATCTTAAAAGCATGAACTCTCAACAAATAATTAAGTCTTTGAATTAATAAATTAGCAAAAAAAAAATATATGTTCAATATTTTTAAAAATCATCATGTAAGTAAAATTATTTGTCAAGTTGATAAAAATATTAAGGTATATAAATTTATTTTCACTAGAAAAGCATCGCCCGTGAAAGTAATAAGAAAATAGAGCAAAATTCATTTTAATATAGTATTAAAAATTAAATTGCTAAACATGCTAAGTTGAAGCATTAAGGATGTAAATAAGACAAAAGGTATTCAAAGAAGTGTCGTATCATTTTTATTTATTTTTATATTCATTTCAATAAATGATAATTCCCTATATTTCTAATATAGTATTATATATTTTGTAATTCAATAAATGCATTCCGATCTGAGGATATATTGGAAACAACCTCTCTATCCTCACAAGCTAGGGGTAAAGTCTGCGTACACACTACCCTCCCCAAACCCCACAGTGTGGGATAATACTGGGTATGTTGTTGTTGTTGTTGTATTTTGTTATCTTTGAATGATCGTGGTAAAAGTATTTTTTGTGTTATTTGCTTATAGTATTTGGTAACAAAGATATTTCACGCCTCATAAATCATAATAAGGGCATATAAAAACATACGCGGAGTAGAATTTCTTTGTTTTATTGAGTTAGTGCTTAGTGAGATTAACATTCGTTATTTTAGGAACTTTCATTTTTTTCTTTAATATTTGCCCAATAACAAAAAATACATTATTTAATAATATTTACGTAATTTTTAAAAAAATTATATTCATTGATATAGGTACACACGCAAAGCGCGTACCCTGAAATTAGTAAGTTTTAATAATATGACGTTTGATTTTTAATATAAACCAAACACTTGACAAGTAATGCCACATTTAATATAGATTAAATATCCTTATACCTCACAGAATAAGTCTTCCTTACATTTGTCCCGAGTGAATCCAAGGACATACACATAGTGGCAACTTAGAGCTTGAGAAATTGTGACAAAAGGGGTGTGGTTGGAATTAAAATGAACACATGTTTCGTTTTAGCTCAACTCATGAAGACTGTTCAACTATATTTTATCTGAAATTCACATTAACCTCTATTCGTCAATAGTGGGATTCGTCAAGTCATCCAAAATGGAAGCAAGCTAGCAACTTAGAAGACCTTGACTTAAGCTAAAAACCAAACATTTTTTGCAAGTGATATGACTGTTATTACACTGTATTTGTAAAATAAATTCTGGAAATATAAATGAATATAAACAGAAATGACATAAACCAATTCGAGCCCACTGAATTCACAGTGTTTCCTTAAGGAATTTAATCCCCTCCTAGTACCCAAGGTTATGGATTATTTCCTCCCAGGATAGAACGAATTACACACTGGTGTAGTGGTACTTCAAACCCCAGTGTTTCAGCGAACACAAAGTTCGGTAGCAAATCACACTTACTTTTTGCTTTGTTTTGATGCTAAAAGTATGCAGAAGAAGGAGAGGAAACTCAGAAAATTGTAGTTAAAATTCTGAGCAGAATAGTGTTGTATTTATAGCCAAAGTTGGGTCTCTTCAGAATGGCTGTTTATGCAAAACGCCCACAACATAAATGCCATTACATAAATGGCCATTTACTCAATAATAAAGAGGGAAAATAAAGAGGGAAAATTGAAGAGGGTAGTTACTTTTCTGTTACCAAAACAGAAAAACGGATTGGATTTAATATTAATATTTAATATTAATATTTTGTTATTAAAACAAATATTTAATAACATTTCTGTTAATATTTTACTATTAACAAATAAATTTGGTCCAAAAAGTTAATCAATCAATCGATCATTTGACCAAATCCAAATCCGAATCCGAATCCGAATCCGAATCCGAAGCCGAAGCCGAAGCCGAAGCCGAAGCCGTAGCCGTAGCCGAAGCCGAAGCCGAAGCCGAAGCCGAAGCCGAAGCCGAAGCCGAAGCCGAAGCCGAAGCCGAAGCCGAAGCCGAAGCCGAAGCCGAAGCCGAAGCCGAAGCCGAAGCCGAAGCCGAAGCCGAAGCCGAAGCCGAAGCCGAAGCCGAAGCCGAAGCCGAAGCCGAAGCCGAAGCCGAAGCCGAAGCCAAAGCCGAAGCCGAAGCCGAGCCCAGCGAGCGACGACGACGACGGCGCGAGGCTTGCCTTCTTCTCAACTCTTTAAGAGCTAGAAGAAGAGCAATTGCTTATATACCCATAAAAAACCTCTTCCTCTTCCAATATGGGACAATGCCCATTTGCCAAGGGAGGGGGAACTTAAAATTTCACTCAAAAATTTCATTTCCCTCCATTTCCCATTCACCCTCTTTTAAGTATTTAATATATTAATTAAATACCTTAAAAACCCAACAATCCCCCACATGAATGGGGAATGGCTATATCACGGAAGTATGCATGAAAAACTGTGTGATTCACAAGTAAGGATTAATTGCATCTGGATAAGTAGGTTTCCCTTTGAACTTTCCGTAGTGAACTTATGTCGGATATACTCGATCAATCGGTAGATTTGATATCTTTGAACCGTCGAACTTTAGTGTATACCTAGACAACCACAAGTCACACAACCAACCCTTAACCGTCTTTGGTTCTCATTGTTGTGTTCGTTTCAGCCATGAACACCGCCTGGTTTCATAAGTGCGTAGAGAACTGGCCTTACAATGTTCTCCTTGAAGCGGCTAACACTTCACACTTACATAGGTGATTCCTAAACGTGTCATCCCGTAGATACACTATTTGATATACCCCGTATCAAATTTAGAAATCATTAAAAAGCCTTAATGCTTTATCCTTGGTACTGAACATTGTCTCATCACGAGAATGGACCAAAAGTTTAGTTGACAATGTTGAACCGTCATAAATGACTTTGTTTGATCTCCTTGAACCTAGATCTTGGGATCTCCAGTCTTCTAGGTAGAGTTACCGCCACTATGACTTGTTCTCGGCCACAGTCCCATTCCCCTTGATGACTTCTCAACTACCTCTCTAGTTAGGCCTTTTGTAAGTGGATCCGACACATTATCACTTGACTTTACATAGTCAATCGTGATAATTCCTCTAGAGAGTAATTGTCTAACGGTTTTATGTCTTCGTCGTATATGGCGAGACTTACCGTTATACATAACGCTCCCAGCCCTTCCAATTGCCGCTTGACTATCACAATGTATGCATATTGGTGCCAACGGTTTGGGCCAAAATGGAATATCTTCCAAGAAATTCCGGAGCCATTCAGCTTCTTCACCGGCTTTATCCAAGGCTATGAACTCAGCCTCCATTGTAGAGCGGGCAATACAAGTTTGTTTGGATGACTTCCAAGATACCGCTCCTCCACCAATAGTGAATACATATCCACTTGTGGACTTGGAATCAGTTGATCCGGTGATCCAATTTGCATCACAGTATCCCTCAATGACCGCAGGATATTTATTGTAGTGCAAAGCAAAGTCCTGGGTATGTACTAAATACCCCAAAACTCGTTTCATGGCCATCCAATGAGATTGGCCTGGATTGCTCGTATATCGACTCAATTTACTTATAGCACAAGCTATATCTGGTCGTGTACAATTCATGATGTACATTAAGCAACCCAACACACGAGCATAATCCAATTGTGATATGCTCTGGCCTTTGTTCTTTGCTAATGCAAGATTCACATCAATTGGAGTCTTTGCAACTTTAAAGCCCAAGTGCTTGAATTTTTCAAGTACTGTCTTAATATAATGAGATTGTGACAATGCTAGACCTTGAGAAGTCTTATGGATCTTAATTCCCAGAATTAAATCAGCAACTCCCAAGTCTTTCATATCAAACTTGCTAGTTAGCATACGCTTAGTAGCATTTATGTTAGCAATGTCATTACTCATTATGAGCATATCATCCACATATAAGCAAACAATGACTATGTGATTTGGAACATTTTTAATGTACACACATTTATCACATTCATTTATCTTAAATCCATTTGACAACATTGTTTGGTCAAATTTAGCATGCCATTGTTTGGGTGCTTGTTTTAATCCGTAAAGGGACTTAACAAGTCTACAGACCTTCTTTTCTTTACCTGGAACCACAAACCCTTCAGGTTGTTCCATGTAAATTTCTTCCTCCAACTCTCCATTTAAGAAGGCCGTCTTAACATCCATTTGATGAATTTCAAGACCATAAACTGCAGCTAACGCTACTAACGTTCGTATGGATGTAATTCTTGTAACTGGAGAGTATGTATCAAAGTAGTCAAGACCTTCTCGTTGTCTATACCCTTTGACCACAAGTCTTGCCTTATACTTGTCAATAGTACCATCATCTTTTATTTTCCTCTTAAAGATCCATTTAGATCCCAACGGTTTGTTTCCAGGAGGAAGATCAACCAATTCCCATGTATGGTTGTTTAGTATGGATTCTATTTCACTATTGACCGCCTCTTTCCATAACAATGATTCCGAAGAAGACATAGCTTCTTTAAATGTTTGAGGCTCATTTTCCAATAAGAAAGTCACAAAATCTGGTCCAAATGAAGTAGACGTTCTTTGACGTTTACTACGTCTTGGATCTTCTTGGTTAAGTGTACTTTCTTTTGTTTCTTCCCGAGGTCGTTTAGAGGGACTTAAGTAGTTTGCAAACTCTAAATTCAGCTTTTGGTCCATTGAAACCTTGCCATATATACCTCCTCAGATAGATCTCCTTGCAAGAAAGCATTGTAAACATCCATTTGATGAATAGACCACTGCCTTGAAGCTGCAATAGACAACACACTTCTGACAGTAACCATTTTCACCACAGGTGAAAAGGTTTCTTGGTAGTCTAAACCTTCTCTCTGATTATACCCTTTGGCCACCAATCTAGCTTTGAACCTTTCAATTTCTCGTGATGCCTTGTATTTAATCTTATAAACCCACTTGCATCCTATTGCCTTTTGTCCTTGTGGTAAGGATGCCAGTTCCCAAGTTTTATTGTCCTCCAATGCTTTGATTTTTGCTTGCATTGCCTCTACCTATCTCTTGTCCTTTACTGCCTCTGAATATGATGTAGGTTCCACTTCCACTGAAAAATTTGCCAAGTAGCTTTGATATTTTGAAGAGATGCCTTCATATCCAATCACCTCTGACATAGGGTACTTGCAGCATCTTGTAGAACTTCTCTTGTCATCTCTAACATAATCCTTAAGCCATATGGGAGGCTTAGATACTCTTGTGGATTTTCTAGGTTCCCCATCATCAGGCAAAATAAGAGGATCACCAGGACTATCCACACTGTTATACTCAACAGGGTGTGAAATGTCTTGCTCATCTGAGATTACTGGAGTTAGAGTAGGAGAGCATGGCATATTGGTTCCCTCAATATGTGCATCAGTAGCAGAACTGACTGCTTTCAGTTCTTCATCAAAATCTTGTCTTGGCACTGGAATTTTGTCCAAAAATAATGATTGTAATGATCCTTCTGCTGTGTGGAAGGGAAATATATCCTCATATAAAACTACATCTCTGCTTATAAAGAATACTCTATTCTCCAAATCCAAAAGTCTGTAACCTTTCTGATGTGCAGCATATCCTAGGAAAACTGACCTCACAGCTCGAGGAGCAAATTTATCATGGCTTGTCAGATTAGTAGCAAAACACAAACATCCAATCACCTTTAAATGTGCCAATGAAGGTGGCTTATTCAGAAGTAATTCATATGGTGACTTATGTCCCAAGACAGAAGAAGGAATTCTGTTGATTATATATACAACAGCATCAATACAATGTCCCCAATATCTAACAGGTAAGTGGCCTTGAAATCTGATTGCTCGAGCAGTCTCCAGTATATGTCTATGTCTCCTTTCCACAACTCCATTTTGTTGGGGAATATATGGACATGAGCTTTGATGAACAATCCCATATATTTGAAACAAGTCATCACATGCACTACTAAAAAACTCACTCCCATTGTCTGATCTAAACATCTTAATTTGCTTCCCAAACTGTGTTTTGATCATAGTAATAAAGTTCTTGAGTAAGAAAATAACATCAGATTTGAGTCTCATAAGAAATACCCAAGTCCATCTGGTACAATCATCAACCAATGTAAGAAAGTATTTCATGCCATTATGAGTAGCAATCTTATAGGGTCCCTCACACATCCATATGGATCAAATCAAAAGCATGTGAACTTCTACTAGTACTAGTTGGAAAAGGTGCTCTAGTTTGTCTAGCTAGAGGACAAATTTCACACTTAGACAATGAGTCATTATTTATTCTACTACCATAGTGTTGTATACTAGGAATCCTTCTGAGAACTTGAATTGGGACATGTCCTGTTCTTCTGTGCCAGATTTCCATGCCTCCTTCTTTACTGGTAGCTGCAAAAGCTCTATTCACAGTCTTCCCTAAAGCTGTTGACAATATGTACAGATCTTCTTCACTTCTACCAATCTCCTTCACCCTACCAGATAAGAGGTCCTGGAACACACAATTTTTGGGAAAAAAAGTAACACTGCATTTAAGATCTTCTGTCACTTTAGAGACTGACATGAGGTTAAACTTAAAAGCAGGTACACAAAACACATCTTTCAGTACATCACCTCCTGTGAGTTGACACTCCCCCATATGTAAGATTGATGCTGAATCTCCAGTAGGTAATTGCACTTGTCCTGAATTTCCTACTGAAGTTTCATTTTTCAGTAAACTCTTATCACCAGTCATGTGGTTAGTAGCACCAGTATCTACTATCCATTTGCAAAGTTCTAAGTTCTCACATAAGGCTACATTACCACAAAAGCACTTACCTGCCATGTTTGCATTAGTCCCTGCAGTAGAGCCTTTGTTCAGCAATTGCAACAACTGGTTATATTGTTCTTTAGTGAAGAACTGAGTTGGTTCAACATTACTGCTTGGCTGATATATGCTTGTGGTTGGTGAAGCTATCACTCCTTGCTATCCAGATCCATCTATCATGACTGCATTTGCTTTCTTCTTCTGCTTGAAATCAGATGGATAACCAATAATCTTGTAACAGTTCTCCTTCAAGTGCCCTGTCTTATTACAAAATTCACACCTCATCAATTTATAACATTCATTTCTAGTATGGCCTTTCATATGACAAAAATCACATTCTAAGCTATAGTTTCTCCTTGGCTTAGATGGTAAGCTTGGCATTAATAGAATCTGGCTCCTTGCTTGCTCAAAATTATCATTCAATCCCATCAAAAATTGCAGCAGTCGTTGATACTCCAATTGTTCAATATACTCAGTGGCTGAAGTAGGAGATGGCAGTATGGAATCATATTCTGCCCAAAGGTCTTTTAGCTTGGTGAAATAAATTGATACTGACGAAATCCCCTGTGTTAGGGTGAATATTTCCTTATGCAAGTAATACAATCTCGATGCATTCACTTTGTCAAAACGTTCCTTAAAAGCAGCCTACACTTTCTGTGCATTCGAAGAAAATAACACTCCTGTTACCAAATCTCTGCTCACATTGCTCATGAGCCAAGAGGTCACAGTCGCATTGCACCTATCCCACTGACTTCCCAGATTTGGGCCAAAATCCTCCTTCGATGTTGATCCATCAACTAAATACAATTTGTTCTTTCCTAATAATGCTACTTTCATTGCACGACTCCAAAGAGAGTAATTTTTCATACCTATCAAAATGAGTCCCACAGACATCGATCCCGGACCATCAGATGCATGCAAGTAGAGAGGATGGTTATGATCTAACACAATCGAGCTAGGTATCGTTCCGATGCTTGTATTGTCTCCATTGTTCGCATTATCAGCTGAGTTCTCAGGAGGCGCCATTGATAGACCTCAAAATTAGGGTTCAAAGCTTCTGAATTTGAGCAGATTCTCTCGAATTATCTTCAATTATGCGAAGAAATTCCCTAGAATCACTCGATCAATGCTCTGATACCATGAAGAATTTAGACTATGCAGTTGAAGAGAGAAATTGAGATTAGAACTTTCGAGAGAAAAACAGTCAAGAGCAGTGCTCTGTGTTTCGATACAACTAACTCAACTAGAAAGAAGAAGAAGCTACAGTGTATTTAACTAACTAACCACCTTAGGACAGCTGTACACCACTAACACTAACTAATACTATAGTTAAGTTAAGCTACCTAAGTTTAACTACTAAGGTTAACCTATATTCTTTACAGCACTACCACATTAGTTATAGACTAATAAGTGACTTTAATATGATGGATGTGGAAACTCGAGTGCAGTTTTCAACAAAAAGAAACTCATATACTTATAAAAGAAGCATTCTAAAATACATGTCAAGATGGGGAATTTGAGCAAAATACATGCGCTGAATCTATCTCACAACCATCTCATTGGAAGAATTCCAGAAAGTTTCTCATACTTACATGAAGTTGAGAGTTTAGATCTTTCCTACAACAGCTTGAATGTGAGTATTCCTGTTGGTCTACTTGAGCTACATCCTTTGGAAGTATTCAGTGTGGCTTACAATAATTTATCTGGTAGAGTACCAGACTTTAAAGGTCAATTCGGAACTTTCGACAAAAGCAGCTATGAGGAGAATCCATTTCTTTGTGGTTATCCATACAATGAATGTAGCAGCACTAAATTGTTAAATACCTCCAAGAATGGAAGTGATGAATCTGACTTGGATTAAAAGGAAAGTTTCTACATCGGCTTTGGCGTGTCTTATGGAGCAATCTTGCTGGGATTAGCTGTAGCACTCTGCTTCAATTCTTATTGGAGAAGAGCATGGTTTAGGCTTGTTGAGTCATTGATGCTCACTTCTCACTATTTTCTCTTAGACAATGTTGTTAGCCCTTTCAAGAATTGGTGGTGAAGGAAAGGTAATTGTTATTCTCTTATTGTATGAACTTTATCATTTGCTATATTGCTACTTTATTCTCCTCAATAAAATTGATACATTTCAGACATTTCTTTTCTCTTATCTTTCCGTCGTTTTAGATTATGGTAACATAATAGGTTACCATAAGAGTGAAATAAATGGAAAAAACTAAGACGAGACTTTGAAACTTCTTGACTTTTAAAAGTAGGCTTTACACAGACACTTCAACAGAGAGAGAGAAAAAACCTTTTTAAGTTTTAAGATAATTTCATAAGCAATTATTGAACTTTACCTCCTATTACCACATTTGAATGAGATAAATTATCATCAATCGATTTTATATGTACTATGGAAGTTGGAGGAAAGCAGTGATGACTTCCACTTGTTTTAAGCTTAAAAGTTCAAATTAAATGCCCTTCATTGAACATGAAAGTTTCTTCTATTTCTTCACTCCATAATGAAAAAATAAATAAATTATACAGTAAGAGTTATTAATTCAGTATTTTTTATTTATTTACGCGTTTGATTAATATTAAAAAGTATTTATAAGCTAAATTTAGTCAAAAACCATCAAATGATCAGCTTATAAGCAATTTTGGTTTGATCAAATCTTTTATTATTTTATCCGTAATATCTTTTGTATTTTTCAAAACAAAATTTCTAGCTCTCTCTTTATTCAATGTTTGTCATTCGTTTATAAAAAAAAATGTAAAAGCACTTTTAAATTTACTTTTTTTATATAAATATATTTAAGGATATATCATTTAGTTTAATATTTTTTCCAAACACAATCACTGCTCATTGTAATTTTTGACACTTCTATCAAAAGACATATATATAACAACATAGAGGGAGAGAGAGACAACTAAAAAGAACTTAAGAGTAAGAGACTGTACACGCCTTAGTCTTATTTTGTTCATTTGCTTTTAGGCTCTTCTTGTTTTTCTCTTTTATAAACTTTTAATCATCTTAAATAGTTTAATCTCCAAGCTAATTTGTACACATATCTGCTATGGAAAAGGAAGCTTACCCAATGCAGAAAGGATACTGGTTCACTGATTCCATAACCTGCCAACCAGAGTACCTTTAGATTGCTCAACCCTCTACATTTCTCATTGATGCCTTCATCTGAAAAATGAAATATCATATTTCACCGTTGCATAAGTTTTTCTACTGCAACCCCCCCTCCCCCCGCGAACAGAAAAGTTACACCCCCAAATTTCGCGAAATTCCATCTCTCGCCAGACCGCGACTAAAGCAAACTCAAATTTGGCAGTTTCGAAGTAAAGAGGCGTATCTTCAGAAAAAATTGATTCAGATTTTTATAAGAAACCTATTCCCTCTGACGAAAAAAAAAAACTATTCCCTTTGACGGCTTTTGCTCGGATTCAATTGATCTGGTCTGTTTCTTTTTAATTTTTCCTGTTCAAGTTTCTATTGTTTTCCTATATTTTGTGGTTGTCAATTTTGTCAGCTGATTGCTTGGTTACTAGCCTCATGATTTAGCAATTTTGGCAGTTCATTTTTGGCTTCTGTGAAATTCAATTCAGGTTTGTGTTAGGCTAGATTTGTACATCGTTCCGTGTTTCAGTCAGAGTCAAATCTCAGCTTCTTCCGTCACCTTATTACTCGTTTCTCCTTTACTTTTCAGTTTCTTCATATGTGCTGGATGAAACAAAATTGTGTTTAATTCTTTTTTGTTGATTGACAAGGTTGTGTTTAATTTGAATCTATTTTTGTTGAGGCAAGGGTTAGGGTTTGTGAGTGTGTTTATAAGCTACAATTTTATTTAATTTTGAAAGTTTGTTTCTTCGATGCTCATCTTAACAATGTCATTATTATCGCGTGAATTTGACATTTCGGCTTGGTAATTGTCTTTCTATTTCACTCATTTCTTTTTCAGCGTCTTTGTTCATCTCCATATCTTTATCCTGCATTATCGATCAGTACCGGTGAACTTATAATGCGCCATTTTACTGGTATGTTGCAGCCTCTCTGTTTGTTCTGCTTCTTGTAATATTTAGCTGTTTCTTTCATGTTATCTTATCTTGTTTTCGTTTTTGTTACATTGTTGGTTATTTGGAGTATATATTTGTAGCATCTCACTTGCTTCTTTTGCTAGTTGTTTCCAATTGAATTCGAGCTTAAGAATGTGAAGTGTTGAAGAAATTGTTTGAGTCTTTATTCATGGGTGTAAAACCTGTTCAAGAGTCATCTAATGATGTAATCCAGAGAGTAAGACTTGCCTTACTACCTGTTTTTCTTCTTGGTTGGGAGAAAAGAGAGAAAAAAACAAGAAGAAGAGAAAGTTCAAGAAGAATGGGTGGAATCTTTAGCATTTTTTTAATAGTATGATGTAGGGGCACATATACAAATTGTCCGGTTCCTGCTTCTTAGAAGACAAAATAAAGAATGAAGGCCAGCAACTATTAGCATCTGTTGTGGAGTGGATTTTAACAGTATGAACTAGTTCTACTATTGGTGGTCTTGCAAGATATGTAGGGAATATGAGTATTTATCGTGTGTTGATTAAAAGAAGTAGCAACATAGCAAATGATGGAGTCCGTACAATAAGAGTGAGAACAATGATTACCAAACCAAGGTTCCTGCACCATCTATTCTTGAAGGAACTAACAACACTGTCTAAGAGAAAATAATAAGAACTGAGCATCAATGCCTCAGCAAGCCTACATCATGCTCTTCTCCTATAAGGATCGAAGCAGAGTGCTGCAGCTAATCCTAGCAAGATTGCTCCACGACAAATCCGATGTAGACACTCTCCTTATACTGAAGTCAGACTCCTCTCTTCCATTCTTGGAGGTATTTCACAATTTAATACTGTTACGTTCGTCGTCTAATGGATGACCACAAAGAAAAGGATTTCCTTGACAGTTGCTTTTCTCGAAAGTTTCGAACAGAGCTTTAGACTTAGGTACTGCACCAGATAAGTTATTGTATGCCACGCTGAATATCTCCAAAGAATGTAGTACGCTGCCAAGAATTCTCCCATTCAAGTTGTTGCAGGAAACGTCTAAACTCTCGATTTCTTGTAAATTGGAGAAGGCATCTGGGATTCTTCCAATGAGATGGTTGTGTGATAGATTCAATGCATGTATTTTGCTCACATTCCCGAGATCAATGGGAATTTCACCAGTTAATCTGTTACTTGAGAGATCAATAACTGACATGTATCTGAGAATGCTTCCCTTATAAAAGTATGAGTTTCTTTTTGTTGAAAAATGGACCTGGGTTTCCACATCCATGTAATTGCAGTCACTTGGAAATAACTTCTATTGTGGTAGTGCCTTGTTGAACTTACCCAATCCAGGAAAATTAACCACACTTGCTTCGAAATCCCTGTATAATAGATCCCTATTATTTCTTGTGATGACTCGATAGGTTATTTATAGTCTTATCCTTCATTTCTCTATTTTGAGACCTCAAATAGCTTCGTTTAGCCTTTCTTGATTTGCGTGCGCAGTCCGTGTCCTTTTTCCGGAAGGTTTTTATGAGAAAATTGATGAAAATGTGAAATCGTGCCTTAAAACTTATCTGAGTTGACTACGGTCAACGTTTTGTGTAAACAGATCCCGATCAATATTTTGATGATTCTGGTGGGTCTGTATCGTGATTTGGGACTTGGGCATATGCCCAGAATCGAATTCGGAAGTCCCTAGCTTGATTCAACGTAATTTGTTGAAAACTAAAAATTTGAAGATTTAAAAGATTCATAAGTTTGACCGTTAGTTGACTTTGTTGTTACTGGGTTCGGATTTCGGTTCCGGAACTTGGTATAAGTTCATTACAATATTTATGACTTGTTTACAAAATTTGGTGCAAAACGGAGTTGATTAGACGTGATTCAGACGTCCGGTTGAGAAATTGCATGTTCTTAAGTTTCATTGAAAATTTCATTCATTTTGGTGTCTGATTCGTAGTTCTAGGTGTTATTTTGGTGTTTTGATCGAGTGAGCGAGTTCGTATGATGTTTCTGGACTTATGTGCATATTTTGTTTGGAGCCCAGAGGGCTCGGGTGAGTTTCGTATAGGCTACAGATGATTTTGAACTTAGGAAAATGCTGGTTTTAGTTTCTGCTGGTTTCTGGTGAATGCTTCTTCACGATTGCGAAGATATTCCCGCGATCGCGAAGAGTAGTTTGGGACTGGGGTGGATTTACTCCTCGCGAACGCGAGGATTTGGACGCGAACGTGGAGCAATGGGGGCTTTGCCCTTCGGGAACGCGGCCACTCCATCGCGAACGCGTAGTGTTAGAAGGCGGGGGCTGGGAATGAAACTTACGCTACGCGAACGCGAGCCTAGGCTCGCAAAGGCGAAGGCGAGGTGGGCTAAGCCTACACGAACGCATAGAGTGTGTCGCGATTGCGTAAGCCAACTGGGTAGCGCCTTTCGCGAACGCGTCAGGTGTCTCACGAACGCGATAAACACCTAACGCCCAGTCATTTAAATTCCAAAAATCGGGATTTCACCCATTTTTCACCATCTTTTCATTAGAGCTCGGCCTAGACGCGATATGGAGGAGAAATTTCATCACCCTTACATAAGTTAGTGTACTTTAACTTATTTTCTTCCATTTTCATCATCATCCACTAATTTCTAGCCTTAATCTATATACTCTCATGGTAGAAAATTAGGGATTTGGGAAGAATTGGGGGGGGGGGGGGGGTCTTGTAAAATTGAGATTTAGACCTCAAATTGAGGTCGGATTTTGAAACTAATTGCATAATCGAGCTTGGGGTGAATGGGTAATTGCGTTTTAGTCCGAATCTCGGATTTTGACCAAGCGGGCCCGTGATTGACTTTTTGGGAGAAGTTTAAAGATCTTAATTTTATATATCGTAATTGATTTCCCTAGTATTATTTGATGTTATTGAGTCGATCTTGGTTATATTCGATCGGTTTGGAGGCAAGTGCACGAGCGACTAGAATAATACAGATAATGGTCTGAATGAAAGTAAAACTGTCTGAAAAGAAATAAACAGCTAGGATAAGGTAGAAGGGGACTTCAGGGCTGCGAACGCCGAGTAGCTGTACCTCAAGTCTTTATCCGATGGTGAATTCGAGCAATCTACTGACCGTCGCTGGGACCGACTGCAAAATCTGCACATGAAGTGCAGAGTATAGTATGAGTACAACCGACCCCATGTACTCTGTAAGTGTCGAGCCTAACCTCGATGAAGTAGTGACGAGGCTAAGGCGGGTCATTTATAATAACTTGTACGCAGTATAATAATAATAACAGGAAAGGAATACGTGAAAGTAAGGCAGTTAACTTATGAAAATAAACTCAATCCTTGAAATTAGTAAAACCAGAAATAAAAATCCTCAGAATCTCGTAAAAACACCGAAGCCAACACACTACAACAAGGAATACAAAACACACAAAACCGTTGCGGTGTGCAATCCGATCCCACCGTACAAACATGATTCTCCCTTATTTCATCATATCAATAACAATAATAATAAGTAAAATCCGTTGCGGTGCGCAAGCCGATCCCACAATATAATCAGAATCAATATCATAATTCTCCCTTATTTCACCATATCAATCCTCCCTTATTCCACTTGTTGCGGCGTGCAACCCGACCACCATATCAATATCAATCCTCCCTTATTCCACCTGTTGCGGCGTGCAACCCAATCCATAAACACAAATCAATAAATGAAATCAATTCAACAACTCGAATCACAAAAATCTCTAAGATTAACGAATATGGAAGCAGAACCGTAAAGAAAATCTCGTACCAAATAGAGAAATGTTATAATTAATACTAAGCAGCAAAACAAGTCAAATAAATGACAACTAAATGGTACAAGCAAGTCAATTAAGGCAAGTAGCAGTTAATCATGGAAGCATTGGAAAAACTAACATTTTAATACTAGAATAATAAATGGCAAGTAGCAAATTAAAGCATAAAAAACAATTAAAGGATGGAACAGTTAAGATATGGAATAAAGTAATTAATGAAATGCGGGAAAGCATGAAAACAAGTAATTTCACGGCGCATATACACCCGTTCTAAACTTTGCGGACAAGTTCCAAATGACAAAACAGACTTATTCCAAGTCCCGAAATAGAAATTCAATTACAATAGCTATGAAGTCAACCTACGGTCAAACTTATCAAAATTCTAAAACTTTAAATTGCCAACTTTCGGCAAGACAACACAAATCAACCTACGGACCTCCGAAATTGATTCCAGGGATACTGTCACAACCCAATTTCCTACTATAGATCGTGATGACGTCCAATGTCGCCGTTAGGCAAGCCAACGGTGAGCTATCAATTCGATTATTTATTTTATTATTTTTAAAATCATAAGTCTTATTAAGTAAAGGATTCAATGCGTTTAAAAAAAATCATGAATACTTAAAATATTAGTAAGATATAAAATAGAAGATGACAATATCAAGCCGAACAATAAACAATCATTAGAGTATCCCAAAATCTGTTGTCACAAGTGCATGAACATTTACTGAGGAGTACAATAATAATATAACCTCTGTCTAAAATATAAATAAGACATGATAAAGTAAATAGTACGATGGAGACTCTGTGGGTTGCGATGCGTAGCCTGGAATGCAGCTCACCATAAAATCTCCTCAGCAGTTGCGCCTACGCGCCAAGATGACCACCAAATGAACCTGTCAGATCCTGCATATTTAGTGCAGAAGTGCAGCATGAGTACGTAAATCAACGCGTACCCAGTAAGTATCTAGACTAATTCCGGAGAAGTATTGAGGATGGGTCGACATCGACACTTACTAATGGTCCAATAAATCAGTATGATAATTCATAAACAGATATGAAGTACAACAGTTGTAGTGAGGTAAAAAAACTGTAACTAACATAATCTTTCATAATTTCTTTTAACGATATAAATTTCTCAATCTCGTATTCTACCTCAACAACTCGGTAAATATCAAGCGCCAATAACAAACGGATAAGGAGTACCATATAAAATGCCAGGCATCAGTGGAAGGAAAATCTCGTGAATATTCAGACTGCTAATGCCGAGGTCCTACGACCTGATCAAGAGTGGTGTGTACACTGCCGAGAGTCGACCGGCGCGAACCAGAGATGCATCTCAATATACTGCCGAGGCGTTCAGCCCGCTTCACAAGAAAGGAAGAAACTTATCGAATTACGAGTCACGTGCTTACAACACAGATACAGGTGCATAATAGTGAATATACCCCTTTCTATTTATCAAATATCTTGGCAACAACTCAAGGTGATAAAGCTCGGCCTAATATATATATATATATATATATATATATATATATATATATATATATATATATATATATATATATATATATATATATATATATGTTTCTAAATCAATTTCAATTATAAATTCAATTAATTAAGCAAGCAAAATAAGTCCAAATAATTCAGATATTACATAATAAAGTCTTAAGTCTACCCGAACATAAACATGCTTTAGCTACGTATGGACTCTCGTCACTTCGTGCGTACATAGCACCCACAACTAGTAGCACATAACAATTACAACACCTAAGGGGTAGTTTCTGTAACGACCCGACCGGTCGTTTCATGGGTTATCTCTCCGTTTTCCCCATTTCTGCTTCTTTATGTCCTGTTCAGCTGTATAATGTGGTATCGGGTTAGTTGGTTCGGGTTCGGAGTGATTTTGGGGAGGTTTGAGACACTTAGTCTCTTTTGAGCAAGCTTGAGTTGGAAAAGTCAACCGGACGTTGCTTATGTGAAAAAGGGCTCGGATGTGAATTTTGACGGTTCAGATAGCTTCATTAGGTGATTTGGGACTTAGGAGCGTGATCGAAATGTAATTTGGAGATCCGTGGTAGATTTAGGCTTGAATTGGCGAAATTGGAATTTTGGCGCTTTCAGGTTGGTAGTGGAAATTTTGATATCAGGGGTCGGAATGGAATTCCGGAGATTGGAGTAGGTTCGTTGTGTCATTTGTGACGTGTGTGCAAAATTTCAGGTCATTCGGAGGTGGTTTGATAGACTTTTTGATCGTTTGTGGAATTCGAAAGTTTTGAGAATCTTAGGCTTGAATTCGAGGGTGTTTTGACTATTCGATGTTGTTTGGAGTGTTCCGAAGGTTGGTATAAGTTTGAATAGTGTAATGTGACTTGTTCGTACTTTTGGTTGAGGTCCCGGGGGCCTCGGTGGTTTCAGATGGTTATCGGGAAGTTTGGGAATTGGAGTTTGCAGCTAAAGCTGTTGAAGTTCTGTCATAACCGCAGCTGCGGTTAGGGGGCCGCAGGTGCGATGACCACAGAAGGGAGATCAAGCCGCAGATGTGGCCACAGGTGAGGAAGGCAGAAGCCGCAAATGTAGAGAGTGGAGCGCACCTGCGAAGGCGCAGGTGCGGATATTTGAGCACAGGTACGGTAAGGGCAATTAAATGAAAAACTGCAGAAGCGGTTCGTTATGTGCAGAAGCGGTCCCGCAGGTGCGAGAATTGGACCACAGATGCGGTATCGCTGGGCAGAACATATAAATAGATGCCTTCGTGAAATTTTGCTAAGTTTCACCATTTTTGAAGACGGGAAGAGAGCTAGGTCTGTGATTTTTCAAGGGAATCGAGGGGTTTCAGTTGGGTAAGCTTCTTAGGCCTTATTATTTGTGTTTATGGCCATTTTCCCATTGTTTAATCATGGTGTTAGTGGAAAATTAAGGAGGAAAGTTGGGAGATTAGGGCTTGTAATTGGAGACTTGATTTGGGGATTTGAGGGGTCGTTTGTGGTCGGATTTTGGTGTATTTGGTATGTATGAACTCGTGACAGTGTGAGGATTCTAGCTTTGTGATTTTTATCGGAATTCGAGATGTGGGCCCGGTAGTCGGGTTTGGCCAATTTCGGCATTTTTGAGTTAAATTGATAATTTTCGTATGGGTTTCATTCCTTTTGCGTATATTGATGGTTGTATGCTGATTTTGGTTAGATTCGGGGCATTTGGAGGCCGAATCAAGAGGAAAAGGCGTCGCGGGCTAGAATTTGGCTTGGCTTGAGGTAAGTAACGCTTCCAAACTTGGTTCTGGGGGTTCGAAACCCCGAACTATGTGTTCTATGATTACTATTGAGGTGACGCAAATGCCAAGTGACGGACGTGTGGGCGTGCACCGTGAGAAATGCGGCCTGGATCATTCCAGAGCACCGCTTAGTGACCCTTTCTTGCTGATATCTGTGTTGTATTTATGTGATTAAGTTAATGAGCTGCAAATCATGCTAAGGCTTCACGCCAACACTGTTGAGACCCTAGAGGCCGTTTCTTGCTGTCATGCCATTAGCTTCATTTATATTCTATACTCAGTCCTGTTCATGCATATTATATCATGCCTCAGTCTCGATTCTTGCTAGTTGACATATTATATCATTGTTCGGGCTAGTATCATGACTGAGTGAAGTCGAGAGCCTGGTATTGATTGACAGCATGGGATCGGGCTGCACGCCGCAGCGAGATATTGATCATGCCTTCGCTGGCATTGATATAGCGCTTGGGCTAAGAGAAGCCCCTCCGGAGTCTTTACAGCCCCAGTGAGCGCAATTGATGATATTGAAGGATGGATCTTCCCTGGACATGGATCTTGTCCGAAGTATTGGTATGGAGATGGATCTTCTCCATGAGACTGGATAGGCCTGTTTCCTCGGTACTGGGTGACTTACAGTCAGTGACGTGTATCTTCTGGGATGGATCTTCCCTGGGCCGAATGGGCCATATACAGTACCGAGTGGTTGAGCACTGTGAGTGGAAGTATTATACATAACATTGATCATGCTATTTGTGCATTGGTACTTAGAGGTTCTTGAGCTTTATACACAATATTGTTCATACTGTGTTTAATCACTGCTGAGAATTTACTTGAACTGTAAGCATGTCTACTTTTCTGTACAATTAAATGTTGCTACATGTTGAGGTTTGGTTCGTTACTACCGTCAGTCCATAGTTTGGACTTGTTACTTACTGAGTTGGTGTATTCACGTTACCCCCTGCACCCCTGTGTGCAGATCCAGGTATGTCGGGGCACGGCAGGCGGTTGTTGATCACACCAATTAGAGACTTTCTGTGGAGATTGCGAGGTAGCTGTTTGGCGATCGCAGTTCCGCCTTCTCCTTTCCTTATCTTCCTTTAGTATATTTATTTGGATATTCTCAAACCGTGTTGGTCATGTTATTTCGAACAGATGTAGTAGATTTAGCTCATGACTTAGTGACACCCGAGGTCGGGATTGTGTTTCTTTCCGATGGATTTTGATTTCTACTTTTATCTTATTGAATTTCTGTTAAAATTATGATTTTCTTAAGTTTTTATTTGAAAAATGGAGAATTTAGAAATAAGTGGCTGGCCTAGTATCACGATAGGCGCCATCACGACATGGTTAGATTTTTGGGTCGTGACAGTTTTCCTCTCACAAAGTTAGACAGGAGACTTACCTCGCTCCGAAGTTTCATAACCGGCTCCAACGCTTCTCTAACTCCTCGACTCAAAGTCAACGATCCGAAAGTAGTCAAACAACGTGCAAACCAGTCAAAATATACTCCAATGCGCATAAGTTAACAATTTATAATAATTCTTAACTCCGCTCAAAAAGTCAACAAAGGAAACTCTCGATCCCACGTGCCTGGTTTCCGAAAATTTTCTAAGATAAACATTATCCATAACGTCACAAACTCAAATATGTAATTTATTCCCAATTCCATGTCCAAATTCTAGGTTTTCTTCCAATTCCCACAATTTCTACAAAATTTTGTTTTGAGCTCTAGCGCGTCACTCGGCGGTTTGAGGCCTTGAGTAGCTTCACTTGAGGTATTATGACAAGTACGCGTGGTCGAAATTGAATTTATGGAAGTTCGGGGTTGATTTGGAAAAGAAATTCTCATTTCGGAAGCTTTAAGTTGGAAGAGTTGACTAAGGTTTGACTTTTGAGTAAACGACCTCGAAATCGGGATTTGAAAGTTCCGATAGGTTTGTATGATGATTTTAGACTTGGGCATATGTCCGGATCGGGTTTTGAGTGACCCGGGAGTATTTCGGTGCTTATTATGAAAGTTAGCATTTTGGAAGAATTTCATTAGTTTGGGTTGAAGTGTATTTTAAAGTTATCAATGTTTGTTTGGGATTCCGAGAGTGGGAATAGCTCCGTATGGTGATTCTGGTCTTAGGAGCGCGTCCGGATATGGATTTGGAGGTCCGTAGGTCATTTCGTGGTCGTTTGGCGAAAGCTGGAAGTTGAAGGTTTTTGGAAGTTTGAACGGAAGTGAATTTTTTGATATCGGGGTCAGATTCAGATTCCGGAAGCGGAGTAGGTCCGTAATGTCAATTATGACTTGTGTGCAAAATTTGAGGTCAGTCGAAATTGATTTGATAGGTTTCGGCATCGAATGTAGAAGTTGGAATTTCTTAGTTCCATTAGGCTTGAATTTGGGGTGTCATTCGTGTTTTAGCATTTTTTGATGTGATTTGAGGCCTCGACTAAGTCCGTGTTATATTTTGAGACTTGTTGGTATGTTCAGATGGGGTCTCGAGGGGCTCGGGTGAATTTCGGGGTGGTTTCTGACCATTTTTAGGCCATTTTAGCTGCTGGTTTTTGGCCACAACAGTATGCTATGCAATCGCAGGGAATTGGACGCGATCGCGATGAGTAAATGGGAGAAATTGGCTAGTGACGCGATCGTAGGAGACCTTTCGCGATTGCGTAGAGGAAACTTTCTGCTGCACTTACCTGACTTTGAAAGCTTATATCTCCCAATCTATAAGAAATTTGGAGATAATCCAAAAATGAAAGTTGTAGCTCTTTAAGTCTAGTTTTCAGAGAATCAAACCATTTGGAATTTGGAGTTGTGTATAAAAATTTATTGTTGGTACACTACATCCTATCCGGGAATGGTTTGGAAATCGCGAAGAAGAAATTTGTGTTGCACATGGCTCATTTTGGCAGCTTATATCTCGTAATCTATAAGGAACTGGCAGATGAGCAAAGCATAAAAGCTATAGTCCTCGGTGTCTAGTTTTCAAAAACTTAAACCATTTACAATTTGGAGGTTTTTACAAAAAGTTATGACTATTATGCTAGAGGCTATCTGGAAGAGCTGGCACTTGTTCTTTGCGATCGGGAAGCATTTTCCGCGATCGCGAAGGGTAAATTTTGGGCTGAGAAAAGTTGTGCTTAGCGATCGCAAAGCATTTTCCACGATCGCGAAGAGTAAATACCTGGGCAGAAGCTATATTTCAATATTTCGGCCATTTTTAACATATTTGGAGCTATGGAGCTCGGATTGAAGCGATTTTTGAGGCGATTTTCACCATATGGATTGGGGTAAGTGTTCTATATCCTAAATGATTATAATTCATGATTCTATGGTTATATTCATCATTTATGTCGGATTTAAATGGAAGAAATCAAAATTTTGCAAAACTTTTCAAGAACGAAAATTCAAGATTTGGAGGTCAAGTTGTTATCGGAATTTGATAAATTTGGTATGGTTGAACTCATATCTGAGTGGATTGTCGGATTTTGTGAGTTTCGTCGGGTTCCGAGGTGTGGGACCCACTGCCAACTTTTCGATCGGAGTCGGGAGTTTTTATAAATTGTTAAATTTCAAGCATTGGAGTATATTTTTGATTAATTTGCATGTTGTTTGACTAGTTTCAGATTGAACGGCACCAAGTTGGGGCTTTAGAGCAAAATTGTGACTGGAAAGTGGGCTTTAAGACGAGGTAAGTCTCTTTTCTAACCTTCTAAGAGGGAATTAACCCCATAGGTAATTGATTTAATATGTGTTTCTATTTGTGTGTGTGTGTGTGTGTGTGTGGGGGGGGGGGGGGGGCTACGTACACATGAGGTGATGAGAGTCCGTACGAAGCTACTAATTGTGCTTAAGCCGGGGTAGTCTAGGACCCAAATCATGTTATACTTGCGATGTTTACACCCTACTTGATAATTTAATTGCTTAAAACATATTCGAACTGGATAAAGGACTTGTAAAAGGTTAAACTTCATTTACTTGAGTTTTGGACGGGTCACTTGGCCGTTAATGAGAACTGATATTGCTTTGAATATTAACCCTTAATAAATCTTGAAATGGTTGTTTTAATGTATTTTTCTCTTCTTGTGGAGTGGGCCGAACGCCTCGGTAGCAGATAGATGCATCTATGGTTCGTGCCGTTCCGACCCTCGGCAATGCACAATTTTAATATTTTATGTTGGATCGGGCCGTACGACCTCAGCATGAGCGCATGATAAATCTTTGGAACTAATAATAATTGATATTGCTTCATTGGCTTGAGATATAAATTGTTTAAAGAAATAAATTTGGAATTTTTTTATTAATCAAAGAATTGTTTACTTACTTCTTGTTATTGAGTTTTCAGCTGTTTATTACAATCCATGCTTAATTATAATATCGGTATTTTATTGTTAGCTCATAGTAAGTGTCGGAGTCGACCTCTCGTCAGACCTCTCGTCACTACTTCTTCGAGGTTAGACTAGATACTTACTGGGTACGCGTTGATTTACGTACTCATACTACACTTGCTGCATATTTTGTGCAGGTACATATATGTCTAGTGGTCTTGTGGGCGCAGAGGCGCGGTTATTGCAGGGACTTAGGTGAGTTGCATCCCATGTTACGAGTCCGCAGCGCACAGAGTCTCCATCAGAGTTATTTACACTTTCCTGTCTAATTTGTATTCCAGGCATATGTTATATTTTATCATATTTCCTAGTTGATGCTCATGTATTTGTGACACCGGATTTTGGGATGCATATGGGTTATTCATTGTTGTAGTTGTGGAAAATATTTTCATTTACTCTATAAATTCTATTTTCGTATTAGTTGATTAATGAAAAGTATGATTTCAAAGAAACTAAAATGAGTAAATAAGTTAATCATTTATTGTTGGCTTACCTGACGGCTGTGTTAGGCGTCATAGCGACCCTAATGGATTTTGGGTCGTGACATATGCAACTTATGTATTTATCTTACAACAAGTGGGAATAACTTACCTCATAGTAGATGATGAAATCTCCTCTTCAAAAGCTCCAAAATCGCCCAATCAAGTAAAAAATGAGTCGAATCCGCATTAAATAAAATCTGCCTAGGCCCGCTCTTCTTAACATTCGCGACCACCTGATCGCGTTCGCGATGCCCAGCTTCCCCTGCCCTTCGGGTTCGTGCTTTCCCTCGCGTTCGCAAAGGCCTTCTGCCTCGCAGCCACCCAACCTTCTTCGCGTTCGCGTAGGTTTCCTGAGCAGTTCTCCGCGTTCGCGACCCCTGTGTCGCGTTCGCGATGAAAAAATCCCAGCAGCCCCAGAAATCCCTCTTCGTGAACGCGTGAGACCCTTCGCGTTCACGAAGAAAAAAATCAGACACCAGCACCAGCAATTGCAAAATAAGGAAAAATGGTCTGAAACCACTCCGAAGCACACCCGAAGCCTCGGGGACCCCATCAACCAGACCAACCAGTCCCAAAACATAACACGAACCTGCTTAAGGCCTAAGTTCGAAATCATCATGCGAACCTATTGGAACCTTGAAATCCCGATTCCGAGATCGTTTACTCAAAAGTCAAACCTTAGTAAACTCTTCCAACTTAAAGCTTCCGAATTTAGAATTTTCTATCCGAATCAACTCTGAACTTCCCGATATTCTATTCCGACTACGCGTACAAGTCATAAAATATGAAGTGAAGCTACTCAAGGCCTTGAATTGCCGAACGACGCGCTATAGCTCAAAACAACCGGTCAGGTCATTACATTCTTCGCCACTTAAGCATACATTCATCCTCGAACGTGCCAAGAACCGTTCCAGAGTTGCCCAAAATCACTGATTAACACCTTGTGCACTTACCGAGCCGCTACAACTCATGTGAGCACATTAGCTCGAGCCAGACTGAAGATTCTTCTTGCGAGCTTAACCCACTAGCCTTAGAACAAAATTCCAACATCCGGAATTCCTTGCAAGACATGATTCTAACATACGAACACCGTATCAATCTCAACCCGCTGTACCAGATATGATCATGCAGTAATGCTGAAACCACGCAATGCACCACATAATTTTGTATGCCCGTAATAACATCCTCCGACTACAATAGCTGCAAACTCACGAATCAGATGCCCGTGGTATACCTCACAACACATATAAGCTCGATCTCAACCCTCACAATACTGCAACGATGAAACAGATGTGCAGGAACTCATAACCACCCGTCAAATCTATAACTCATGGCGTTTCTCTGCTTGACAAGAACCGTTGCCTTATTCTAAACTGTATAGCGACATTTTCTCTTTAATATACCTTACGTAAATCCGATCGCACTGATTTTAGGTCCAATAACCTCGTCTCCCCTAGTACAAGCTGCTCATACGATAAGCCACCTCAAACACCGACTAAATTCCCATATGATGCCACACATGCGCCAACAAGCTACAACTCGAATATGACATAAGGAAGAACGAACTCGGGCAAAGAACTACCCAACCTGCGCAACGAATAAAACGGCCAAACAGATGCTATGAACCTTTCTCAGAGATGAGAAACAAGACACACAAAAATAAGTATAAGGAACCGTACTCAACATCTCACTGTTGCAGCGTGCAACCTGATCCACACATAACACCGTTGTGGCATGCAACCCGATCCAAGCATGATACTGTTGCGGCGCACAACCCGATCCAAATATGACACTGTTGCGGCGTGCAACCCGATCCAAACAATATACCCGTGGCGGCATGCCACCCGATCCACACATACCAATAAATAAGGAAATACTCATCAAGCCATAATGCTTATACTTACGAAATGCTCGAATATCGACCACAAGCACACCAAATGCATAATACAACCCTGGGGAGACGGGTAGCACCATACGCTACAAAAACCCAAGCATGACTAAGGTGCAATAAATGACATGCATCTCGAGAGTTATCTTGCTCATATAACACCACAAGCTACACGGTATCACAATGCGTGTGCGAATAATCAAGCCGTCTCACAACCCACATGGCACAATAGAGTATTACATGGAATAGCTGACGATAGGAATAACATCCAATGCGCGAAGACTCCTCCGTAAGCAATGCTACACTAAATGAATACATCTTGCCTGATGTAGAGCACACATTCACATTAGACCCACTAACGGACCCCAAGCTGATTCTGATCGTCCCATACCGGGACAACAACCTTTCAAGGATCCACAATAGCCCTATTCATGACACACACGAGAAGCCGTCCAATCCGAAACAACTCCCAAAGTCCACAACCAAAGGAGTAGAGCGCCTTTCAGGCATAAACTTTCACATTAGCGATAGTACCAGAATCCCCATACTTGGTTTCAATCTTTAACAATCAAGTGACTAACATGTCACACTTATACAATTTTCGCGTAGGACACGCTCCCACGACCTTCCGCGCTAGGTAGCAAAGTCTACACCTCCATACCATCAACGTAACCGTACTAATTCTGTAAAGCAAATCAAGAATCCGCAAATCAATACACAATGCCTCTTACACAGGACACCGTTCTCAGGTGACACTAAGATGGCAAATTCATATTAAACGCAGCGGAAAAGTCATCCTTCAAGAGGTTCCATCAAACCCTAGATGGGAAGTTCTAGCTACTCATAATCATACTAACAATCATGATAATAATTGAAAGCATTAAAATACAGATTAAGGAAGAATGGAAGAGAAAAACTCTTGCAATTCGTTGCTTCTAAGTGTTTCCGTAGCCTTTTTCCTCTCCAATAATGTCTCACCCCTAAGAAATAGGTTTAAACCCCTTTTATACATGTTGGGGGCGTGCAGGGTAGAAACTACCAAGTCCTAGCCGAATTAGGACGAAATCCGCCCTTAGCCGTCTCGCTTGGCGCCTGGCGTCAACCAGGCAATCGAAATTTTCCATTATTCTACCTTTTGCGTTTCGGTTGGTGCTTGGCACCAACCTGGGCACCAAACTCATACTCCCTCCAAATTCTTTTATTTTTATTTGACTTTGCATGCAAGCTTGCCAAATCACTTCAAATTGACTCCTACACATATAAACACCATTATTAAGCTCGAGTCACAAATATTTACACCAAAATTAACAAGATTGAGGTATAATACAAGGCAAATTACATGGAAAAATATGGATTTTTAGCCTAACATCAATAGGCAGTTCTAACAAGTTACTTGCATGCTGCAAGTTTAGCTAAATTAAGCATGCACATCATAGAGATCAAGCGCCTTGCCTTCTAACCTGGCCTGGGACTAACTTGTTGAAGTTGTATTAGTGAAAAAATACAGGAGCAAGGAGCATGTAGTATGAAAGATGTTACTAGAAGTCCTTTGAGTTATTGTCTTGTCATAATGTTGAACACTTAGAGTGGAAGTTCTAACAAGTAGCTAGGCTTGTATATTGCAAGTTTACTTTAGACCATAGTAGATGAAGTTAGAATGCTTTCTACACTAAGTTTCTAGCTACATATTTCCAGTTTGACTGTCCTCGGCCAAGTAGAAGAAGAAAGTAGAAATACAAATGAGGCAGCGTATAGACCTTATCCGATCCTTCGAAGAGGGATGTGATAGACAGTTTGGAAGGAAACTATAGACACCTCTATTTCTTCTTGGGAAGAATTTAGGATGAGTGGTGGTCCAATTCCAAAATTGCATAATTGTAGTAACAGTATTATTGTATAGGTTGAAGTTAACAATCTTGAATGGAGGAGGATGAAGAACTGGGGAGTTGTGCACTGAAGGCTGTAGCTTTGGGACCTGTGTTTATAACCTCATAGATCTTTACGATTTTGCCAATTTTGGCCGTAGTAATTTTTGTTATTGTATTTATTCTCTATCGTGGTATGTTATTTCCTTCTAGTTAACACCTTTTCACCAAAAAGGAAAGTTGTTAATTGTTGTGACAGAAAAAAGAAATTAATTATTATTTTCATTTTCATTTCTCTAGAATCATTTTAATCCCTCTCTCACACAGTCACACCAGAATAAATATGTTAGATGCATGGACTTGCAAGTTGCGAAGATAAGAAAATACACTTCTTTCACGAGTATAGCGTCTTTATAGTGATCTTTTAATCGTTAAAATGGGTCAAATTTTGCTACGTTCTAGCATAATTTGAACAAAGATATGTTCCTTTATAATCTGCTGTTGGCTTGTTGCTGCTGGAGAGGTTGAATGGTTTCATTCTGGACTTTTTGATGACTAATAGTTTCACTATGTAATTGTTCGCCAGTTACCAGAACACCAAAGAAAAACATGGTACCAGCATTTTCACGCATTTCTTGTCCTTTGGATTACACTACTAGAATTCCGGAAAAAAGCAACCAGCAAAAGCGACCAACGTTGGTCGCTTATTGGCCAAAAAGCGACCAACCACGCCTGGTCGATATTAAGCTGGTCCCTTTACCTTAGGAACCAAAGGTTGGTCTCCCAGGTAAAAGGACCAAATTTTCCGGGCAAAGCATATAGCAACCAACTTTGGTCGCTCAAATATTTTAATATTATATATTTGGCGACCAAAGTTGGTCTCCAGATGTAAATAATATTTTATTTTTATTTATTTTTAATCATATTAAGCGACCAACATTGGTCGCTATATTAATAAATGTTATAATTTTTTATTTATTGGGCGACCAATATTGGTCTCCAATGGAAAGAATTAATTTTTTTTTAACTATAAGCGACCAACCTTGGTCGCAAAATTACCAGATTTTTTTTTTAAGTGAATAGCGACCAACTAGACACCAAAGTTGGTCGTTTTTTTGGTATATTTTTGGCAGAATCTGCCTGTTTTGGCTGCTACACCACCTGCTAGCTTATAACAAATATCCTAAACAGGCATTTTATGCCAGCAACAACAACAACAACAACAACAACAACAACACTAAAACGCAACAAAATATAAAGATCAATAGAACTAAAACATTAAGCTAACAAAACTAAGTTAACGTTTATTACAAGCTCATTCGAAAACTAGTTCTATTATCTAGTTCAAAGTATATAAAGTACTCAAGGAGTGTTCTTTTAGCATCCTCGTTCGAAAGTTGGATTGCCCCGGCCGACTCGTTAGGTGACTGACTTCGTATGAATTCCCCCACATCAGCTTTGAAGCGAACCTATAAGAAAAATTATATTGATTTAATATTTCAAAATTTATATAAAAGTAAATCAAAATACTCAATGATAAGTAAAAAACTTACATGTATAGTCGAGGCTCGAACCTCGACCCACCTTTCTGAATCAGTCTCTTTCTTCTTCTTTACAATACGAGTTTCATTGAATAGCTCATCTTGCTTCATTGGCATCATAAAGCTGTCCGGTGGCTTTGGTGATTATCCTCATGGTACTATTACTCGGGATGAACTTGGATACAGAGAATAACTTGGATACAGTAGCTGACAAGGTGTGTCTTTTGATCAATTGTTGTTCTCGTTAGCGACAATGATGTTGAGACTGCAATGACATGTGTTTCAACTAGAGATGGTATAGGCAGGAATTTTAACATTTCCTAAGTAGATAAAAGAAAGATTATAGAGGAATTCTCTACTTCATTTTCCAAGAAGAAAAGAAGTTTAATTGAGAGTGACAAGGGTGATGGTGATGGAATGTTTTCCGTTGGTCATGGCAGTTCCCATAAAACGGGGATCATAAGACTCTATGATGACAAAGATTATAGGAAGTTTTGTTCTCAACTTTCTTCCAAGTCTGATCCGTACAAGCTTAATGGGATATTGGTGATATATTCTTGTGAATCCGAAGAATATATCACCAATATCCCACTAAGCTTGTACGGATCAGACTTGGAAGAAAGTTAAGAACAAAACTTCCTATAATCTCTGTCATCATAGAGTCTTATGATCCCCATTTTATGGGAACTGCCATGACCAACGGAAAATATTTCATCACCATCAACCTTGTCACTCCCAATTAAACTCCTTTTCCTCTTGAAAATTGAAATATAGAATTCCTCTATTACCTCTTCTTTTATCTACTTAGGAAATGTTAAACTCCTACCTACACCATAACTATTTGAAACACATGTTCTTGCCTTCTCATCATCGTTGTCGCTAATGAGAAGAACAATTAAAGGCACACTCTACCAGGTACTGTGTCTTAGTTATTCTTGGTGGAAGTTCCATTGCATGTCTAATATTACCATCAACCCCTTCTACAAAATCCTCCCGCAATCTAAAATTCCAATACATAAACCAAAATTTTAATTCATATCTAAAGGTACAACTCATATCCAAAAAAAATTCAATTTATAATCTAAAATTCCAATTCATAAACAAAAATTCCAATTCATATCTTAAAGGTTCAAGTCATATCCTAAAGGTTCTATTCATATCCTAAAATTTCAAGTCATATCCTAAAAGTTCATATACTAAAGGTTCAACTCATATCCACAAAAGTTCAAGTCATATCCTAAAATTTCAATTTATAAACTAAAATTCCAATACATAAACCAAAATCTCAATTCATAAACTAAAACTCCAATTCATATCCTAAAGGTTCAACTCATATCCACAAAAGTTCAAGTCATATCCTAAAATTTCAATTTATAAACTAAAATTCCAATACATAAACCAAAACCTCAATTCATAAACTAAAAGTCCAATTCATATCCTAAAGGTTCAACTCATATCCACAAAAGTTCAAGTCATATCCTAAAATTTCAATTACAATAAACCAAAATTTCAATTCATATCCTAAGTATGTAGCTATATATGTGTAATATGCCCAATATTGTAATGGGTTAAGTGTTTTATTTATAAATATAAGGGGTGTATTCTCAAATTAATAACTCCTAACTTCCAAAGATAAATTTATTAATTATCTATTTAGGAAAATCTACATGAGTCAAACAATGAAATAAAATAAATATCAAGATAATCAGATCTAGATTCTAATCCTCACAAGAACTAAATTCTAATTTGACCCAACCATAACAAGACTTAACATAAACCCTAAAAATTTAGGGTTTCTTCTCTTCAACCTATTTCCCCCCAAATTAGTAGGTAAAACTAATTATTTTAGCTACTAATAATTATCCTACATTTAATTTAGCTAAGAACAATTAATTTTTTATAAATTAAACTACAAAAATTAAAATAAATCTGTGTATTTCGAAAAAATAAAGGAAGGAGAGAGAAACCTACCTGGACAGTGAAGGACACCGGCGGTGGAGCTGCTTGCTGCCTCCGGCGGGGTGGAGGGTGGAGGGCGACGGCGGCGTCGATGGAGGGAGACGGAAGGGGATGGGGAGTTTGGTGTGAGAGAGAGAAGAGAGAGAAAAAATAAGAGAATATGAGGGAAACCCGTTTTTTTAGCTACTGTATTTACAGAAAGCGACCAACCTTGGTCGCTATTTGGAGCCAAAATGTATTCACTATTTTGACCAAAATAGCGACCAACATTGGTCGCTAAGTTTCTGGCCGTTTGACCAGAACAGCGACCAACATTGGTCGCTATATCTAAAAAAAATTAAATTACTTTTAATTTAATTTAATATTAATATATATATATATATATATATATATATATATATATATATATATATATATATATTACATATATATAAGCCATATTCGATATAATATTACCTAATACGCTTATACTTAGTGCATAGTACAACGTAACTATATATATTAATAAATATAAGCCATATTCGATATAATAATACCTAATACGCTTATACTTAGTGCATAGTACAACGTAACTATATATATTACATATATATAAGCCATATTCGATATAATATTACCTAATACGCTTGTACTTAGTGCATAGTACAGCGTAACTATATATATTACATATATATAAGCCATATTCGATATAATATTATCTAATACGCTTATACTTAGTGCATAGCATGTTAGAGTATATTTTAGTCTATTCATCCCTTGTATTACAAAAGTGTTAACGGCTTACATTTATATTATTTAGATAGTAAATACAAAAGTAATTTTTAATTTTGACCATTGTTGACCTGAAAAGAGACCAACTTTGGTCGCTAATTATACTTAAATTTAAATTAAATTTAAATCAGATTTGTTTATATTTTATATAATATTTAAAATAATAATATAATTGTTAAACGGGTCCCATATTAGTGACCAAAGTTGGTCTCTATTTTATAAGCGACCAACTTTGGTCGCTAACTTTGAATTATATTTATTATATTTTATAATTTTTTTAAATAATAATATAATTATTAAAATTTAATAAGTGGGTCCCACAATAGCGACCAACGTTGGTCGCTAATCTCAGTATTTTTTTGACCAAGCAAGTCTGACCAGCCCGGTCAACATTTTGACGAAATTATTAACCAAATAGCGACCAACTTTGGTCGCTAATGTATTTAAAATAATTATTTTATTATTTTCTCCAATTTAGAGACCAACGTTGGTCGCTTTTCTTGACAGACCAACTTTGGTCGCTAAAGTTTAGTCGCTTTTTCCCGGAATTCTAGTAGTGTTAGTCATGCATATCTTAGTTCTTTTGCCTAATGTCATTAGCTTTGACCATCCAGTAGAGATTACTCCAGTAATTTTTAATAGAGTCTCTGATTTATGCCACGTGTTACTTAAACATTTTAAGGGCTTGGATTGCATTTAGCCCATATGTTATGAAATACCAAATACGTCTCCATAACCTTCCTCAAACTTTCTTTAGCATCAACTTTAATACTCATTTTGAAGAAAAAAAAACATCTTTTCTAGAATGAAGCTAACCGCCATTCTACTCAACTGTAGCTTCACCTATGGCCAAAACAACCCCATATTACCCTAATCTTTGAGAGTTCAAATTTCAAACTTAATCTTTCTCCATCATGCCATGATCGTGGTTGGTTCTGTAAGAACAAAGGCAAGAGACGAGTCAGACCAATGTCTACCTCGTTTAATTTTGTGTAAGAAAGAGGTGATAATTGCGGTTGATTCATGTGAAAAAGAAATGCAAAACAAAATGAGATACTACTCTTCCTCACGTTTATGTTCATCTGTATTGTAATTTCTTTCTTCTCTGTCTCCCACTTGTTTGACCAAAAGATGTCAAAACCCTTTCGATTAAAATAATTAATGATAATGATAAGGTCAATCTTAGTCAAGCACAACAAAATCTAGATCAAATGATGGAAGGAGTTTAGCAAGATGAACGATGTAACAAATATGTTGAAATCGAATAAATGCTCATAAATGTGAAGACTTAAATGTGCAATGAAACTTTAATTGATGAAATCGATGTAGGGGGGAGGATAAGTGTAAGATGATTGGGGAATCTTAGGATTTTCTCAGATGAACAAGACTGTTTTTGTGTTCACTCTCAGATAATACTTTTACAAAGTGTTCTTTTGTCCTCTTTCTCCCCGGCCCCTTTTCTTCACTCACTCTCCTATTTGATAGAGATAAGTTTCAAGAGTTTGTATTGTTTAGGGAATAGAGATAAGTACAAGAGTTTGTACGGTATAGAGAATTTGGTATTTGTATTTGTATAAATATGTGTAATGAGAAGCTAGACACAAGTTGGCATATTCTTCAAACTAAATTTTCTCATCTAACTCTTTACTTCATCGTGGTATCAGAGCCACTCGATCAACCATGGATTCTGAAACTATTACTTCCTCCTCAACTCAATCGTCCCTTGGCCTTCCACTTCCTCCCCCAACCGTTTCAAACATCAAAGGATTTGTTCCCATTGAGTTAACCTATTTGAACTACTTAACATGGAAGAAAGTTTTTCTTACTGTGTTAAAGAGTCACAATCTTCTTTCCATTATTGATGGCTCTATTCCATATCCTTCAGTTGATCATCCTGAATTCAAGCTATGGACTCAGTGTGATACAATTACAATGAGTTGGATTAATGCAACCCTTTCTCCACCCGTCCTTGATACTCTTCTCAATTTTTCTTGTGAAACATCCAAGGATGCTTGGGATACTTTGGCATCCTTGTATCTTGACCAAGTGTCCTCCTAGGCTATTCACCTAAAATCTAAGTTTCAAAATTTCAAGAAAGGGTCTCTCTCAATGGAAGATTACTTACAACAACTCCACTATATGGCTTGCTCCCTTAGGGCTATAGGTAAGATCATTACTGAAGATGATCTTGTGACTCAAGTCTTGCAAGGCCTTCCTTCGTCTTATCGTACATTTGTGTCTGGCCTCAACGCTAGTGGCAATCTGCCTTCCTTTATTTCCTTGAGACCATTGTTGCTTACGGAAGAGGCACATATCAAGAACACTCCTATAGAAGATTCGTGTTCACAAACCACTGCTTTAGTTGCTACTACTCAAGGACAACCTAACAGTGGTAATCAATTCAACAGGGAGCAACAACGTGGACGTGGTCGTGGTAAAAATGGTAGGCATTCTAATGGAAGAGGACGTGGAAATCCTTCTCGATCTTTTTCTGCTCAATGGAATGCATTTCGACCTCCAAGTCATATTTTTCAACCATCTGATGGAATTTTGGGTCATTCTCCATTTACTCCCAATCCTGCAAAGCAATGTCAAATTTGCTTTCATTATAATCACATTGCATTGGAGTGCAAAAATAGGTTCAATCACTTCTATGTCTCCAATTCCATTCCGAAGTCTATCGCTGCCATGAGCCATGAAGAGGTTCAACCTACAGTTTGGTATCCTGACTCTGGGGCTTCCGCACATATGACCAGTGATGCTTCACTTCTTTCTTCTTCTTCCCCTTACACTGGCTCAACAAAAGTCATGGTGGGCAACGGTAATCTCCTTCCTATAGTCTCCACTGGTTTTTCTTCTATTCCTACAAAATCAAAATCTTTAGTTCTTAATAATGTTCTATATGTTCCCGCTCTCAAAAAGAATCTTCTATCTATTCAGCGTCTTTGTGCGGATAATAATTGTTACATAGAATTCACTAACTCTACTTTCTTTGTCAAGGATATGAAGACCAAGCAAGTCTTACTCCAATGTGATAACGTTGGCTCCCTCTATCCTCTTTTGGTTCAATCACTGCGTACCTCCATCCTCAGTTTGTTTGGAAGTACCTCATCTCCTTCAGTTTGGCATCAACGCCTAGGACATCCTGGACAGAGTTCCCTTGGTGCCTTATCTCATAGGAAACTTATTAGTTGTTCATCATCCTTTGATAATAATTCTTGTAATGTTTGTCATTTGGGCAAACAAAGTCGTTTATCTTTTCCTCTATCAATTAATAAAACAAGTGCTCCTTTTCAGTTAATTCATTCTGATGTATGGCAAGCACCGGTGTCATCTAATTCTGGTTTTCATTATTATATTTTGTTCCTTGATGACTTTACCAAATGTTCTTGGATTAATTTGATGCGACAAAAATCTGAAGCATTAGATAAGTTTAAGGAATTCTCCACAATGATTTCTAATGTCTTTCACTCGTCAATTTCTTATTTCCAATATGATGGTGGAAAAGAATATGACAATGTCCTCTTCAATTCTTTTCTTAAAGAAAAAAGGATTCTTCATCGTGTTTCCTGTCCCTATACATCAGCTCAAAATGGTAGAGCCGAAAGAAAGCATAGGCATATAAATAATGCTATTCGTTGCCTCTTAAACACACATACTGGCAGCGTGCAATGAGTGATGAGTACACAGCCCTTCTTCAAAATCACACATGGACTTTAGTCCCTCCTCCTCCCCAGGCAAATATTGTTGGTAGTAAATGGATATTTCGTATTAAATATAAACCCGATGGCTCTGTGGACAGGCTTAAGGCTCGCCTCGTTGCTCAAGGCTTTTCACAACAACCGGGGTTGGATTATACTCAAACCTTTGCTCCTGTGATCAAGCTTAGTACAGTGCGCTTGGTTATCTCCTTGGCATTACAAAATAATTGGTGTATGCATCAACTTGATGTGTCTAATGCCTTTCTACATGGTGAGTTGGATGAAGATGTGTACATGCACCAACCTAAGGGCTTTGAGCACCCGGATTTTCCTCATCACGTGTGCAAGCTTAATCGCGCTTTGTATGGCCTCAAACAGTCGCCGAGGGCTTGGTTTAAGCGCCTTGCGACTTACTTGCTTGACATTGGGTTTAAACAATCTTCAGCCGACCATAGCATGTTTGTCTTCAAGTCCAATGATGCAATAATGGTTCTGCTTATCTACGTGGATGACATAGCTGTATTTGGTTCTTCTAAGTCACTCATCGATCAATTCATTTTTTCTATGAGATCTGAATTCTCAATGAAGGACTTAGGTCCTTTACATTATTTTCTTGGAGTGGAATTAGTCTCCAATTCTGATGGTATTCTCCTGCTGCAGCGAAAATATATTAATGATATCCTCCTTCGGTTTGATTTGGCTAACTCTAACCATGTTTCAACTCCATTATATAGCAAACAGGATTGGAATTCAACTTCTTCTTCTCTACTCTCTGATCCATCTATCTATCGACAAATGGTAGGTTGTCTTCAATATCTTGCATTCACCAGACCCGATATTCATCTTGCAGTGAATTTGGCATCACAATTTCTTCATCAACCTCGTCAAAGCCATTTACAAGCTGTTAAACGCATTTATCGATACTTGAAAGGGAAAAGTCACTTAGGATTACAACTTCATCACAAATCATCTCCTGTGCTAACCATTTACTCCGACTCAGATTGGGCTGGATGTACTGCTACTAGACGGTCGACAACAGGGTTTTGTATTTTACTTGGAGACAATTTGATTTCTTGGGCTGCCAAGAAGCAGCCAACTGTAGCTCGATCAAGCACAGAAACAGAATATCGGGCTCTTGCCGTTGCCGTTGTAGAAGCAACATGGTTGCAATATCTTTTGCGTGATCTTGGTGTCTTCCTTGCATCTCCAATTATGGCCAATTGTGACAACATTGGTGCAATCCACCTTGCTCATAATCCAGTATTTCATTCTCGAACTAAGTATGTTGCACTAGACTATCACTTTATTCGGGAAAAGATGGCTCAAGGAGATCTTTTAGCATCTCATGTGCACACTTCTTGTCAATTAGCTTATTTATTTACAAAGGTTCTTTCATCATCTAGATTTGGTCAATTAGTTTTTAATCTTCATGTACGTCCCTTCCCTTCAGATTGAGGGAGGGTGATAGAGATAAGTTTCAAGAGTTTGTATTGTTTAGGGAATAGAGATAAGTACAAGAGTTTGTACTGTATAGGGAACTTGGTATTTGTATTTGTATAAATATGTGCAGTGAGAAGCTAGACACAAGTTGGCTTATTCTTCAAACTAAATTTTCTCATCTAACTCTTTACTTCATCACTATTTATAAGGGACAATCTCCCAAGAAACCCTAAAAAGTACAATATTGAGAATATTCGAAAGGTATATTCTTACTGTCTCCTACTAAGTTTACATCATAGTGGATGTCACGTGTCGACTAACCGCCTTTGGTCGTTGCCTTTCGCCACGACGACCAAGACAATGCATCATAGTAACCCCGTTCCTCGTCCTACTCGGTAATGGTCGTGGTTGCCAAATTTGGACCCATGCAGTTAGTCCCTCCGCTTGTTGAGGTCGCGGCCCAGTGCGTCCTTGATAAGCGGACGTCACCCATACCCGCAAAAAAATTTGGCGGTTGGATCGTAACAGTTTGATCAATAACGAAAGAGCGGTGTGTTCCACGGCACCCCAGATAGTGTAGCCTATCGGGAAATGATGTCACTCCCACATGCGTCATCATTAAGCGTCTTCCCAAGGCAGAGACCGATTGGCTTGTCGCTTTGGTTTTGGTGCCACTGGCCGCCTTTCGCTTCGATTCTGGCGCCAAATAAACCTTATAAATAGATGAAAGTTTGGTTCTTTCAAGAACTTTCGATCATTTCCTGTTTGGTGTATATGTTATCTTCTTTGGCCATCTCTTCTCGTATCTTCAGCTCTACTTTCGTGATTTTTCTCTTCACCTTCTTCCGTTCATCGTTCTTTGTTTATCGATATACCCTCTGCCATTGAGATGCCTAGAACACATCGTTCCCACAAAGAGATTTCTGATGCCACCCCGCTTTCCATAGCGCCTCCCCATGGTGGTGAGGATGTGGCGGTAGAGGAAGGAGAGAGCCTTCCCACCGTGGAAGAGATACTACCGAGAAACCCCATGTCTCGGAATGATTTCCTTAAAGAGCTTGTTCCTTCTCCTACTTCGGTGATTTCTGAGACTGAGCAGGCTCACATAGATGACCTTCAATCTACGTATAACATTCCCTCCCATGTTGAGATGGTTCCGGCCGGGAGGGACTTCGTAGATGTCCACAGACCGGGATATTATGCCTTTTACGTATACCCCTTTGCGATCGGCCACTCTTTCCCTCTTCTTCCGTTAGCGGATGAATTCTCTCGCTTTTATGAGGTCTGCCCGATACAACTTTCTCCGTATATGTACAAAATATTTTTGGTATTGACGAAGTACGCGGAGTTGGCGGGGTGTGAAGTTGGCCTTCATCACCTTCTACATTTGTTTTCCCGTAGTTTTCACAGGGGAACTATGATACATTTGAGGCACCGTGGGACCAGGGGGATGGTGGTCGGAACGGATGACCGGGCAAGCCGCAGATTTTGGCATAAATACTTCTTTGTTAGAACCGAGCATCTGGTGTCGGACCCCGCTGGATTCCCAGAACAGTGGAATCATAACCGTAGGTGTTGATACTTGTAGTTTACTTTCGTTCTTTCCAACTTTGTACTTATTTGTAACTTTCCCATGCAGCTATGAGGCGTACACCTCATCCCATCGCCGGTATCGAGGACTGGGTAGCTCACTTATTACCTCACGCGGTGGAGACTCGAGATTGGCCCGCTTTCATGAAGCGCTTTGGGCCGAAGGTTCCATCTGGTAAATGTTTTTCTATTTTGACCTTTGTCCGTTTGCCGCCGTTTCTTGATACGACTCCCTGTGGTGACAGGTTGTAGGGATTCCAGGAAGAAGGCCCCAGTCCCTGCATTTTGCCAGGTCGTCGTATCAGCAGGGATGCAATTTATCTTGGCTGAGTCCGTCCGAGGGGGCCGTGCTCAGCCCGTACAGACTAGAGATTCCTCTCGTGACATGATTGTTCGGGATGAGATCTCCTCCCGACCAGTCTATCACCTTGTGGACGAGCCCTCCAATGGGGATGAATCTCCGTCGAGGAAAAGGAGGAGGACTCGGGAAGAAAGTTGCCACTGATACTGGAAAGAGCAGAACTGGTGCATCGGAGACGGCACCGGTGCCTGTTTTTATGGCTGATGCCATTTTGGCAGTAAGGTCTCCCCGGACCGAAGAAGTATACCAAGGAGGGGGATCTGTGCGTTTTGCCAAGGGTAGGGCATCATCCGCCGTTGGAGGAGGCATACACGCCGAGGGCGATGGTTCGGGTTTGGACGCCGACCCAGAAGATGTACGAGAGTTCTTAGACCATCATACTCGTGTAGAAGTAAGGATGGAGGGTTCTGATCGACATATTGTCGTTCCTGGAGACTACAACTTGTTGTCGAACAGTGAGCAGGCGGCATTGGTGTTTGCCCCCTTGTGCGCTGCTCCTGAGAGCGCGACGCTTAAGGCGATGAGCGATACAGAGTTGTCACGGAGTGTTTCCGGCATGGCTCTACGGGTAAACGCTTCGTTCTTTTCTTTTTGTTTTTGGTTCTGTTTTGTATCCTTAGCCCATTCTTTGTTTTGACTTTGCTTTTCATACTAGACCCTCATCATGGAGATCGAGCGTGAACGTAGAGATAGAAGGAGGACGACCATTTATGGGAAGATAACCACCAAATATCAGGAATACCGCTCCAAGCATTATGCGTTGGCCGATCTCTTTACTCAGGACAACGACTTTCAGCTGTTCCGTGACGGGCTTAAACAAAAGGAGAATCAATTGGCGCAGAAGGTCGAACAGTTGAGGGAGCGAGATGAGGACCTGATGAAGGCTATTGCCCGTTGCAGTGAACTTGAGGCGGCTCTTAGGGCCAAGGAAGATGAGCTCGAGTTGAATAAGGGGGTGATGGCCGAGAATGCAAACCTCCAGGCAAAGGTGGCCAACTTAGTTACCGATCTTGACAGGAAGGCGACGGAGGTCGTCGACCGTAAAGCTGAGTCCGAATGCTGATGGATTGGATCTTGCTGAAAGGGATAGGGCAACTGCTATCTCTGAGGCAACGGCTCTAGAGGACGCCCTTCGTGTTTGCAGATCTGAACGGGATAAGGAGGTGGAGACGTCTGCGCTTAAGGTGGCGAGATTTATGGCGTATCCGGGATCTGGAGGCGGAGTTGTTCGCATTAAATGAACAAGTTGTTGCCTCGAAGGCGGAGGACGCGCGACGACAGTCGCAGCCCTCTACATCCCATGTTCGGCCGACCCTGTCGTGTCTCGAGAATTATATGAGCTATGGGTTCATGCCGAAGCCCAGCTTGACGTATATAAGTCTCTTCACGCTGATGGGAGAATATCTGAGGCAGAACTCCAAGTGGTGCGTATTAAAGCACGTGCCACTTGAGAGGTGTGTGATTATGACCCCGGTATGCCTGGCGGAGATGATATCGATTTCGACGATACGGACAAGCTTGCCTCCGATTCCTGGTACAATGAGGAGTATGCCACAGGGGGTGACGTAGCATAGGACTTGGTTGCATTTATTTTGCTTTGCCATTTTTGTGGGGGCGTTCTTGAGCCCTTTGTAAAAACTTTTGTAATATAACAACTGTAATGGAACAATTACTTTTTATAGTGTACCTTTGAATTGTTCTCTTGTTGTGTTTTGCATTTTTTATCTGGCGACGAACCTTGTCGCAGTCGTGCTTGCTTCGAGTTGTCGAAATGTTAGCCCATTGCGTTTCGGGCGAGGTCAAGACTTTGTCTTCGGCGTCGGCTTTTGCCGTAAGGGCGTTGTTTCGAGTTAATGTCGAACTTTTTTCTTTGGTAACGGCCTTAGTCGTAGGGATGTTACTTTCAAGCTAATGTCGAAGTGTTATCCCGTCGTGGTTTGAGTGATGTCGAATTTTTTTCTTTAATATTGGCCTTAGCCATAGGGATGTTACTTTCGACTGTGTCAAAATGCTAATCCGTTGTGGTTCGAATGGTTTCGAACTCTTCTTATGGCGATGGCCTTGGCCATGGGGTGTTATTTCGATTGTCGAAATATTAACCCGTCGTGCCTCGAAAGGTATCGCTCTTCTTATGGCGATGGCCTTGGCCGTGGGGTGTTATTTCGACTGTGTCGAAATGTTAACCCGTCATGCCTCGAAAGGTATCGCTCTTCTTATGGAGATGGCCTTGGCCGTGGGGTGTTATTTCGACTGTGTCGAAATATTAACCCGTCGTATTTTTCGAAGTTCGGTGGAGGGTAACATGCCTTCTTTTATTCGCTGGAGTGTCGCGTTTTGACTATGCCGAAATGTTAACCCGTCGTGGTTCGAATGGTGTCGAACTCTTCTATGGCGATGGGCTTAGCCGTTGGGTGTTATTTCGAATGTGCCGAAATGTTAACCCGTCGTATTTTCCGAAAGGCGGTGGAGGGTAACATGCCTTCTTTTATTCGCTGGAGCGTCGCGTATGCCTGTTTGATTCATACATTGGATATACTTGTCGATTTCTTACATTCATTGGAGTAATTTCATTCATGCGTTGGAGATACATATCGATTTTGTACATTCAACGGAGTAATTTCATTCATGCGTTGGAGATGCATTCGATTTTGTACATTCAATGGAGTAATATTGTGACGACCCGACCCGTCGTCTCATGTATTACAGCCTTGTTTCCCCAATTTACTGCTTCTTCATGTTTCATTATCAGCAACGGGTGAGTTATAGTTGAATTGAATTGGTTTGGATAGGAAATGAGACACTTAGTCTCTTTAAGGAAGGCTTAAGTTGGAAAGGTCAACCGGATGTTGACTTATGAGTTAGAAGGCTCAGATGTGATTTCCGGTGTTTCGATTAGCTTTGGGGGATGATTTCTGACTTGGGAGTGCGATCAGAATTGATTTTGGAGGCCCGGTGTAGAATTAGGCTTGAATTGGCGAGGTTAGTATTTTGGCGAATTCCGGTGGATGGGTGAGAATTTGATCCGGGGGTCGAAATGGAATTTTGAGAGTTGATGTAGCTTCGTTATGTGATTTTGGATATGTGTGCAAATTTTCAGGTTATTCGGACATCGTTTGGTTGGGTTTTTGATCGAATGTGCAATTCGGAAGTTTGTAAGAAACTTAGGCTTTGATTTGAGGATAATTGAGGATTTTGATGTTAACGATAGTGTTTTGATGGTTCGAGCGAGTTCGAATAAGGTAATAGATCATGTAGGTGCTTTTGGTTGAGGTCCCGGGGGCCTCGGGGTGAATTCGGGTGGTTAAACGGAGAATTCGGAGTTTGTTGCATGTTTGAAGTTTGCTGGTTCTGTCATTTCCGCATCTGCGGAAAAGGGACCACATAAGCGGTTCCGCAGATGCGGCGTGTTGGTCGCAGAAGCGGTCCTTGAGGGACCAGGGTTTTTCGCAGAAGTGGACGTGGATCCGCAAATGCGGCGACCGCAGAAGCGGTTCTAGACCGCATAAGCGGTCCGGTGGAATTTAAGTGAGATCGCATAAGCGATCGTTTCGTTGCATACACGGTGACCGCAGGTGCGGCATATTAACCGCAGTAGCGGAAAAACGGTCTGGGTTTAAGTGAACAGTGGTTCACGAATTTGAAAGAGAAGAAAATATTTTGGACTTCGGCTTAGGCGGTTTCTTGGGCGATTTTGAAGAGAATTCGAAGCGGCTTCATCAGGTATGAACTATTGGACTCGGATTATGTTTATATAGTGTAAAATCATGGATTGAACACTGAAATTTAAGGGATTAAATGCTAAAAATGGAGGTTAGGGCTTGAAACTTAAGAGAGCTTAAATTGATGATTTGAGGGGTCAAATGGACTCCGATTCTTGTGAGTTTGATATGTATAGACTCATGGCGAGATAAGGATCGTTTTGATGTAAATTTCGTAATTTTTCGAGAAGTGGGCCCGGGGCTCGGGTTTTGCCAACTTAGTGAATTTTGGTGCTTTTCGAGTCTTTTCGATTGGGTTATGTTTCTTTAGCCTATTGTAATGTATTCGTTGTGGTTTTAATCAGATTCGGCATGCGAAGAGGTTGATTCGAAAGGCAAAGGCATAGCGAGCTAGACTTGTGGCCGGCTTGAGGTGAGTAATAGATGTAGATGATGACGTGAGGGTTTGAAACCCC
>NC_031995.1:95626017-95635749 GCF_001879085.1 Nicotiana attenuata | reverse complement strand
GTTTCTCTCTCCAAATCTCCACCCCACTCACCCACGTATCAAACCACACCCCACGTATTTCCTCTTCAATCACCCACTATTTCCTCTTCTAAAACCAGCGAAAATCTGTAACCCCTCCATCATTGACAACCATTAAAAAAGCTTTGAAGCTTTAAATTCGAATTTGGGTTTTCTAAAAGACATTGTTTGTTTGGATTGGATGTTGTTGCAAAGAATTGAGAATTCTCTCTACGTCTCTCTCTATCTCTCAATCCCAAATCAGTAATATAAAGCAAAGGAAAAGAGAGCAGCAATTCCACCATTAATAGCCATTAAAAAGCTCTGAAGCTTTGAATTCGAATTTGTGTTTTCAAAAATCATTATTTGTTTGGATTGGGTGTTGTTGCAAATAATTGAGAATATGGTTTGGAGTTTATATCTCAATTTTGAAGGGTTTTGGTGAAGATTAGACTTGGTTTTGGCTGAATTTCAGATTGAAACTCGAAGAAGAAGAAGAAGAAGAAGAAGAAGAAGAAGAAGAAGAAGACGATGACATACATTATATTGCAGAAATTGTAGAAAAATTGTATTATGTTGTTTATTTTTTTTAATTCATTTAACTATTGTATGAAATTTGAACAACATTGTATAAAAATTATATTTAAGTGGTATTATATTGTAGTTGTATATAACTGAGTAGAAATAATGTACGAAAATTGTAGATAAGTTGTATAATATATAATTAGTTATATGAAATTTGTTTTTACTATGTATAAATCAGATACAAAATATACAAAAGACATATTGTATAAAATTTGTATTTACGTTGTATGTTATTGTAGTTGTATTTAACTGGGTAGAAATAATGTGTGAAAGTTGTAGATAAGTTGTATAATATATTGGTATGAAATATATTTTTACTATGCATAAATGAGATACAAAATATACACAAGAATATTGTATAAAATTTGTATAAAAATTATGTTTAAGTTGTATGATATTGTAGTTGTATATAACTGGGTATAAATAATGTATGTAGATAAGTTGTAGATAATTTAATTTCTTATCTCCAGCTAGATATTAATCATCCTCAGCAAGTCTTGGTTTAACAGAGTTATTTTGGAGGTTCAATTTGTTGTAAACACCAAGAGCAACCCTAATTATCTTCACAGCTCGAAATTTATAAAAATCGAACATAAGTTAGAATCTGCACAAGAATTTTTACACGTATATTGTTCTCGTGATTGTATATCTCCTTATATTCCTTTTTGTGAAGCATAATTTGCAATCAGATCACTAATTTTAATTTCATTTCTATCCTCTACTTGATGCTTAATGTTCTTTTTTCTTTTTCTTTTCTAGTTGTTGATTTTTGTAGATTGAGGATGAAGAACGACAAATAATATCATGAATTCAAGTGGAAACAGTTTTCAAGCGAAGCAAGAATCTGGTGGAACCAACAACAGTAAATTGACCTCAAAGGCTACTACATCAACAAGTTCAAGGCAGTGGGGAGGCTTTAAAAATCCAAGAATTGTACGTGCATCGCGTACTTTTGGTGGAAAAGATAGACACAATAAAGTCTGCACAATAAGGGGTCTTAGAGATAGAAGAATTAGACTTTCAGTGCCTACTGCAATTCAATTCAATAAGGGGTCGAAAGTTATCAGTTTTGTGTTCGATTTAAGAGGAAAGAGAAGAGGAGGGAAAAAAAAAAACGGAAAATGGTGTAACTAAATCCCTTAATTGAAGGCACTAATAATGGATTGAAAGCCTTTTAAGGTAGAATGTATATATTTTGTAAACAAAACTTGTGTAGGTAGGGTAATTTACTAGACATGAACATCTAGGGTAATAAAGTTTCTAATATGGCATAGGAATGTAAAAATCCCTTTTATAAATCCGTATGTAACTATGAAAATATCCATCTAGAAATATCATTTTAACTTTGGGCTTAAGATCTTCGGCCACCTAAAACAAATATGGCCCATTTTCAACATGGACGGAGCATTCCAAATTCCCAATTATGCTCCAGCCCACGAGTGAGATAATAAAACCCTACAAAATCCTATTTTTGTTGGATTTTTGAACAATTGAAGTGAAGTTGCATTCTAGAAGTAAAAACACCAAAGAATCATCGAACCATGGCATCTGCAGATCAGAAGCAAAACATTGTTTCAGCTCTAAGCAAGCACCTCTCAACCCTGTCATTAGACCCAGTAAGTTTTTTTCAGCCCTCGCATTTTCTAGAGTATGCATGAATTAAGTTGAGTGCATGTAACAAATACAAATTGATGGATTTATTTTGGTGCTAAATTATGCAGAATTCGGATAAGGACATTAAAAGCTTGTGTACAGAAATTTTAAATTCTTCCCAAAAAGATAATGAGGTAATATTTCAACATTTGCTAGCTTTTTGTACTGTGTTTTGGATTTATTTAGTTTCAATTTGACGTTGAGATCAAATTTTCATTTCAGTTAGTGAAATGGGTGGAGTTCGCCAGTAACTTCCCTGTTGATTCTGGGGCAAGCTTTAAAGCTCTAAGTAAGTTGAATGAGGATTTGAGTAAAAAGTCTGTTATTTTGGGCAATGGGCTCAAGATTTCAGCAGCTGATATAGTTGTTTTTGCATCGGTGTATTCATCCGTGGTATGTATTTCCTTTCTTAGGTGCTTTCGGATATTTTATCATAGGAAATCATTTTCTTGATCATATTTGGTTTGGTATCAAAATGATCGATTGTATAAACAGTAGTATATGAAATTCGAATAGCAATTTGGTGTTATTTTGGAGTATTAAAGGCTGACAACAATTTCAAAATGTTGATAGCAACAAGTACTTATATTTTTGATAAAGAAACAAGTACTTATCTTGAATAAAAGTTGAGATATTTGTAATGGAAAATCATTCTTCCTACAAGTGACGGAAACCGATTCCTCCCTTTTGTTGGAAATGGACATTTTCTATCATACCCAACACACCTTGAAGAGTTACGTTTTACTTAAATATGATCTTTATTTCCATGTTTCATTGTCATGTTAGGCATACATATTAAAGCTTTTATTAGTCAACTAGGGGATTCTTATTCTTTGTTATTACTGTAATGTAAGTGGTTTAATTGTCACCTTCCACAGTTCCTTAATTGAAACATGCTATAGTTTTGAATGCAAACTTCTTTAGCTCACTCTTTTTGTTCTAACATGCTATCATTATTCTACTGCCGTCAGATTAGTCTTTCAAACTCTGACAGAAACAAATTGCCGCACTTGCTTAGATGGATGGACTATATCCAGGTATGCTAGAATTTTATATCTATCTTGAAACTGAGATTAGATGATAGTGGAGTGGTAGTATATAGAAATTGGGATCTTCATCCTGCAGTATATTAAATGTCAAAAGGCAAGGCTTACGCGATGACCTAGATGTGTTGAGTTTGGTGATGTCCGCAGGTTGTTTTACTTAGGATGGAATCTTTCTACTAATTGGGCATGAGTATGCCTGTCACAACTCAAAATCCCACCAAAGGCCGCGATGGCGCCTAACCTGCTTGCTAGGCAAGCCAACATTTAACAACAGTTATAGAAACCAATTATTAAGCCTTTAGCAAGTTATGATAATAATGAATGCAGAAATAGTCTCAAAACCAATAACATAAATACAAATGTCTAAGACGGGGTATAAACACGACCACAACTATCTAATGCAGTGTTTTTGAGTGCGAAAAGCGCAAAAAAGCGACAGGGGCTCGTCTCGCTTCAAAAGCGACAGGGGCTCGCCTCGCTTCAAAAGCGAAGCGCACACTTCATTGAAGTGAAGCGCAATTTTTAAAAAGCATAATGTAAACCTTGCAAAGACACAATATAAATAATCAAAAAGTTCAATTTAAAAACTTTGGGACATTTTTAAATCCCTATTAATATAAGAAAATACATAATCAAATAAACTGAAAATACATATAAAATTAATCAAATAAACTGAAAATATAACATATATATACTCCCTCCGTTCCAATTTATGTGAACCTGTTTGACTGGGCACAGAGTTTAAGAAAAAATAAAGACTTTTGGAATTTGTGATCCTAAACAAGTCAAAAAGGGGCCCAGAGTATTTTTTTTGGTTATAAAAGCTTCTTATTAAGGGTAGAATTGTAAGTTTAAGCTAAATTATTACCAAATTTAGAAAGGGTTCATTCTTTTTGGAACGGACCAAAAAGAAAATAGGTTCACATAAATTGGAAGGAGGCAGTATTGGCTAGCCAATTTTTGAATTCGGAATTATAAATAGCTAGTATTTGCGAAGTTATTGAAAAGTAGTCACTATTTAGCTGAAACACCGAAAGTTCCAGCATAATATACTGGATTTTGGGGCTTCTCCGTATAAAATTTTAGGATATTATGTTGGAACTCCGATACATTATGAAACACCAACAAATTATGTTGATATCTCATATGCAAAAAATTCGAACTCCAGTGTATTATGTTGGAATTTGTACGGATTTTGAAGGGTATTTTTTGTTCAAATTTTATCTTTATATGAAAAAGTGGCTAAATTTTGATTACTTTTGAAACTCCTATTTTTTAATTACTAGCTATAAATCTGACTATTTTTTGATTTTTTTTCCCATATACGTAAACCTTTAGGGCTTGTTTAAGTCTTATCGTAATTGAATTTGAATGTAATTTAATTAATTATACGGTTTGACATATTTGCTTGCATATGTAATTATTTAGTCAATATGAATTAAGTGTATGGGTCAGAATCCGACCCCACGATAATTAGCAAAGTTAATCTCATCCTAAGCTAATCCATGATAAAATTAGTGGTATGGCCATTAATAATTAACGGTAATCAACCCTTATTTGATTCAATCAACAAGGCCACGACCCATCCGCCATCATGAAGGCAAAGCCCCAGCGTGGTCACGGCCACTTATTGCCAGCTCACGTAGCTCACAGCTATAAATACCAAGAGAGAGAACCCTAGAAAGAGGGGCTTCTTCTTGACCACTATACTCTACTATTCTCCAAAATAAGAGAGAAAGAGAGAGGAGACAGAGGCATCCATCGTGGAGGAAGATAAAACACCATTGTAAGGCTCTGAACCTCTTCATGGAGAGGCAGACCAAATCAATATCATTAATAAAGAGTTGCTAATGTTTCTTCTCTTAAACTTGAGTGTTTATTATCGTTTCTTTCAGTTGGTCCATGGATTATTACGATTTGCTATGATTTGCCCGTAACTCGTATACATTGTTTTGTATTCATAAAGTATGTGATAACTTTTGAGCAAATAATTTGGCACCGTCTGTGGGGATTTCCTAGCAAAATTGCGTAGTTCTTCCCTGGACCAAAAGGAAATCAAACGCCAAAAGGACGAACAACCCCGCTCGAACAAGCCCAAAACGGCACCTCTGACAGAAGGAACTCGAAGATCTCAAATCAAGATCCAAGTTCTCTCTCTCTCTGATCTCCGACAGTGCGAGCAAGAAGAAACCCCCCCCCCCCTAAGGGAGAATCCCAGTGAGGCATCTCCCGCATCCCAGATACGGGATCTGGCCGAAAACCGGCATTGAGATATCTCGAGCCAAGAGCCACCTCAAGACAACCTACATGCTCCAATCGGGAAAACAATGCATAAATCGCTCAAAGTCTCGAGTCAAAACCGAGCTTCAGCACTCGATACCCACAACCAAGACTCAGGCTATGCGCCTTCGCCATCAAAATTAACAGTTCAACAACAGTTGAACTGGGACTCAGGCTATGCGCCTTCGCCAACAAGGTCAACTACGGTTGAACCAAGACTCAGGCTATGCGCCTTCGTCTACAAGTTCAACTACGGTTGAACCAAGATTCAGGCTATGCACCTTCGCCATCAAAATTAACAGTTCAACAACAGTTGAACTGGGACTCAGGCTATGTGCCTTCGCCATCAAAATTAACAAAGTTCAACAACAGTTGAACTGGGACTCAGGCTATGCGCCTTCGCCAACAAGTTCAACTACGGTTGAACCAAGACTCAGGCTATGCGCCTTCGCCAACAAGGTCAACTACGGTTGAACCAAGACTCAGGCTATGCGCCTTCGCCATCAAAATTAACAGTTCAACAACAGTTGAACTGGGACTCAGGCTATGCGCCTTCGCCAACAAGTTCAACTACGGTTAAACCAAGACTCAGGCTATGCGCCTTCGCCATCAAAATTAACAAAGTTCAACAACAGTTGAACTGGGACTCAGGCTATGCGCCTTCGCCATCAAAATTAACAAAGTTCAACAACAGTTGAACTGGGACTCAGGCTATGCGCCTTCGCCAACAAGGTCAACTACGGTTGAACCAAGACTCAGGCTATGCGCCTTCGCCATCAAAATTAACAAAGTTCAACAACAGTTGAACTGGGACTCAGGCTATGCGCCTTCGCCAACAAGTCAAGGCTATGCGCCTTCGCCAGTAAGTTCAACTACGGTTGAACCAAGACTCAGGCTATGCGCCTTCACCATGAAATCAAGGCTATGCGCCTTCACCAGAAGTTCAACTACGGTTGAACCAAGACTCAGGCTATGCGCCTTCGCCATCAAAATTAACAAAGTTCAACAACAGTTGAACTGGGACTCAGGCTATGCGCCTTCGCCATTAAATCAAGCCTATGCGCCTTCGCCAGTAAGTTTAGCTACGGTTGAACCAAGACGCAGGCTACGCGCCTTCGCCATCAAATCCAACGAGTTCGACCTCGCTTGAACCATGAGGCTAGATGCCTTCGTCCTCAAATCTAACAAGTTCAACCACAGTTGAACTGGGACTCGGACCAAGCGCCTTCATCATTGAACTCAGCAAAACCCAACCTCCAACGAATCGCGGCGCAGGTTAGGCACCCTCGCCATTCAAGTAAGTACTCCCAGCTCGAACTAAGATTAGGGACGCGTAAAGTCCGAGCCCGGTCAAACTACAAGGCCGCATTTTTTATCATCACGGTCGATAGTTCGACCGCGCCCGAACTGGGACTATGGCTAAAGGCTGAGTGCCGCTATCGCCAAGCAACGGCTCCGACTCGCTCACCCCGAGTCGAAGAAGAAAAGTCGTCAACAATCAAAAACTAACATGCCTACCAGAGTCAAACGCGAAGGCAAATCACCCCTTCGAACGCATCCAAAGAAAAATCTAAAAGGGAAAAAGGGAAGGTACAAAGCAGATACAAGGCAAATAACGGAAAGGAGATCTCATTTATCCACGAAATTAATTGCTAGTCATCCCCGCTTACACTCGGCCAAGGCCGATCAATACAAGGAAAGAGAAAAAAAGAAGAACAAGAAACACCTAAATGCCAAACGGCGAACAAAACAAGAAAAAATGCATAACATCTTTTTACTCGGCGCCATCCATGCCACCATCTGCACCAGCGTCAGCCTCTGGCGTCGCCGCGTCAAAACCACAGTCGGTACGGGCCTCACGAGCCTTTTGACACGCTCCCTCGAAAGCAGCTTCGGTCACGATGCCGGCCTCCCACAAATTCTTATATACATCACATTGGGCCTCGGCAAAGACCCAAAGTTCGCGAGCCTGGCTGGAAGAAGCGGCTTGGTCCCGTAGGCGCTGATTCTCTTCTTCTAAGGCTGAGATCCGGTCCGCCATGACTTGGGCGTCCTGCTCAAGGACACCGATCCGCTCCTCGAGACTCGCTTCTCTAAAGGCCGCAGCAGCCCTCTCCAATGCCCGTTGGGACTCGTGCACGCGGATACCTTCCTTTAACGCCCCAGCCATCGATGAGGCGTCCCTCACCTGAAGCTTCAATACCGCGACTTCAACCTCCAACGCAGTCACTTTCCTGCTCCATGCCGCGGCTGCCTCCGCCGCCTTAGCCCGGCCCTGGCGCTCACACTCAGCTGCAGCCCTCGTTCCCGCCTCGAGCTCCTCATCCTTCCGACGGAGCTGCTCCTCGAGAGCACTCGTTCTGCCAAGTGGTTGCTGCACCTGAAGCTCCCGCCTCGCCAGTTCCTCGACCAAGGCCCGGCTACGGGGATCATTCCTCAAGAGCACGCGCATCTCTCGGCACCGATCTCGGTAGCGGCGATACTTCTCCAACACCCGCAAAAATATCCCCGAGCGGACGTTGGCTCGACGGATGCTCTCCACCTCCAAAAAATAAGACTTCAAAGCAAATACAACGATTAAGATAAAGAACAAACTAAGACGAAGAAGAAACGAACCGACGTCATATTACATACCCTCAAGCCCATCATAGCTACTTCATTCATCAGTCCGATATCCGTAACGTCCCTCAACGACGCGCTCTCGGCCTCCGAGCATAGCAGCTCGAACTGCGGCACCAAGTTTTCCCCTTGGAGCAATAAGTTCAACTCCGTGGGAACCTCGATGAAGCGAGATCGCCCCTCTGCGCGCACCGCTGAATTGGTGAAGCCTTCCTGGAACATACGGACGTCGTCGGGGTCCAAGTCGGATTCGGACTCGTACTCATCTCCTACAGCATCCCTTCCTCCTTCCGCCACTAGATAGGTGGAACCACCCGCCGTAACCACTGAAGGAGCGCTTAACTCACCAACATTAGCAGCCGCTGAGGAACTACCTCCCGTCTCAGTGACTGGAACCTCCAACCGAGTCGCCGAAGCGACGGTATCATCATGACCCAATCCAACCGGAGCAACCCCCATAGTTTGTTCGCCCTCAGGGGCAGGCGCCGCAACCGCACTCCTCTCCGCATCCGTCGGGGGGGAGTCCAAATTAATTACCATAGGAGGAGCCGGCGTGAACACGACCCCACGCCTTATCAATGGCCTCTCCTCCTCCCCATCTGATGGTGATTCTGCTCTAGGGCGCACAATCCCCGATGGCCCCTCGTCCCGAAGTGCGGCCCGTGCTGGAGAAGGAATCGCTGAAGATTCAACTGATGCCGCCCTCGGTATTGGGCGCGACACCGGCGCTGCAGTAAGTCGAGCAATTGCACCCGGCCGACGGAAGGCCAACTGAGGGGCCCTGACGCGGCGTGCCCTCCCTGATCACAGAAAAACAAAGTTGATGAATAGAGTTGAAACAAAGCGGAACAGAAGAAGAAATCAATTTTTTACCTGCCACAGGCCTACGGCCATGCCTCTCCCAGAAAGACGCCCATGTGCGTATCCCCACCGTATGGGGGAGCACGGCCTCAACCCACTCACGAATCCCAGCCAACGGAGCCGGCGGCAACTTTTCGGCTACAAAATTGATACGAGTTAACGTTTATGAGCACAAGACGTAAGGAGGGGCAGAAAAGGGAATTCGATGATTAAGGAACTTACGTGCATGATTCCAAGCCTCTGGGAACCCAGTAGAGCACGCCACTAAATGTTCAGTCCTGATGTAGAAGAAGTGCTCGAAAGGGCGAGGGTCGACCTCATCATCCAGTTTCACAGTCAGGCCCCTCGTCCCGCGATGGCACGCTCGAATCATGGTACCACGAACTCTCTGGGGAGCGTAGAGGCTAAGCACATGCTGCAGCGTGACCTCCTTATCGGCCAGTTCTGCATATTTGATAAGCATTGCTAATAATTTGTAAAGAGAAGGAGCAAGCTGACCCGGGCATACCCCGTAATAACGACAGAAATCAACCACTAGCATTGGGAGCGGGAGCTTAAACCCCAACTTGAAGGGATAGGCGTAAAAGACGCAGTATCCCCTGCGGTCGGTGTGGACCCTCTCCTCGCTTCTAGCGAGAACGACGTCAGCATAGCTGGGGATGACCCCCTGTCCCCGTAGTTGGGCCATCCC
>NC_031995.1:95604864-95614224 GCF_001879085.1 Nicotiana attenuata | reverse complement strand
AGTGTAGTGAACCTGGTATACATTTCTTGGATAGTTTCTCCATCCTTCATAGTAAAATTCTCATATTGAGAATACAGCAGTGTTCCTCTTGACCTCTTCACCTGAGGTGTTCCTTCATGAGCCACTTGTAAAGTGTCCCAAATCTCCTTGGCAGTAGTACAACCTTGAATCCTGCTGTACTCATCAGGACCAAGTCCACACACTAACCATTTCTTGGCTTTTGCATTCTTCTCCCATTTCCTTAGATCTTCAGCAGTACAATCTACTCTTGTCTTTGGAACATCCACTCCTTCAGCATTCTTCTTGGTTGTGGCTAAAGGACCATCAGTGATGATATCCCAAAGCTCATAGTCTTCGCCCATTATATGATCCCTCATTCTGTTTTTCCACCAGGAGTAGTAGAGACCATTGAAGAGAGGAGGCCTGGCAGTGGATTGCCCTTCCCAGTTCCCAGGTGGTGCACTCATGTTGATCTTTTCCTAAGGTGTTAACCTCTTCAAGGATAACCTGCTCTGATACCAATTGATGTTTTAGACTTCAATACCACACAAGAGGGGGGGGGGGTGATTTGTGTGGTACCTAATTTTCGCGTTAGAAGAACCTGGTTCTTCTAAGTGTTCTAACTACAGCAGTTTGCGGAATAATAAATACTGAAAGTAAAGTGCACAGAGATTTTTACGTGGAAAACACCTGGCTCAAAAGGTGAAAAAACCACGACCTACTACTCAGTAGGATTTTCCCAAACTCTACTAAAATCACTGAGCCAAAAACTGCATTTACAAAACTCTTTGTAAACCTAAGGATTAACTCTAATCCCAATGTAGCACACAGCCTCAACTGTTGCGACACTTTCAAGTTAACTCTAACTTGAATACTCAATATACCTATTACAATTGCTTCTAGATAAAGCTGAAAGGTACAATATGAAAACCTACTTAACTATACTTAGAATAAACACAATGATGAAACTGGTTCTTCTATCTTAGTTCATGTAGCTTCAGACGTGCACACTTGTATCTCGCATATGTTGCTTGCAAATCAGACTTGATCTTTTTGCTCTCAAATATGCTTAACTTCTGCTTATGTGCATACACCTGTAAAAGAGAACAATCGTTATATTTATAGAGTTAGTAATCAGAGTTTGATAAGAACTCGAATTGTGGATCCTTTGACAATTCGAGTCCAAGAAAAACTCTAACTCCTAATCCATATTCTTGATCCGGATGTATTTCTCTTTTCATAAGGAGACTTCAACTCCTTATCCTATATGCAATCTTTTCGATCAGTTCAGAAGATATCCATCAAGATATTGCTGCTTGATCTCAAGGACTTATCTTTTTCACGTGCATCTTATGTGTATGGGCCATAACAATTGTGTCTCCTTAGATGAACCTGGTCCTTTACTGAGTTCGTTTGTCACTCTTCAAAACTTCAACTGATCTTGGGCCAACAGTCCCCATGACCAGGTAAGCCTAACATTTGCGGAAATATAATAATTGCGGAAAAATAGAGAAAATCAAATCAAATATCTAAAGGAAACTGTACTGAATGCCACATGGCAAGTACAACTCAACATCACAAGTCTAAAACAATTCCCAAAACCCGGAAACTCACAAATCACAAGCTAAGGGATACATAAGAGGCTCTGACTCAAGAATATCTATACAAAGGAGAAATGCTGAAAGAGCTATACTTATTACAGAAAACTGGAAAGGGACTCCTCGGTCTGCGGACGTAGCAGATATACCTCGAAATCTCTACCGCTACACCTCCTTCCAAGGCTGACAGAACTGAGTGGGAGTACCTGTATCTGCACAACAAAAATGTGCAGAAGAGTAGCATGAGCACACCACGGCGGTGCCCAGTAAGTATCAAGACTAACCTCGGAGGAGTAGTGACGAGGAACAGTCAAGGAACCTAATGGTCAATAAACAATATAATCATAGGAACAATGGAAATGACATTTAAATATGTAAAGACTGCATGAATGACCAAGAATGCTACAATTCACAATAAGGGAAAAGTACAACAAGTAACAACGAGAATATAATAAATGAGGATAGGAAATGACGGCAGAATCACAATCCAAATCCTATGGTCACAACACAGCAATGGGAAAACAAGTCAATAACTCATATCCTACAATGATGTTCACAAAGGTCTTATCCAACTCTTTCCACAATTTCACCAAGTCTCGGACAAACCACAACTCGTGAAGATCCAGCATCTGAAATCTAACAATTGGCATCCTGTGCCCCATCAATCTCATGGTCATACCAACAACTAACTGGCTAACTAGGGCCACTCTCACAAATATAATGGATAAACGAGGGCGTACCTCCACCCTTAGCAAAATCAGGAGGAATTCACCTCTAATAGGGGCGTTCAGCTACGTGTATGCTTGTGCAAATGTTTCTAACAAAATTCTTCCAGCTAGTAAACATGAAAAGGAGAACGGACCGCACATACGATGTTTCCTCACAACTTCCAAGCGATAAGGCTCATACCGGTAAGCAACCCACAATCACATTATTAAACAAATAGGAATGCCTCCACAGGCCGTCACAATTCTCTACAATTATCCCCTGACATAGCCCACCTTATTTCACCACGTGTGCAAATAATAAGATAATAGGTACTGCCTTATTTCGCCACACGTGCATCACAATGTTCCCTCCTTATTCCGCCACATGCGCAACCCACATATAAGCATATAACATATCCCGCCTTATTACGCCGCATGTGCAAAACATCAATAACAACAACAGCACGGCAAAGACCTCGTGCAACCCTTCAAAATCAACCGCATGGCAGAAACCTCGTGCATCACAATATTCACAATCGCACGGCAGAAACCTCGTGTATCACAGTATCAACAACCGCACGGCAGAAACCTCGTGCATCACAATATTCTCAACCGCACGGCAGAAACCTCGTGCGTCACAATCTCAAGTACAACACAACAAACGACAATATATACAGGAACAAAGCAAGAGAATCAACTCAGGTATTTCCATCCACCAAAAGACGATACAACTAACTCACAAGGAATAACCGTAATAGAGAAATACTAAGCGCAATAAGAACAACTCGACAAGGGAGAAATAATATGAAACAACGATTCCATAATACTAAGTTCAACGACAAGGAAGTTAACATGAATCAAATAATTACAATTAAGGAAATATCAACTGAATATAGGATATCTAACTTCTTTCCAATTAAGACCAATTAATTACACGAGAGATAGAAATAATGCTTTCCAAATAAAGACAAGCAGTTAGGAATGATAATGTGACTATAGAAGGGTAGTGTCTACAGTGAAACAAGTAAAAGTCAATTAGGCAACAAGAATAAGCCAAAAGGGGGCAAATAAATTCCAAGAAAGACATGTAAAGGTGAAGCTAATAACAGGGAACTCAATCGTGTCAAGAACAACTTTATATTCGGTGACTACAAGGATCTAAGAGCTTAAGAGGGGCAAATTTTCCACAAATAAATCCGAGCACGCACTCGTCACCTCGCGTACAGGGAATACAATCAACAAAGAAGACTCAAATCCTAAGGGGAAGTCCCCCACACAAGGTTAGGCAAGATACTTACCTCGAACCGGCTAAAATCAACTAGCAACCTTATATACGTTAGACTCGTGAGAGTACGAGGGTTCTGAAAATGCAAAAAATTATTCATGTCCGAGACGTTGGCTGGAGGGGCATTTTGATCATTTTACCTATTTTCGCGCCTAGCTTTAATTTTTATAGGGGAATCAGTTGTTTTGCAATATTATTTAGATATGTAATTGAATTGAAATAGATTTGGCCATTTGGAGTCGGATACTCGTTGGCAAAGGCGTGGTTTCTATTGATTTTTAGCCGGTTCGAGGTTAAGTGGGCTTGTCTAACCTTGTGTGGGGACTTCCCCTTAGGCTTTGAGTCTTCTTTTGATTGATTCCTTGTACGCGAGGTGACGACTGCGTGCTAGGATGTTATTTGTGGAAAATTGCCCCTTTTAGGCTCTTAGATCCTTGTAGTCACCGAATATAAAGTTGTTCTTGATATGATTGAGTTCCCTGTTATTAGCTTCACCTTTACATGTCTTTCTTGGAATTTATTTGCCCCCTTTGGCTTATTTCTGTTGCCTAATTGACTTTTACTTGTTTCACTGTAGACACTACCCTTCTATAGTCACATTATCATTCCTAACTGCATGTCTTATTTGAAAGCATTATTTCTATCTCTCGTGTAATTTAATTGTCTTAATTTGGAAAGAAGTTAGATATCCTATATTCAGTTGATATTTCCTTAATTGTAATTATTTGATTCATGTTAACTTCCTTGTCGTTGAACTTAGTATTTATGGAATCGTTGTTTCATATTATTTTTCTTCCCTTGTCGAGTTGTTCTTATTGCGCTTAGTATTTCTCTATTACGGTATTCCTGTGAGTTAGTTGTATCGTCTTTTGGTGGATGGAACTACCTGAGTTGATTCTCTTGCTTTGTTCCTGTATATATTGTCGTTTGTTGTGTTGTACTGTGAGATTGTGACGCACGAGGTTTCTGCCGTGCGGTTGAGAATATTGTGATGCACGAGGTTTCTGCCGTGCGTTGTTTGATACTGTGATACACGAGGTTTCTGCCGTGCGATTGTGAATATTGTGATGCACGAGGTCTCTGCCATTGCGCGTTGATTTTGAAGGGTTGCACGAGGTCTTTTGCCGTGCTGTTGTTGTTATTGATGTTTTGCACAAATGCGGCGTAATAAGGCGGGATATGTTTATTGCTTATATTGTGGGTTGCGCATATGTGGCGGAATAAGAGGGAAACATTGGTGATGCACGTGTGGCGAAATAAGGCAGTACCTATTATCTTTATTATTTGCACACGTGGTGAAATAAGTGGGCTATGTCAGGGGATAGATTGTAGAGAATTGTGACGGCCTGTGAGAGCATTCCTATTTGTTTAATAATGTGATTGTGGGTTGCTTTACCGGTATGAGCCTTATCGCTTGGAATTGTGAGGAAACATCGTATGTGGCGTCCGTTCTCTTTCATGTTTACTAGCTGGAAGAATTTTGTTAAAAACATTTGCACAAGCATACACGTAGCTGAACGCCCCTATTAGAGGTGAATCCTCCTGATTTTGCTAAGGGTGGAGGTACGCCCTCGTTTATCCATTATATTTTGTGAGAGTGGCCCTAGTTACCCGTTAGTTGTTGGTATGACCATGAGATTGATGGGGCACAGGATAGCCAATTGTTAGATTTCAGATGCTGGATCTTCACGAGTTGTGGTTTGTACGAGACTTGGTGAAATTGTGGAAAAAGTTGGATAAGACCTTTGTGAACATTCATTTAGGATATGATATTGGACTTGTTTTTCCCATTGCGTGTGTGTGAGACCATAGGATTTGGATTGTGATTCTGCCGTCATTTCCTATCCTCATTTATTATATTCTCGTTGTTACTTGTTGTACTTTTCCCTTATGTGAATTTTTAGCATTCTTGGTCATTCATGCAGTCTTTACATATTTAAATGTCATTTCCATTGTTCTATGATTATATGTGTTTTATTGACCATTAGGTCCTTGACTGTTCCTCGTCACTACTCCTCCGAGGTTAGTCTTGATACTTACTGGGCACCGCCGTGGTGTGCTCATCTCACTCTTCTGCACATTTTTGCTTGTGCAGATACAGGTACTCCCACTCAGTTCTGTCAGCCTTGGAAGGAGGTGTAGCGGTAGAGATTCGAGGTATAATCTGCTACGTCCGCAGACCGAGGAGTCCCTTTCCAGTTTTCTGTAATAAGTATAGCTCTTTCAGCATTTCTCCTTTGTATATGATATTCTGAATCAGCAGCTCTATGTATCCCTTAGCTTGTGATTTGTGAGTTTCCGGGTTTTGGGAATTGTTTTAGACTTTGTGATGTTTGATGTACTTGCCATGTGCATTCAGTACAGTTTCCTTTAGATATTTGATTTTGATTTCATCTATTTTTTCCGCCACAAGTTAATCCTATATTTCCGCAAATGTTAGCTTACCTGGTCATGGGGACTGTTGGCCCAAGATCAGTTGAAGGTGTTTGAAGAGTGCACAAACGAACTCAGTAAGGACCCAGGTTCATCTAAGGAGACACCAAATTGTTATGGCCCAGTACACATAAGAATGCACGTGAAAAAGATAAGTTCCTTGAGATCAAGCAGCATATATCTTGATGGATATCTTTCTGAACTGATCGAAAAAGATTGCATTATAGGATAAGGAGTTGAAGTCCCTTATGAAAAGAGAAAACATCCGGATCAAAGAATATGGATTAGGAAGTGTAGAGTTTTTTCTTGGGACTCGAATTGTCAAAGGATCCCACCAATTCGATGTTCTTATCAAAACTCGATACATAACTCTTTATTAAATATAACGATTGTTTCCTTTTACAGTGTGTATGCACATTAAGCAGAAGTTAAGCATATTGAGAGCAAAAAAGATCAAGTCTGATTTGCAAGCAAACATATGCGAGATACAGTGGCACGTCTGAAGCTACCAATGAACTTAAGAGTAGAAGAACCAGTTTCATTCATGTGTTTATCTAAGTATAGTTAAGTAGGTTTTCATATTGTACCTTTCAGCTTATCTAGAAGCAATTGTAATAGGGTATATTAGTATTCAAGTAGAAGTTACTTGAAAGTGTCGCAACAGTTGAGGCTGTGTGCTACATTGGGATAGAGTGAATCCTTTAGGTTACAAAGAGTTTTGTAAAATGCAGTATTTTGTGGCTCAAAGTGATTTAGTAGAGTTTGGGAAAATCCTACTGAGTTATAGGTCGTTTTTTTCACCTTTTTGACCAGGTGTTTTCCACGTAAAAAATCTCTGTGCACTTTACTTTCAGTATTTTATTATTTCGCAAATGCTGTAGTTTAGAACACTTAGAAGGAAACCCAGTCTTCTAACGCAAAAATTTAGTACCACACAAATCACCCCCCCTCTTGTGTGGTATTAACGTCTAAAACATCAATTGGTTCAGAAGCACAGGTTATCCTTGAAGAGGTTAACACCTTTAGCGGAAAAGATCAACCATTTGAGTGCCCACCTGGGAACTGGCGAAAGGGCAATCCACTGGCCAGCCCTCCTCTCTTCAATGGCCTCTACTTACTCCTGGTGGAAAAAACAGGAATGAGGACCATATAATGGGTGAAGGACTATGAGCTTGGGATATCATCACTGATGGTCCTTTAGCCACAACAAGAAGAATGCTGAAGAGTGGATGTTCCAAAGACAAGAGTAGATTGACTGCTGAAGATCTAAGGAAATGGGGAAGAAGAATGCAAAAGCCAAAAGATGTGTTAGTGTGTGGACTTGGTCCTGATGAGTACAGCAGCATCAAGGCTGTACTACTGCCAAGGAGATTTGGGACTTTACAAGTTGGCTCATTGAAAGAAACACCATCAGGTTTGAAGAGGTTCAAGAGGAACACTACTGTATTCTCAATATGAGAATTTTACTATGAAGGATAGGAGAAACTATCAAAAAATGTTATACCAGTTCACTTACACTGACAAATGAACTTGAGTCTCTTGGAAGGATTATCCTGGAAGAAGAACCAAGGTGGGAGAAGATTCTAAACTAGAGTTCTTGCCCAATCTCCTGGAAAGCAAAATCACAATGCCATTCAGGGAATCAAGGAACATTGCTTGCTTTGTAAAAGTTGGATGAACTGATTGGAAATCTCACTGCCTATGAATTGAAGAAGGGCAAAACAATGAAGATGGATCTCAAAGAAAGAAAGAAGTCTGGCTCTCAGAATTTCAGAAGGATCAGATCTGAAGATGATGAAAATCGCTATGATAACCAGGATTTCAAGAAAATATCTCTATGAGAGGAAAGGGTGCTTCAAAAAGGAACAACATATCAGCAAAACCTAGGGCTCCTGAGAAACCAAAACCAATGAGGGTGTTACAAGTGTGGGGAAGACTGATCACCACATCAGAAAACTTGGCCCCTCAATGGAGATTGAATGAAGAAAGAAAGAGCTGAAAGGAAGAAACAAGAAGATAGGGAACAGGTTCAACAAAAAGAAACAAAGGTCAACTAAAGGCTATGGTGCTATGCTTGGGAGGAAAAACATCACGATGAGGGACTCTGAAGATGAAGCTGAGAGGATCAAGCTCTAATGGCCACTCGGAGAATCAGAGATGAACAGGAGGTAAGTATTCTACACCTTAAAGAAAAGATTTAAGTTTCTTGTCTAAGAGAAAAAACTGGCTGATCTGGCTGATGCGACTTCATAGATGAGTCTGAAATAATAAACAGTGAGAAGGATGTTCTGTCTAAGGAATTGTTATCCTAGAAGAAAAAATGTCAAAAGGTTAGAGTCTAGGCTGATGAGAGTGACAAACAACAAATACGAGTTGAAGAACCAGGGCTTCAATCAACTTGAAAATAATATCTAGAAACTATAGATCTGAAAATATTAAACTGAAATTAGGAACAGGAAAGAAAAGGTCTGATCAATCATTTCTCACCCTAGAAGAAAATCTAGGAAAAATGAAAGATGAAATGTACAAGAAAGATGAATTGATTAAAGTCCTAAAAGAAGATTTAGGAAAGTAAAGAACTAGACAGAACATTGCAAATGGAACAAGGCTTCTGATGCTCTCTCGGCTGCAAGAACATTCATCAGTAGCAACAAGAGAGCGACTTGGATTTGGGACACAAAAGCTCCAAAATGGGATCCCCAAAAACAAGTATCTCACACTTCCTGAGGAATAAATCTGCACACAACTGTCGGTAATACTGGCCATTTACAAAAATAATTGTAATGCAAGAGAAAAGGCCAGTTAAAGGAACAAAGCCTTTGTTCAAGAAAAAGCACAAACTGCCTGTTGGGCAAAGAAAAAATTTAATTCATCCTTTTGCCCCATAGAAAGGGACCCAACTTGTTTGGGTTCCTAAGACTAACCCATGATTCTTTGCAGGACAAGTGGAAGGGAAGTAGCCAAATATTACATGAGATAGTGGCTGGCTCAAAACAATATGGACTGTAACGAAAGAACCTAGTTCCTTTCACTTGAAACCTAAAAAGGAAGGTAATGTCTCCTTGAAATTGAAAGAAAAGGTGAGATTTTGGTGTTGGGAGGTAGGGAAAGACAGACTCTCCATGCCATTGAGGAATGTGCTATGTTGATAGATGCTAAAATATAGCCTGATAAAGTGTGTGCACAACTGTGTAGCCAGACGGTAACCTTGTGGCTTTCACTTCCACAAGAAGTGTTGTGTCGATTAGCCTTACTACATGACAAGAGTGTTTTACAGGAAGGAGAGTAACAATACTTAGCCATTGTAGATCTGTCAACTCGTCTCTGGAATCTCTTG